>NC_138657.1:31447960-31815460 GCF_964273445.1 Streptopelia decaocto
CTGTGCGCCTACGCACCATGGGGCTAGATTTTCAATTGTGCAGTGCCGACATTTGAGGTCAGACGCCGTAAAAAACGTGGTTCCAAACTTGGATACTGAACTCTTTTGAAAGTCTAGGCCTGTGTATCACTGTATATTTGTATATATGCACCATTGTATTGGCAACAGCTACTGCACATGCTACAGCTCTTTGGAGCTTTCCTAAATTCAAGCCTACGTTTTCATTCCAGCCACTCCTTTAAAATCCCTCATGGGGTAGCCCATTCATTCCCCTTCTCAACGCCCTGTCCTGCTTCCAGCTAAAACTTCAAAAATAATTATGCCCTTCACAAACTTTCAAAAGCAAAGCTTTATTCAGTGCTCTCTGTAGCTGTAGGTAGCAACAGAGCCACCATAAATGACATTCATTTAATATTTCTGGCATGCATCACAGGCACATGTGGAATATGCTCTGCAAGTAATTCTTGCCATGGGAAAAAACTGGACTCTAATTTTTTTTGTTCCAAATCTGTAAAGTGGAAAGCATAAAATTACTATATCACAACAACACATCACATAAAATGTTTGCGTTTTGCAGCTGTAATACAAAGGCTACCTATTGGCTTCCACTAAGGTTGAAAACACGCAGTAACTTCCCCTGCAATTTTGCGCGCTCTTGCTTCCAGTAAAACTATGACTTGAAAACCTCTTATGCATTCCTTGAAGGTGATTTTTCCTTTACTTGTGAAAGTATAAATTCTCTGGTAAACACTTTTTTTTTTTTTTTTTAAATAGACTACAAAAATGCAAATTGTTACTAAACAGTGGCATGCTTTGACTTGTTTGAAGTTAAATGAGGCAAAAGCAAACCAAAACAAGCAGTACTGGTTTATTCTAGTAAGAAACAGTTGACAAAGGCAAACTATCTGTGTACTGGAGCCTCTTTGTGCAATATCACATAACAAGATGAATTTTGCAGGTAGTGTACTCCCAGTTTCAAAATGCTCTTGAAAGCTGCAAGATGCAGCCATTTGGGCTCGAGAAGGATGTGACTGAGCAGACAGGAGCACAGACTGGACAGAAAATCCACAGGACATGCACATGAAATTGTGGTGATGACAATCCATGACGATGAGGGGCAGCCAGCACAAATATCTCTAGAATTTCTCTTTCTCTTTAAAAAAGAGTGTTTAACAGCATCTTCTGGACAACTGATTCCTCATAGGCAGATCTTGCAAAATTTTCCAGTGAAACAAAGTGGCATTCAATCTGCACTGAAACATGCGATTGTGGTGATTTGGAAGGCAGCCCATTAAAACAGAACAGACTAAACCAGTGCAAAATATTTCAGAAGTTTGAAGAGAATATTTTGATTTTTAATAGAAACTGGAAAGCCCATTTGAAAAAGACTCTATCGACTAAAGAATAAAATAGAAGAAAAATATAAAAATTAAGGGCTATTTTTCTACCTTCTTTAAGTAACGCTACAACACTGATTTTTTTAATTGAAAAGATTTTTTGTAAGAAATTTCTAAATACGATGTGTTGTTCTGAGTTAAAACGAAAACAAATTTTGAAATAACCTAATTTCCAGTTCCCACACAACTCCTCTTTGAAGTCTTCAGCTGTGAAGTCAATTAATGACATAGATAAATACCAGATGGCTTTTGCCAAGTGGATGTTCTAGGAATGGAAATTATCCTTTTCTCTCCCTTTCTATTTTTTGCATAAAAACAGGAGGTTAAATTGAAGTAAAGCAATTATTGGTATGCATATAAGCAAAAGAAATGGGTGTAAAGATTCTAGAGGAAGCTCTAGATTTCCTTCTAGTCATTGGTGTCTAATCCCTTCACCAGAGTCTGGGCACAGAAGGTGGAAGAGATGCAGAGATGCTTTAAGCTTTGAGATGCTGAGTGAACAAACCTATCCCCATTGCAATTCTAAGCAATCATGGTCCCCACAGACATCCCAAAATTTCTACTTTGATCTTGCGGCCAGTGACACCAAAGCTGAGTTACTGGTCTAACCCCTCAGCCCTTCCAGGAATTCCTGTGTCCTAGTAATAATGTTTGAGGCCAGGAAGACAGACTCTGAAACCAACTACTCGCTGGCTCAAAAATGTTCAGGTGTATAATCTGAAGACTGCTAAATCTTCATGATAATTCCACCATTCCTGACATGTTCAGATTTTAGGGATTTTAAGGGTTCACTGAGAAGTACTATCTTTTTTGCCTGCCTTAAAGTCTTCATTTAGTTTCCTGAGTACCAGGTTATTTCTTGCTTAAGACACTACAAACATGTATCATATCAGTAATGTAAATTTTACATTTGAATTATTCTTCTACTTAGTACATCCAACTAGATGTCTTGTTCATTTTCACATCTAAAATTTCTCTCTGGCTTGGAAAGCTCATAAATTTTGATGGCTAGGAACCGTATCTTATTAGGAGAACCTTGCAGGAGATCCTCCAAACTCTTTTGAGACTTCCAGTCTGTGACTGCCCAGCCTCCAGGGGTTATGACTACACAAACCATTTACCTTATGATAAAGACTGCTATGCCTCAGACTCAAAAGGGGAGCAACGATGCTGTTTCCCATTGCCTTCCAGAGCTGTCATCCAAACCTAACACCTAAATATGGTTTTAACTTTCAGTTTCTGAGTTTTCTGTTGACTGTTCATATGTTTAAAGTTAAGTGAATTTGTAACACTCATGTTCAAGTTATTTGCTGCATGCTCAAATTAGAAACAGTTTTGGGGATGCTTTTAAGAATGTGTTTTACCCTTCAAAAGGGTTACTGTGAAATCCACAAAGAATGGACTATGCAAAAGCAAAAAGTTGAATTTGGCTAAAAACATAAATACTTTTCAAAGAACAAAACCTCACTACTGACAAAAATTGTGTGGAATTAAGAACGTTTTGCTGTAAAACTGTCTTATGCCTTAGTGTGTTTTTGATGGAGGTTATTGCTGCTTTGTTTGCACATTCACAGAATCAGGGAAACCTTCAGGTTAGAAGAGACCTCCGGAGGTCATCCAGTAGGGCCTGCCCAATGCAGGCTTCCTAGTGCTTTGCCCTGTGTTTTTCCTTATTCTTGCACTGCTAAAGTAGCTATAGAAGCTCTCCTGGTCACCTCTTGCCAGCTACAACTCCACAGCTGAACCCTGAGCTTTGGCTGATGAGCAGGTGTAACACCATCCCTGCATACCCCAGGCAACATTCCTACATCGGTTCCTCTTTTGTAGCCTGCCGTCATATATTGTTTTGAATCCTAAGAATAAAGAGTAAAAGTTTGCAAGAGAGCCCTACAGTTCTACAGAGTTGAAGTTAATAGATGAGTACAAAAACATGCAATGCCTGCTTTAGTTTTATATTATCTTCCCCTCATCTGTATTGACCTTCTATTACCACCCACACAACTGAGTTACAGTGGCCCAAAAGAATTAATTTAGGAGTACCATTTGTAACTATTCATGGAGATGAACATTTAAATTAGGAATGTTAAGTATTCCTGTCAGAAATACTGTTGCTTACTCACATAATCTGGGACCTGCAGCAATGTGATATGAATTAGCTGAAACACAGCTCTTAGTGTGTGATTCATTACTGGTAAAATGCCTCAATTGCTCACAATTAATACATATTTTGTAAAATAGTTTAAAGCCTTGAAATTAAGACAAAAAACAGGATTTTAGAAAATAGTTAGATGAAAACTATCACTATTTTTGGCACAGCTATTATGCAGGAGACACTTCAACTATGAATAAAGCATTAGTTGTGGTTACTCGAACGTCGTACAATCAGGAGTAACAGTTTAACACCACTCAGGTGTTAACCAAAAAATGGTTTATGATAACGCATGTTAAACATACAATTATCATACTTTTTATTTGCTGAGTTACTGTTGTGTCTGTCATTTACTCAGCATAGCAGTACCACAGGAACTATCATTTTTACTAAGGAACATATGTCTTTTACCAGACAAAAACACTAGCTTGGCCAGAGGAATGCATTATTCTGGGATTTTGCATTCACAACATTTTTGTATAAACATGTACAACCTCTTTCTTGTATTTCCTAGTTTAATATTAATTACACAAATAGCCGTTCTAGCTGCTGCTGCTGATAATGGTAGTAATAATAGTAATAGCAAACTGTTCATCAATTGAACAGGCTTTTATAATCTGGTGATGTTAACCCACTTCATTTTGCCTGGAGTAAATTGAGAATGGTTCACAAATTTGCCGGGTCTGGTGAAAAAAAAAGGAGGGGGGATGCCATATTTAACTTCCACAACTAGATCTGGCAGAGACTATCTATGGGCTTAATCTGAAACAACTTCTTAAAATATACTTCATTATGTTTAAAATAGATCATCTTGAAAATCTTAAATGGCATTTATTAGCCTGGAAAGAGAGCAGAAATATAAAACAGAGGCCTGTATTTACACATGGAGATAATTAAGATGTTGGTGTTGATTCTTTCTGCTTGGAAATGAGACAAGAAGACTGAAAAATTAATATGTGTGAAAATTAAAATTAAAGAGTCAGAAATAGGTAGAATTTCACTAGTTAGTGTCTTGAGATTCACAGGAAAGGATACGCTTATTCTGTTGACAGATTTGCTTTCTTTGCTTTTGGCTCACCATTTCCAGGAAACTTTTTTTTTTCTTTCTTTCTTCTTGAAGTTATTTAGATTTTTTTAAATTAAGACTTATAAATCTGCATTTGCTAAGATGTCCATGAAGGACTGGCATCTGTCCTTACCTAAGCAAGCAGCCAACCATGACCCAGAGATCGCAGAAACCAAACTTTGTGAAAAACTGAGGTACCTTTGCCATGTTCTTTTCTTCCTCCTGCTCTTGACGATGCAAACCAGGGTTCATTACCATAATGTTCAAAAGCTTCATCTTGCTTTAGAGATTTCATTGTAGTGGAGCCCCCTTTCTGGATTCTGAAGTATGATTGAAATAGAAACTAACTTATTTGCCTTAATAAAATACATATCACACAGCTGAGCACACATTTATGAGCTCTGAAGGAAGGAGTACTTTATGAGTTAAACAGAGAGAGGATATCAGATGAAGGATGTTACTGGTATTACCAAATAAATGTTTACCTGCTCTGGGAATTATATGATAATGAAATTGTATTTAAAAATAAATATATGATTTAATCTTGCTAGGAAAGTGCGTATCCATCGTAAACAGTAGGATCTCTTGATAAATTCTGAATGATGTATGAAATAAAAGGACATTAGCAGATGACATTGACAGATTTATTAAATGTGGAAAAGATTAATGAATCTCCACAAAGATCATCACCTCCACAGTCCCCCCCAACTATACCAAGTCTTGCTTCTCTTTTCATAGCTGGGAAGAAATTTTGTAAACAGGCAGAAGACACTAAATAGACTGGAAAGGGTTGTCTGGGGTGAGCTAGTAATGGACACATTCTTACCCCTCCTGATGGGATTATTTTTTCCTAAAAAAGTTAACTCTGATTGATAAGCAAAAGGAGTACTCAAAAGGATTGCTGATATACTTAACTATTTAAAATGAGTATAGAATGACATGCTTTATTCACTCTCCAGAAAAAGTCCTGCTGAACAGACCCTGTGAATTCAGTTAGGGTTTTTGCCTCCTGTGACTTGAAGACCAAGCCCAGTATTTCCATTATTTATTGCCCAATTTACAGACTTCAGTGGGCACTCTGAGACTGCAGTGAAGGTCGACTTGAGTTTTAAAATACACTACAAGCACTATTTGAATCGTATCTCTTTTTAAGTTCATTACTTCTTACTCGATTCACATGCTATAAGTGTCTCAATCCTTGGATTTGCTGTGTCCTCTGAAGAAAAGCTGCCTCTTACTTGTAGTACAAGAAGGTAATGCATTTCAATCAGTCTACAGTTGTGAACAGACATGGCTTGGTGACATTTACTCTTTTTAGTTTTGACTGCAGCCCTTGAATGGTGTGCTAGCATGGAACACCATGTTTTTTCATGGTAATGCATAACCACATACCTTTACTCTGAGATAATTTCCTCTAATCTCTAAAATAAAAGGTTAGTGAAGAGCTATTGATTAAGTCTCAAACTAAAAATGAACTTTCAGGCTCTTTTCTTTCAAAGAAAGTGATTTCTCTTGTTCTTCTGGTAACAGAAGAAAAGTCCTGGCTTCTTAAACATAATAAATATAATCAACCTGTTATCCTACTGTTTGTGGCAACAAACACAGAAAATGAAATAGAGACAGCTTTGCACTGCAGATTAGTGGGGGTATATTTAGTTTGAAAGGCCATTTGTACAAATCCCAGCTGAAGTGTAAGGCATCTGGGAAATGTGTTCACAGTCACTTTAGGATCCTTCTTTTCTCAGTGACTTCTTGCAAAAACCCTGAATGACTCACAGGCTGCAGTCTGACTTGAACCTAAGAAAATATTCTTCTTTGAAAAAAGGATAGTTAATTGCTCACTCAGTTTGAAGGCCAACATGGTAAGATCAGTCTTTCATTAATTATCTTATGTTTGGAAGCACCCACAGAACTGTACAACTTTAGTTGTATTCAGGGGACTTCTGTGTCATCTAAACTGAGGAAAATCCTCAGCTTGAGGTAAGAGTTCTGCCTGTGGTCCATGGTTGTGACAAGCTACCCCATGACAGTATCAGATTAGTCAGGTCCAGAGAAGACAAAGGTGAAGGGTAAACATCTCAGTTTGTACTCTGAGAAGCAAACCTGTTGTGGCTGATTTCACCTTACCCATGACGTGACCAAGCTCAAGCTCAGACAAACTTAGATAAGACTGAAGAAATGGAGGCTTGCTGCTGGGTCTTGTCCTGGCTCTCACCACAGAGCTGCTGCTGGCAATAGCCTGCATGAAACATCGTACAGCAGCCAGCTATGTCTGACTGGTCACACTTGGACACAAATGAAATTAATGGGACCATTACTGTTGACAAGAACACCATTTAATTCCCAGAGCATAGTGTGAGGGATCAATACAGATTGCAAGCCATGGCAAAGGAATCTCTGCCTGCATCTTGCAGAATTAGATGTTGTACAGACACACAGAGTGGGTGCAAGGATCCAATTTAGCACAAAACTTTCTTCCTGCCCTGCCAAAGGAGACACAAAATATATTGCACAACAACTAGAGGTTGACAGTATTTGGGTCGATGAATATTTGTTGCTTTTTAAAAGCTGTCTCTTAAAAGCACAGAAACAGGCAATTCTAAAGTGTCAGAAGTCAAGCAAGAGGGGCAGAAGGCTGGCTTGACTTATCAGGGATCTTCTAGAACTTAGGTAGAAAAGGAGTGTGTGGACATTGGACACAATGACAGGCAACATGGTAGGACTACAGAGATGCTGCTCACCACAGTAGGGAGAAAATTTGTGCAGTCAAAGCTCAATTAGAGTTCAAGCTGGCCAGAACTGTGAAGGACAACAAAAAAGGCCTTTTAAAATATAATATGCTAAGAACAAAAGGAGTATCAGGGATAACATTGGTGTGTTACTTGATGAGGTCAGTTACCTCACAAATAGGGACATAGACAAAGAAGAGATGTTTAATGCTTCCTTTGTCTTCAACACCATTGATGGGCCCTGGGACACCCAGAGCTGGGTGGCAGAAGGTAGCGGCTGGGAGGATGATAAACTCCCAGCCAACTCTGACCTTGTGCTCCAGCTGGATGCGCATACGTCTGTGGGGTCCAATGTATTCATCCCAGGGTACTGAAAAAGCTGGCAAATGTCATCATGGAACCTTTCTCCATTATTTTTCAACAGTCTCTGGAGTCTGGAGAGGTTCCAGTCAACTGGAAGCTGTCACAATTTTCAAGAAGGGTAAGAAGGGAGACCCTGGTAATTGCAGGACTGTCAGTCTCATTTCAGTGCCTGCTAAAATTATGAAGAAGGTTATTCTGGGAGTTACTGAAAAACACTTGAGATACAACTGTTGTGGTGTCTTTTCAAGGAGTCGGATCTTTGGCAGCTCTCCCCTGCTGCTCTATCAGCTGTATCGGGCTCCGTCTCCACAGCTCGTCATTGGTTGCCACAGCTTCACCACAGTCTCTTCTTCATGCGAGATCCTCTTCATGCAGGATCGTGTTGGGGTCAACATATGTCATGGCTGCGACAGACAAACGACATAGACCAGGTTCTTCCAGGATGAAAGTAGTAGATGCCGTTGATTGCCACAAGTGCATTTTTATACAGTTTTACCAATTCATGTGTCTCTTCACTATTGGTTACAAGTTACAGCAGTAATGTCTCATTGGCTAATTTTGCTATCATCAATGTTACTCTTCTACTCCCTTCTCTCTCACAGGTACATCTTAATATCTCCGGATACTCCTTTACTCCCATCTTTCTCACGGGTAGGCCTTAATATCTTCAAGGTTAGTTTCTGTTCCCATGCCCTCCGTCAGGGAATCCACGGACCCACCGTAGTCCCCCACAGACAACACAGTCATTGGTCATAGCCAGCATGGGTTCACGAGGAAAAGTCTGGCTTAACGAACCTAATTTCCTTCTATGACAAGGTCAGCCATCTAGTTGACCAAGGGAAGCCAGTAGATGTCGGGGTTTTTTTGATGTTAGCAAAGTTTTGATACTGTCTCTCATAGTATCCTTATGGACAAGATGTCCAGCATACAGCTACGTAAGTCCATAATACGTTAGGTGAACTATTCCCTGACAGGTTGGGCTTGAAGAGTTGTCGTAAATGGGGTTACACCAGGCTGGCAGCCAGCCACCACTGGGGTTGCCCAGGGCTTGATTTTAGGCCCAGTGCTCTTTAAATATTTTCATAAGTGATCTAGACACAAAAATAAAATGTACAGTAAGTAGGTTTGCTGATGATAGTAAACTAAGAGGAGTTGTGGACTCCCTCGACAGTAGAGAGGCCTTACAGAGAGACCTGGCTAGACTAGAGGGCTGGGCAATCACCAACAGTATGAAATTTAACAAAAGCAAGTGAAGGATTGTCTACCTGGGATGGTGTAATCCTGGTTATATGTACAAATTGGGGGATGAGAAGCTGCAGAACAGCCCTGCAGAAGGAGGTGTGGGGGTTCTGGTCGATGGTTGAACATGAGCCAACAGTGTGCCCTGGCAGCCAGAAGGGCCACCCGTGTCCTGGTGTGCATCAAGCACAGCATTGCCAGCCGGGCGAGGGAGGTGATTGTCCTGCTCTGCTCTGCACTGGTGCAGCCCTACCTCAAATACTGTGTGTAGTTGTGGTCTCCTCAATATAAGAAGGATATCCAGCTATTGGAGTGTGTACAGAGGAGGGCAACCAAGATGGTGAAAGGTCTCAATGGCAAGACTTATGAGGAGCAGCTTCAGGGTATTTGGTTTGCTTAGCTTAGAGAAGATTGAGGGGAGATCTCATCCCCCCCTCAAGGTGGGCAGCAGAGGAGGTGCTGATCTCTTCTCTCTGGTAGGACATGAGGAAATGGAGCAAAGCTGCGTCAAGGGAAGTTCAGACTGGACATGAGGAAAAGGTTCTTCACTGAGAGTCTGGTTAGTCACTGGAACAAGCTCCTCAGGAAAGTGGTCACAGCACCAAGCCTATAACAGAATCTTCAAGGAGTGTATTGATGACTCTTATGGTTCAGTGTTAGGTAGTCCTGCAAGGAGCAGGGAGCAGGGAGTTGGACTTGACAATCCTTATGGATCTCTTCCAACTTGAGATATTACATGATTCTAAAGCATCCAGCTGATATTTTCATAGAAACAACAGTGATAGAAAACTATAGCAACTGTCAAGGCCCATTTGTTTCTCTCAGATTTACAGGACAAGGAATTCTGGAAATTAAACTTCATTCTATGAGCTCATTAGGAGAGAAAATAAACAAACAAGAGCTCAATCCTCTTTGTATATACTAGTGTAATACAAGTTCTCTAATTCCTATCTTGCAACTGGTAACTCAAGTGCCTAGTTACCTGACTAAGGGTGGGAGTGCTCGTATTCCTTCTCCTGACTGTGTGGGCATTCCCTGTATCACATGGGGAACCACTAAAGCCTCAGCAGTCTGGCTGCTCTTGGATGCACTTCAAAGGTTTTTTGAAGTATTTATACCTTTGAGCCTGGAAGTTTGGTCTATGCCATTTCCCTAAGTTAGTGGATTCTGAAGCAACTTCCTGGTAATCAATATGCAAGGAGACACCTGCAGGAGACAGCAAGCTGCAGGTGAAAATGGCTGCATAATGACCTTTAGCTCTTCCTGGTGATCATGTCCTGTGTACGTGTTTCTCTTGCATGGACCTAATGGTGCTGCTCCCAGCACACCCTGAGCCCTAGCATGGGCTGTGTGTTAGCCAAAACATGAACAGGAGTTGAGTGAACAGTCACTCAAGCCTACTTCAAGAAGACAAGAATACAACTATGCCAAACCTCATAAGCTTGCCAGGAGGCCTTCAACAAATCATCGTACTTTCCTTGCACACTTACAAAACATAAAATGGTGGTGGTCCTCCTACTAAAACATGCAACGGTGTCTGCTGTAGTCAGCTTCACATCTGTGCTGGTTTGACTGAAAATGAGTCCATTTTCCTGATGCAGTTAGAAACCTTTCTTTTTCATACCTAGCATGGTCATTATTTGGACTTAGTTTGAGAACAAGAGATAACACCCCAGAACGGAGTTAATGTTTTTAATTGCTCTGGTCTGAGAGCCAAGGATGCTCTGAGCTCTCTGCCCACAGGTGTGAGGCAGCGAGGAAGGAGGGCATGGATTGGGCAGAGTTTGACTGACATCCAGACTGATCAGTAAGACTATTCCATCCCATTAGTGTCACGCTTAATATTTAAGGAGACTTGGGATCTTCCAGTCTCTTTCTCTCACTTCTTCACCTTCTTTGCTCTTTTTGTTGGAGCTGGGATCGTTCAGGAGAGTTCTGTCCGGGACTTTTGTTAGTCTGGCCTTTTGCCATCCTGTTATTTGCAGAGGCCTCTGGGCCTTTCTGCCTTTTTCTTTCTTCTCTCTCTGGGATCGGCTGTTGGGACCAAGTCCTGTTTCCTGGGACTGGCTGCTTGGTGTGGATGGAGCTCATGAGAAATTGCACCAGGTATCTTTTGTTTTATATTCTGTTTCTATTTCTATGTCACATATATATTTACTAGTAGTGTATTAGTATTTAGTTATTTTATTAAACTGTGTTTATCCCAATCGAAGTTTCTCCCTTCCCTTTTGATTCTCTCCCCTACTTGGGGGGTGGGGACCAGGGTGAGTAAGCAGCTGTTGTGGTTGTATTGCTAGCTTGGATTAAACCAAGACAACATCCAAGTGGGTCCACTAGGTGCTAGTACAATAATTTGTTATAAATATGAATTTGTTATAAATATTAGCTACACTAACAGCAGCAGCCACTCTGATGCTCTGCAAACCATTAGGCCAAATCCATCCATGGTGTAAATGGGAAAAATGCCTCTTGATTTCAGTGGAATGCAAATATTTATGCTAGAGTGAATATGACTTCTTCTGTTCTTAACCAAGTCAAACACCAACTAAGATATTTTATGAGCTATAGTTTGATGCTAGAAAATAATATTAATTATATAAAGAACACAGTAAACTTTGTTATACTTTCTCTGGGTTTTTTGTGGCCTTTAGATCAAGTCAATACTTATGCCTCTATAAGCTGTTCTCAATCAGTGTTTGAGGTAGGGCTCTGGGTAAAAATAAATATATATTTACCTTGGAATAGCAACACACCCACGAGGCTCTCAAAGATTCTATGTTGTGTGGTCCTTGCTTTGGTACAGAATCTCTGATGCAAAAGCAGAAGCAACAACACAGAGACACAAGGACAAGATGAAATTCAGAGATCACAATTTTCTTAAAATTACATAAGCATTCAGCCCACACCTCTTGGTAAAAGACTTCTGCTGACACCAGCACCTGGGTGGCTCTGAATGTAATGTTCCCACTCTCCTTTCAGGATCCTAAAAACAGTGTAGCTTCCCAATTTTATCTCAAGGTGCATAAGCATAAAGACATACTCCCTCACTGTGCACAGCTAAGCTGAGAGAAAATGTTATAGCATCTCCCAGTAAGTCAGCTGAACTGTACCGCACAGCTGCGCTGAGCACAACTGCAGCACTTGCACTTCAAATCCAGGGACCACATAATGCGAGGCTCTGGGTAGTTCAGGCTTTTCCAAAATCTTTTCCAAACCCAGTACCCTCATCTTACCAACTGCCTAGTGACTTAATGAAGGATGAGAAGGATGGGAATGAAACCAATTGCCACAACTGGCAAACTTCTTGTGGTTTCCACCTTGGCAGCCAAGCTGGGTGCAATTCCTCTTACCTGATACTGAACAAGAATCTGGGCCTGGCTTTCTCCTTAGCCCAGCAGCAGCTGTGGTGGGTGGGAGAGAATCCAGACCTCAAGGCTTGAAGGTAGGCTCTGATTCGACTTCTCCTCAGTCTGCCCAACAAGCAAAGATATGAGGAATTCTTCCCAATTTCTTCAGTAAAATTCTCTCCCTGTTCTGCAAAGATGTCTCCTGCCTCTTCAGTGCAACTGTCCATTCACAAGAAGGCAGTCTTTTGAACAAAGTGGCTATAATATAATATGCCATCATAATCAATCTGGCCATTGTTCTGTCTATACACCTGCCTCTCTCCCTTCTCCTCTCACCTATATTCTGAGCTTTTCTACATCAGGATTTGTACCTTCTTCATGTTACAGTACATTGTGTATCTCTGTGCAAGGAGACTCTACTTTCTTCCAAACAATTATCATTCTCTTGTGACTCACTGACGATGTTCCTTGCAGGATATGGTGAGCCTAGGGAAGGAATCAAAAAGTGATAGTTTTCTTCCTGTGGTAAATTCTTCACACCTTCGAGTCCTGGCAAGGTGGCTCTCATGTCCTGAACCAGATGCTGTGAGACAAACTCAGTCCTGGTGTCACCCTAACTACTCCACCAGAATTACGCCGGGACCAATTTCTCTCTGAATACTTAAAGATTTACTGCTGCTAAGTACATAGCAGATATGTGTCTCACAGATAGAAAGACAGTATATTTGTAATACTGTAAGACAGAAAGAAGACTTCGTACTGTGTTCTGCACGCATATGCGCATGATAAAACCTTGCAGCAAAGGCTACATTGACCATTGCCTTTGAATGCAAAGGGATGAGGATTTCTCCTTCACTGTTCCAATGGAAATAAAATCGCTACACAAGAAGTGATCAGATAGAGCAGAATACAAGAAAGAAGCAAGGATCTAGTGAAATCTTTAGAATTTGTTGACTTTATTATTGGGTTCACTGATATGAAAGAATATGGGTAATTGTTGGTCTAACTGGAGCACGTTTTCATTTCTATTTCTACAGTGCTGTAAAATGAAAGACAATCAAGCTTAATTAAGATGATTGCTACAGGTGTTTGCCCATTGTTACCTGAGAGGAAAGGTACAGCCCAAGCTACTTATTAATGAAGAGCCAAATAAATTGATATAATAGTTTTTCATGTTGAAAAAATATAGAGCGGTAACAGAGTTTCTGTCCTGAGCCAGAAGATGCAGCTCTCTATGGGAGGCACATATGTAGCCGTTGGAAAATGGCTCTACCGTTTTCTTTTGAATAACTTTTCACCAGGTGCAGATGCCAGATACATGACCTTCTGCACTACAAAAAGCTCTGGATGATTTCTGTCGCACAGGGACCTTTACACATTAATATCATACTCAAAGTAAATCTCAGTGTTTCAGCTCTCACCAGGAAATAAAGTCTGTGAGTGCTACAGCTATAAAGGAACAAGAAAGAAGACGGATACAGCAGAAGGTCTGTGAGATTGTCTTTCATTGCAAATTTCAAAGACAGTTTGTTAATAGTCATGGCTGAATAGAGAGATGTGATTTAACGGTCTGAGCACAGAACTAGAAACTATAAATCTCTAATTTGGCCCTCAAGCATAATTTTCTTGTAGTCTGAGCTAAGTTACTTAATCTTTCTTCACCTGTAAGACAGGGATACCAGTGTATATTTTGCAGGGCTATATGGAGAGGGCTTATTATCTTAAGTTTCTAAAGTATTTCACAGATTAAAGAACTGAAGATGACCTTTAAAAATATAGACAGATGCTTCATTTCAGGTGAGGTCTTGGAATTCTGATGATTTACCTACATTTATCTGAATTTCATTTGAAAGTTATTAATCTTATTACATTTAATAAAAAGGATATTCAAAAATTGTATTTAAATGTTTGCCAGATCCCTTTCTAATAAAATGGTGTATTTTCTTTCCTCCAAATGTATCATAGATCCTGTTCTTTTTTTTTTTTTCTCTTGCTGCTCATGTTTGTTCTTTATTCCACCTTGCATTTTTCCTGAGATTCTCCCTTCTTTTTTCAGAAGAATTTTTCCTCCACCTATTTTTATATTTTTTGTAAAAGTTTTTAGTATTTGTCATTTTTTACTAAAGGTACTAACAACTTTTAACTTTAAGGAAAAGAGTAGTAACCTATTGCTGTATTTACTTTGAAAGAGGTAGCTGCAATATCAGTCACTTAGATTTAGAACACGAAAGGTTGAAAAACAGAAGGCTACAGCAACATCTTAATATTAATAAATAAGAGTAAAGAATATGAAGAGGCTACAGGTTAGATGTTTTTATATGGCCTTATTTTGCCTAATGTGGAAATATTTTAGGAATACTATTTTTAGAGTGAAAATAGTATAGAACAAAAAATACTTATGCTAAGCAAGATTCAAATCACATACTTACTGCCTTGTAATTAATAGGAATATCCCCGATTATCCCTACTCCAGTGATACACTTTAAATGCTTGATGTTACAATTTCTCTTTATTCCCCCCACCTCAAATAATCTAAACATATGATGAGGCATAAAGGTAATTATTTTCTTACAAGCTGTGAAGTAAGCATTTCAGAAGACATGTAATAATTTACATATTTTGGGCTATATGTGCTTTCTACTGCAGCCAATGGCAAACCTTCTGTTTAAGGATTCTATCCACATTCATGCTAAATACCAAATGAAAACACTCATGTTTATTTACTTAATTTGTATCAGTTTTTAATCTGAGCTACTGATGTCTTGTTCTGCTGTAGGAAAAATACCAGATTCTGTTTTAATAGAAGGCTGCATCCAAGTGGAATTCTGTTTAAAAGGTGTCAGAATCAGAAATCCTATTTTAAATAGGGGCAAGAAGGAGGTCTGTTAAGTTTTCTAGAGAACAAATTAACAAGTGGGAATGATTAAGCTAGAAATGACTTGGTGTTCTAATTGAAGAAGTCATGCAGCATGATGTCACCCTCTGTTATTAGTATTTAATTGCTTTCAGAGGGAGCTCAGTGTGCCTCTCTTCTCTCTCCCACAAGAAAACACAGTATTTAAAATGCATCAAGTTATAGAAGAATGTTGCTGTTTGCACACACTTGGTCTGTTTTAAGTTCATATAATTAAATTAGCTAAATAAAAAGCACAGAGCTGTTTATAGGCTCAGCTTTGGATTTTTCGTTTTATGCATCCAGGTCTGTTTCCAGTCTCATTGGCTGGTTTAAAGACTATTCTTGCAGTGGGCCTAACAAAGAATAGTCACTTCCCGTGACTGCACCTGGTTTGCTGAACTGCCTATTGGAATTTTTCTCAGCAAAGTGTCAGTGTAGAAGGGTCATTGTGTTATAGAAAATGAGAGGAAGAGGAGGGCACCATGCTTGTTACTTACCCATGCCTGTGAAGCACCCAGAATCTTTTTTGTCATCAAAGTGTTGAGACAGGTGAATTCAACTTTACATTAAAGCCAAGCAAAACCTTTACTTCTGAGAGAAGAGACATGCCTGAAAGATTTTCTCTCTTATATCCAACAGATGAAATATGAGGAAGAAAACAAAATTTTGTTTTTCTCTTGACATAGAGATTGCTGTCCCACCTTGGAGCAGCCTGACACAGGATTTTTTCTATCTGGTAATTTTCTTTCTTGCTACCTAGTAAGTCTCAGTTAGAAAGCAGAAAGAAGTGAACATCAAAAGTGCAAGAAAAGAAACCTTTGTTTCCTGCTGTCATGTCCAGGTGAGGGCTCCAAAAGTAAATTTCCTATCCCACTGAAGGAGCTAATTCCTTCTAATCATGGAAGTTGTGTTGGTTTCTGTTGGTGCTGACAAATGAAACCAATGACTGTGTACCAAGTAATCCATTAAAAACTGACTGAACCAGAACTGCTCTTGGTCACTTTTCCAGTCCTGGATCTCAAAACACTTTTTTATGTAGTTGCTTGTCTTTAGGTATGTTTATGCTACATTACCACAAAGTTAAAAAGTGGGAGGTATGGATGAATAAGTTCTCAGAATAAGACATACAAAAATACAGGTTACAAAGTTCATGAAATGAAAGTATTTTTCCTGGAAGAACATGATGTAAATCCAGAAGCTTTGCTGGGGCCTGGTGACCAGATTATTTTACCCCTCTGATGTTTTTGGCTGCCTGTGTTCAAGGCTCATTCTGATATGGTGCAGCTGTGTAACCTGGGATGAGGCTGCTGTGAAAAGTGCAATGGAAGGGCAGGGAGAAATGACACTGGGGCTACCTGCTCTGCATAGCAGCTGCAGAGGAGGTCAGGCAGTTGGTCTTTGACCCACGCTGTAGCTGCCAGTGCTTGGCCATGGACTTTGCTGATTCAGACCCTGACCAGACTTGGCTTCATGTTTGGACTTCAGACGTGCTTCATTGTGGTGAACTTGTCTGGGGATCATTGGTCTCATGGCTGATGAGGTTACCAGCATCAGGTTTGCTCTGCATTTCTTGCTCTTGTCTGTAAAGCTGCCACCCCACTTGCCATGATGCTGACCTCAGCTCTGGGCTTACCTTCCCAAATGGACCAGCGCAGCCCTGTTGTTCTCTGACAAGCTCTTATTGGGCATGGTTTTTGTTTGTTTTGTTTTAATTTGGTCTAGTTTGTTAAAACAAACAAACAAAAACAACAAACAAAACCAAAAAAACCCCAACAAACATAAACAAAGGGAAGAAGATATACTCAAAAGAAAATATAAGACAAGAAGTCAGAGAGACTGTTTATCTGTCCTGTAAAGATACCTCTTACTACTGTAAAGACCAGTGGTATTAGAATATTATTTGTATGCATACTTCTTTCAGTCATCCAATATATTTCCTCTTGAAAACATACCTTTTCTCGAAAAGGACATCTCCTGAGTACAGTTTTTGTGTACATAATTATCTTGTCTCCCTTTTGGCCTTTTCCTTCACCATTCTTCAGACTTAGAACTTCACTATCTGCTATTCAAACCCTCTCTGGGTATGTCACACTTCATCCACTCTACATGGAGATTAGTTCAACAGCCTTGTGCTAAGAAGGCTTTTTATGTTACATTTCCATGTAACTTGTGGTACAGGAAGCTTTATCTTCAAAGAATGAGGTTTATAAAATTTATGAGAAAAACATCACAGGTTAGAAGAAGATTTCCCTTTGCAGATTATTTTTTACTACTTTTTTTTCCCAGAGGTATCCTGGAGTCATAGGTTTTTTTCTGTCCTCAGATGATATGACATCCTCAAGGTTCTTATTAAAAGTGTTTGAAGGCAATCAGTTAAATCTTTTATACCAGTAAGAAGGCTAGATCTATTCTCAAGAGCTCTATTTTTGTGCAGAAGTGTTTCAAAGAGTTTTCCATATTGTTTTTTATTATTAAATAAGATAATGGTGTAAATACTTTTTTAATTAAGCATTGCTTTCAGAAGTGAGCCCCATTACTGTTTTATGTTTGTCACAGGATGGAGACATGAAGACATTCTGTACTTTTAACAGCAAGGCTATAAAAGATCAGGGCTTCACTGGCTGTCCTGTTGCCTATCATCATGAAAGTGGACACTTCAAGAGCTGACTGTGGATCTGGGGTATTATTGTTGTGGAGAGGTTTTCTAACATAGTATAATGTACATAATGAGAGACCAGAGAAGCTGGGCAAGAAGGAGACAAGGAGAGAAGAATTAAAAAAGAAAAAAGAAAAAGGAAGGCTTTGGCTTTTATATAGGAAACTACCATTTTATACTTTGTGCCACAGCCTTGTTAAAATTGGTTAAACAGTGTGGGCGAGATATATGACAGACAACATGAATTTGGTAGCAGAGACTGGACAACACTGACTAAAAAAGGAAGGCTGAAATCAGTGAATTATTATGTAATGTTAAACCACTCTTCTCCCCGTCTTTAAATTTATGAACACAGAAACAGAGCTTTTAGTGTCATTAGTAGGGAAAACATCTGACAGTCATTGAAAGTCTACACAAGTGTAGTATATTAACAAATGTTCAGCCTTCATGGAAATATACCAATGTGAATGAATTTGTCCCAGTCTTTGGGAGCTACGCATAGGTGATAGCAAAATGTGATTTTTTTAGTATAGAAATTATATTCAGAAAACATATTCAAACATCTTCATCAGTAGGAGGCATGGGAGTTGTTGGGCAGCAAGCAGTATTACAGGAAAAAGATGGCATATCCCTTTACAGCAGGATAAAATGCACATGAAAATAGGGACAACAAGTCAGGATACTGTGAAGGTAGCGGCTAGTAAGACCAACGCTCCTCATACTTTGCTTCTAAGCTTTAAACCACCACTTCTGTGGCTGTTGTTTAAATTTTTCCAGGGCTCTGACTTGGGAGGGAAGTGATTACTTAAGAGGTACATGAAGCAAGAGCTTGGAAAAACAGTTTATTTTGCATTAATGTAATGGTCTTCTGCATGTAAGAGATGATTGTGAAAAAATACAAAAATGTCCAAGACTGGACAAATAACTGAGTTATACAACGAATGCATCATACACAAGAAAAACTTAACAGTTTCCTCAGAATTTTTCATCTGAATAGAAGTGACCTCTATGTGTTCAGATACATAACAGTGTGATCAAAATACATGTAACAAACATTATCTGTTCTACTGATGAGCCTTTGCATGATGTCATTAACGATATTCTAAATATCATCACTGAAAACAGGATTCTTTGCAAACATATTCAGCTCAGCTAAACCTCCAACCTAAATGCAACACTAATTTGAAGTGAACAGTTTGTGTTTCACACTCTTTCACATGGTGCTTTGCATGGTATCTCTTGTTGGATTCCTGCATTCAGCAAAGAGTGCCCTTGGTCTTATAGGAACTATACAGTTTGACATGGCATAACAACATGTCTCTTGTGCTACAAGACAACAGATAAATTCTGTTTGTTCTAGCTCTGGCTTCGAGTCTTATTTAATTATCCCACCTAACACTGGAGCCTCTTTAGCAGAAAGGATGGAAAGTCCCTTTCTCTGTACAGGTTGCTGGCTATTGCAGGTCGTATGCTTAGGCATCTTTCCCTGTTCTCTTGGACACTGCTGAGGAAACTCAGTCACCACAAACCAGGACAATATGTTCCAGGAGCTGGCAAGGTATTTAAAAATTGGGCTCTGCAGCTGTCAATGTGCTGTGGGCCTATGTCTCTGACACAGCTGGAAACTTCAGTGTGAGAGGGCATTTACTTCTTCGTCAGGCTGGGAGAACTGCTGTGTGTTTTGTTGCATACACAGCTCTGCCTAATTTTGACTGCATCAGGCAAGGTGTCCTCTGGAAATCCACTTTTGTTAAGACTCTCCTGCACTATCCCTTTTAGTTTAGCCCATAGTGAACCACGTAACAACATCCCATAGACTCTGGTGAGAGATTTGCTTGCCTAAGAAGTTTTCTGACGGTGCTGAATGCTTTGTGGTTTTGATTTTATTTTTTTCATGCAAAAATTTTGGAGGAGGAAAAAAAAAGTGTTGTTTATTGGAGTTCTCAGCAAAGGTTTTTGCTGTGAAAATTGTAATATAATTTTTTTTGACAGTTTGGATATGCACAAATAGTATGTTTCACAGTCTTTGCAAATTTAGTTAAGCTGAAAAAGAAAGACACGTCACCTAATCAGATGTCTGTAGAAGCCAAATCTTTAAAATCAATTTATGCAAGGGAAAATAAAAGAGTTAAATCAGATTATCTTTCTTTTCTTTTGATACAGGATGGTGTTTTGTAAATATATAATCTTCCTGTGGCGGTTTTCTTCCAACATTGAAGGACCACCAGCAGTACAGGCTTTTGCTGACACGACTTTCTGCATATGGTAAAACCATGTTCATCAGCTTTTAACTACTTTTAGCTGCTGGTGACCAATGAGGACTTCCCTTTTTAGGAAGCTGATCAAGCCAGCAGGTGTTACATGGTGCTAATGTGGACAAGAAAATGTCCCTTCTTCTGCTGACATATTTTTGGGAAGTAGGTTGATTTGTGCTTGTGGGTGATGTTTGACTTTTTGCCAGAGAGTGACAGTCGATAATTGCACTTTTCCTGGAATCATCTCATTAATCCAATAAAGGGTGAGACATATTTCCAAGATTTTGTGCTAAAACCAGATACCATCCACTCGAACTATATGTAATGCACATGGTGTTCTCAGTAAAGGTTTACTGAGAGGGATATGCGAAAAAGTTTCTCTCATCTTCCTTCATCTACCCCTGTATTTATATAGAACTCCAGTCTTGCCTCTAAAACTCACTTAGGTATGTTGACATTGCATGCACCTTGTATGTGTATGAGGTGCGTTTACATGTCTGTAATATCTGGCCATACAGCTTATAAATGCTCAATAAAATAACCCTTCAGTAAGTCCAACCTAAAATACTTAACAGTAGTTAGAGATTACAGCAAACCTCTGGCACCACATAGACATAAATCTATTAATGGGCTTTGATATCCCATTCAGAGTAAAAGTATTGAAATTTAACTGACTGCTAAGTCATTTTAATAACTTTCCTATGAAACAAACATGAAATACGGATGCAATTCATCCTGACTATGAGGTAAGGATGTTTCTGTGGACAGGAATTATGAACATCATGGTCTTAAAGTCTGAGACAAATGTGACAGTAGCAAGTAAATCAGTTTGAAACTTCAGCTTCAAGAGTCTATCTCCTCATGATTTTGTGGGGCTGTTTTTCCCTCTTTGAGTTTCATAAAAAGAATCTTTCCACTTTGTGACAGTTAGCTACAAGAGAAGTCTTCTGATCTGAAAACAATTAAACCATACACACACAAACCCATACAGAGTCACACACATACCCTGAGATGTGTGTTACCCCATAAATCTGGAATGCCTGGAAAAGCTTGTACGAAACAGCAGTGAACTTCACAGCTTCTATCCCATTGCAAGCCCTCTTTTTTGACTAAATTCATTTGGAAGGGATCACTAGGATGTTACCATACTGGTTACATTGCTTAGGCTTCAGGTCTCACTGGGAACAAACTGAATTGACAGAAAACTCTTTCCCGCTTTTGCGGAAGAAAAGCATCTTTGTGCTGAAATTATTGTATTTCCTTGGCCTTTGACGCTGTTGATTATACGGTACTTATGAGACAAAGGGGACAAAAAAGAAAATCCACCTGATAGATCATTTAATTCCTATGCAACAGATGTCCATTGTCATGGAAGATACTTTTTGTTGATTACCAAAAATATAGGCTGGAGACTAGAAGCAGTCTAAAAAGAGGAAAACAGGATGAGGTATTCTTCTTAGCTGAAACTCTCTAAGATAGACAAGAGTTTAAGCCTAGGCCATAGGTTTGACTCTTAACAGTGAGAGTCCTTACAGCATCAAGAAAACATACCAACAAAGTCTTGAGAACCAGATGACACAGATCATGCAAACTGGAGCTAGATTGCATCTGACATCTACTATACCTCATTAAACTCTGCTTGTGGTATCTCTGGCACTATGTTGTGGGCTACTGCACACAGCAGTGATACCTCTGCTTTCACTATGGTTAACTTCATTTCCTCTTTCTTTTGACTTCTTTGTGACATTGCAGCTGGAAACCACCAGCAATCAGAGGCTCTTGCACCACCATGGACATGAAAGTAAGTGTCCTATTCTCTCAAGTTGACAGTCCCGACATACCTTGCCTGCATGTACAATACAGCTGCTACACTGGGCATGTCCAGTAACTGCCGTGCTTTATTTGCAGATGTTTCTCAGCCTTTCTAGGTAATTGCCTGGCCCTGCACCTCATGAGTTTGCAGAAGCACTGTAATTCCTGCTACAACCCATGATTTTTCCACATAGCTTTTTTCCTTTCTTTTGAGCCAAGCAAAGTAAAACAGTAGCCATATGAACTGCTGGGAGATTTCCCAGTGGCAAAGCTCCAGCTACAGTGACTTGCAGAAATAATGCACACTCAGGCTAGGATTTCTGCATTTAAGACTGGCTGTGATGATACACATCTTTAATTCATAATTATTTCAATATAGACAACATTCATTTTCTCTCCTGCCTCTACGGAATTAGACACGGGCATCCCTGTTAAGCGAGAGTCATTTTACATTTTTGCTATGAATCCTCAGTTTTCAGTTCAGAGAAAACAGTTTCTGCGTTAGACATGAAAGAGCCATTTTAGACATCAGTATTTTAGATCAGTGTACACTCATAATGGCAGTAGATGGCAACTTCCAACTTGCAACTTCTGCTTTTAATTTTCTCCACTTCTTCATTGCATTTCATAGATGGTTTGTGAAATTGAGAGCTTAAAATGCTCTGCTTTGCTAAATACAAGTTTGTTGTACTGAGAACTACAAAAACAGTAGTCTCACACCTTTCAAAAGAGTGAGGAGTGCTGCTCAGTGAGAGGTAATAATGATTTAAAACATTTTTTAGGGAATGCCTATAAAAAATTTTCCCTGTGTAAACACAAAAATCAGAATCAACATTGAATATGTGATGGTTTCTGGATTTTTAAAAAAAATAATGATAATAACCACATTCACCCAAATTTAAATGAATATTCTCTGCATGGCAGTTACATTTATTTTACCTGATGTATGTAAACACAACTTTCTGATCTTATTCCATGAATTATTTCTGCCTTGTAGGTAGAGTGTGCCACTGGCCTTCCTGAGGCTGGAGTATAAAGGCAGGACTCTTAAATTTTTTTAAAACATCCCAAAACCTTTTCAACACACTAACAGCAGGGGATTTCCCAGCTGATACCATACTGGTCCTTGTGTTCATAGTGAATCGATCTTCACTTGCTGGGTTCAAAATGATCAGACAACAAACTGCTGTTTTACCAGCAAGTGAAGATCCCCTGCCTTCTCTGTAGACACTGCTGAGTCTGCAAGACAGTCTCTAGTGATTTTTTTTCCACCACGTACTAACCATTTAATTTTCTCTAGGTGACCGAGTATGACACAGCTCGTTTGTAAAACACAAAATACAGTTGTATTGTATTAGGTGTGTCCGGCATATGTAGTGCTTTATTTCTAGGCACTTCTGGCCCTTGCACTGCACTTTGTAAGTGTGCAGAGACACAGTAACTCTGTGGCATTCTGCTCCACGCTGCCTTTTTACTTTCCTCTGAATTGGGAAAGCAAAATTCTGCAGTGTGAAGCCTGCAAGCTACTTTCATCCTGGACTGTTCTCAGGTTCTTCTGGACACGAGGCTGTTTTTATTCCATTTTTACGGTTGAATTTGCTGTTCCATATTAGAAAGATCTCTTCCTTTGAAATGTTTCGTTTGTGGGCTTTAAGCAATTAAATAAAAATAATCCCTGAAGGAAAGAAAGAGTTTCAAGCAACCACAATGTGGACTGTGAACTTGAATGCCAGTTGAATCTAATCCTCAGCAGTATTCATGTTGCAGTAATAACAAACAGTAACTAGAAATGGCTCCAAAAGAGGCGGCCCCCCCACCCACTTTAAAAAGCTGTAAATACAATCACAACCTTTAATCTGTTTTGGTTTGGGTCACAAAACTAAGACCTAATGTTAAAGCTTTACAAAACCAGCTCATGAACTGTCCATACGTTGCACAATGTACTGTGAAACTAATTTGACATTTAAAAGCCAAACTCAGATTTAGTTGAGCATTTTCAACCGCACTGAGGAGTGGAAAAGGAGAAAACAGGAAAATATGCAGAATGACTGGTGTATTAACCATTCTTTGCTAATTCTTTCTCAGTTATTTCCATGTTAAACTTAGATTACAAATTAAAATGTTTATCGAGGTTTTCAGCATTGCTAAACTTGACAATTTCACAGCAGAATATAGTGCTACATGCACCATCATTAATCATCATATACTCTGTAGTTAGACTTCAGGTAACAAGCTGTGTTGCATAAGGCAAAGGATTATCTACCTCGCTGTCTAGTACTGCAGAGGTAATATCAGTTTAAGTGGTGTTGAAAATCCTGGGAAATTCAGACAATCCATTTACATTTACCACCCATTTTATGTGCAATGCAAACACTTCTCTTTCCTTGCCGTTTTGCAGAGAAAATTAAGGCGGCTTTGGTTTTGGTTTTTTTTTTTGAATAAAAGGAGAATTTACTAAGAGGAGATCTGTATGGTAGTTTTATGAACAGAAGAATATTATTTTAATCTAAGTAACATTAATTTCTTGTTTTGCGTATCTTGCAATCATATATCCAGAAAGACAGGATGTGCTTCTCATTTGTTGAATTTTTTTTTTTTAATTAAGTGGTTTTAACTTCAATGAAATACTTGAAATGCATTAGTGTACACTGATGTATTCACTGCCCTAAGAAATGATTTTTTAAGGTTATAAAAAGCCTGTACAAGACAATGAATGGCAAAGTCAGCGGTGTTTATTTGGTATTATAGTGGCAACCACTTATAGCCATTGTGCTTACCAGTCATTTTAGTCACTGAAATACTCTTCTCAAGACAAAATACCTAAGTTCAACTTCAGGATCTTCCCAAAATTGTAGGGTTCAATGCATATTGATGTAAAGTATTACTTTCTGAATTGAGAATGTGACTTGCAACTGAGGAAAACTTGGCTTCATAGTAATGGTGAAGTGAAGGATTTTATGTGTGATTTGTGTACAGCTAGCAGTGATATCAAACTTGTCCAAACAGAAAACAAAATTAATTTTCTCCTGTAAAGAAAACAAGGTTTAAATATTTTTCTGCTATTTTCAAAACAACATTTACAAAACACCTCCAAAAGAAGATGCAAGTGTTTTCTACATGCTTATCAAGCATGACATTCTGAGCTTTTTTGTTTTTGTTAAGTAACATTTGTCACTTTTAAAGATGTCAAACAAATCATCTCTTCTAAACACACGGCTGGAAGTTTACTGCAGCAGGTCATCTATTGACATTGCTGGCTTTGTTTAGGCCAGGCAGTTTAGCAGAACATATTACTATTTACCTATCACAATTACATTGCTATGGGTTCATCACAGCACAGAAGAATACAAATTTCAACTTTCTATTGAGTTGCAGCAAAAATACCAAGTGTGCTATTATCTTATGCTTACACTCACAAAATTAGAAAATGGAAGCAATTGTCAAGGCGTCAGGAGTCATTGTCACAGGGCCTCAATTTTATTTTTTATTCCAGCATGTTGCCTTTTTGCAGCGTCAAATGTTTGACCATGTATCTTTTAAGGGTCCTTCCCTCTGTGTTTTGTGTTTCCTTACTCAACAGTTTATATTAGGAAATATAAGCAGAATAACATATCTGGGAATTAGTTTTTTTTCAGATAGTTTTACCTATCAATATTCTCTATAGCATAATGGATTTTTTTGTATATCATAACAACACAAACATTGTATCAAGCACAAACAGGGAAAATGTAAGAGAGTTTCAGTCTAGGTTCTGTTGCACCTTAACAATTGCAATGGTGCTATTAGAATAAAACCGTTTAGTTTCATAGTACCTTACAGTCATTGTTCAAAAGTTCAAGAAATTCAGGTAATGAAAGAGCCAGGCTTATGAAAGAGCTCAGTGTTAGTTATGGAATTAGTAACAGGCTGCAGAGAGTATTCTCACAGCATAGAAAAAAACCTAAACTGGTTATTTTGTTCTTATGACTTTACTGATGCAGTAAAGAGTTGGAATTCAAGTCTTCTTTTTAACTATTGCTTACATGTCTTGGATGATTGCTCATTCTTGGACTTTAGAGAGAAGTCTGTATTCAAACAAACACAAGCCAGCATCTACCATCTCCTTGTACATCGTGACAATTTAGCCATTAAACATGAGTTCAGAGACTAAAACATACTCTACAGAAAGACTCTTTTCTCTATAGGTTATTTGAATGGTGGTGTAGGATGAATTTATAATAACAAAATGTAATCATTTTTGCTTCATTTTCAAACATATTCAAGCAATATAATTACAATAAGAATCCTAATAATTAGCCCTGGCTTTGCTTTTATTCGTCCAAAAGTGATTCCAAGGAATAAGGAATTTGTCTTGAAGATGTCAAGAAGGATGGAGTGTGTAAAATCCCTTAAATTAATTCCTCTAAAATGCTGTCACCTTTGGCTACTCTAAATGGCCAGATTAATCATCTGCTTTTCCTCAGTAAACATATACAAAAATTGCATTCTTCTATAGTTAAGACTTTAGAATAGCATGATATAATTCTCCACGGCAAAGTTTTCATAATAGAATTACAGTCTAGGCAAATTAATGACAAGCAGCAAAATGCTCTAGGGATGTAGTGTGATTATTTTCATGATAACCCACACCCGCTATTTGCATTATTCCCTCTGTCTCTCATTTAAATTGTATTTTTACGAAGAACTGTTCAGTGTATCATTAAAACATGAAGGTTTATGGAAGGACTTTCAAAAGGCTTAAACTTAATTGATGTTCAAACCCCCTCAGTCTGCAAATCAATAACAAAAGACGACTTGCCTCCTTTTTGCAAACAGAGCAGATGTCTAAGTAAAATATCACCTCTGGAACAGAAGTAACTGACTTTTATGTTCTCATCACAAAAATGGAAGCTCTCCACTGGTGGCCTTTCTTATTTACACCACACACATGGCAATCTTTGACATTCATTTCCTTGAATATAAACAGAAGATACAGCCTCCCTTTCCTGAATTTAACAAATTGAATGATAAGGCCTTTCCATATACCCCCTTAATTCAAATGCCTAATGACTTGCACAGTTCTGAAAAGAAAATGCATTAAAAATAATTTTAGATTTCAGTATAAAATAGAAGATGGGTGAAATAGTACTATTCTACTTACTATAAAAGGACTTGTCCACATACAACTAATGCCAAATTAGATATACTAATTTTAACACTGGGTAAAACTAGGTTTTCATTTGATTAAAAGATAATTGGAATGACCAGAGCACGGGGGCAAAAGTTTTGCAACTAATGTACTGGGCCTTTTAACATGAACAGAACATCTAATGAAAGGCCATTAGCAAATATTAAGACTCAATACACATTAATCAATAGACTGACTTAATTCATTAGAACTACTCAGATGTTTTCAGGTGAGCTGTTTTATCTTTAAAAAATTAAAAAACATTAAAGTTTCAATTATATACCAGTTTTAACAGCAAAAAAGGGGAATTTTAAGACACACAAAAATGCACCACTGGATAAAAATGTTCAGGAAACTCACCCATGATGCAGGAAACAAGCCTTTTCTGCCTGGTTTACATGAAGGGCTTGAACCTTCACTCTAAGTCTCCTGGACTAAGCAACTATTCTGGTGTAAAAAACTCTGTTTTAATGGAAAACACCTAAAGTTCCTGCAAAAATGTGCGTAATCTTTGTTTGTCCTACTGTGAATGAGAATTATCCTGTGCTGAATTACAGTTTATTAGACTTGCTTGGTGTGCACTGCTGACTTGGCATTGTGTTTCCCATAAACTCTTGAGTCCCATAACAGGAAAACTGGGTTAAAAAAACCCTCCCCAAAATAGAAAAAATTTAAGGGTTTTGAGTTTTGTTTGTTTGGTTTTGGTTTTGGGGTGGGTTTGTTTTTGTTTTGTTTTTGTTGTTGTTGTTGATACAAACTTCAGTAAATGACTGTTCTTAATTTTATATCCATTTTAACTTTTCATACAAATTGGATCCCAAGAGTGTGAGAAGCTGAGTATCTTATATGAAGAAATCTTGCCCGTCTCCAGAGCAAACAAAAAGTCAAGTCTAACTGTCCAGCCAAAATATTTAAATCAATTTTTTGTGTAGATAGGTCGAAAACTGAGGAATTATTTTCCCAGACATCTGATAGCTACTCTACTAAAACTTGGTGAAGTTGTTGCTTGGGGCTTTTTTGCAGCTTCTCGTTGAGGTTAGATGATATCTGCCAATTCTCTTCTTAACCAGTTGGTGATGAAAACTTACAGTTGCTTTCCGTACAATCACAATTGAACTCTGGATAGTTTTGCACCTTATTGTAATTCCCTCATGGAAACCTTTTAGTTTTTGCACCTTTGCAAAGGTGCAGTCCTGTTTTTGAAATTCAAATTTTGAATTTCAAAAACAGTCCTGTTTTTGAAATTCAATTCAATGCAGCAGACCCAATCTACTGTTGAGTAGCACCTCGTTTTAGGCAAAACCAATTTCCAACAAAATCTGCAGACTTCACACAAGTCTTTCAGGTTGCTTATTTCCTATTAAGTAAAGAAAAGTTCTGGATCTGCGTGAGACTGATTGAGCAAATATACTCTACTTTTTACCCTGAAATCTGTCAGTACAATGAACTGTAAAACTGAACGTGGTGTAAGAGGAAGACCATACGTTCCTGTGCACTGGGAAATGAACAGCATTCTGTAGAGTCTCTTCATTCAAAACCTTCTATATTTCTGCTCTGTTTCAATAAAGTTGTGAACTACATGTTTCTTAAATAGCCCTAAATGATAAAATGGAATAAAGCCAAAAATTGAATTTTATTCGGGTATGAAGTATATTAGATTGGTAGCATAAAACAGGAAGAGCTGCTCCCTCCACATGTGCAATCTTTTGACATGACCAAGCATTAGAAAGAACTCATAATTCCACCTGTTAACTGGCTAAACAGAAAACCCCTGCAAATTCATGCTAATAAAAACATCACTCATTGGAAACAGGATCTGCTCTGCTCACATTTCTGGTGAGTATTTAGATGGCCAGGAACACATGGCTGAGATAAGGCAGAGAATGGGGAAGACCACTTACATAATATAGGCATTATTCCATAAGACTGTAGAAAGTAAATCTTAAAACTGCCTCAGCACTGAGATATACTATATTGCATGACTGCACCTTATTTGTAACTATCAGTCATATCATTAAAGGGTAATTATTTGAGAAGAGCAGTCTTTTGTAAATAAAATGGCAAAATGAGAGGCAAATATTTAACCTGTATCACAAACTATGACATACTAGGTACTTAGCTGAAGAGCAGATCTTTGAGTGTTGCTAATCACTTACCATTTTCTCAACTTTTTGAAGAAAAATTCTTAAATGGTTTAAAGATTTACAAGATTTTAGTTTATTTTTATCCATTAGAAGAATATGTTAGGAATTGAAGATCCTCACAAAGGCTGAAAGTATGAGTTGCAAAATTGGCCATATTTATTTTCATGTATATCTACTTGCAAATTAAATTCTGTTGTTGATTTTCAGTAATTATGTGGGGGAGTAAGAGTTCAAACTTGATCCTTTGTGTTTGCCTGTCCTTTCGTAATACTTGTGTCTGCAGCTTTTATGAGTCTGACAGAGTCCCAACCTCCTACAGAAATGCAAATTCTGAATTTTGAGGCCCTATCACATGTAAATTATTTAGATGTTGCTTGTTGGCTAATTCCTATTTTCACCATGCTGATTGACTCAAAAATATTTTAGTGGACATCAGTAGAAACACAATGCCCATACTGTCAAACTCAGTTCCTGGGCTGTAAATATGCAGCAGAGCGGACAAGACTGACAGCTAGCTGGACCTACAGTCCCTCCCTGAATTTTCTGAAGTAACCTGCATTACCCCTTACAATCCTTATAGAACCAAGGACTGTGAATGTAGGAAAGAAATATCAGACAAGGAAAAAGCACTTTATACATCTAATTATTATTATTAATGATAATAATAATAACAACAATAATAATAATTTCATAATGATAATTTTGAAACTACACATGAATAACCAAGATTACAAACATCCTCCAGTCATTGATTACTGTGAATATACAAACAGTTCAAATTTCAGAAGGAAAGTTTTCTTATTTCCCTTGATGTTAACAGAATGGGAAATGTACTCTAACAAACTTGATCATCAATGACAATTCTACAACAAAAAGGCAAATGTAATTAAGCAGCTGTATATTTCTGAGCAACTAATGAGTGGCACTTGATCTTGATTTCAAAAAATAGTAAAGCCTTGCTGTTCCCACTAACATCACGTGAAATTGGGACAGGTTAGCGGTTCCACAGACCCAGATCATGGTGTTGCCAGTTTGCAGCTTAAAGGAGACAGAACAGCAGCCATTTGGGAAATGTATGTTTTCACATGCAGATGGTCAAGCAGCCCTTAGCCCATCTGCTTGGGAGCCTCATATTTTATAAACATTTGCATTTTTCAATTCAGTTCGTGTTTCAGAAAACTTACGCTCATTGATTGTACTTAAAAGGCAATGTTTAAGCTATTGAGCTTTTATATCTTTTTATCCGTTGCTGTCAATGTTGTGTGAATGCTTCTACAGCTGGCATTATTTATACAGTTATGTAAACTATGGCTAGGCTTCATTTCACAAGCAGTAGCTCTGAAGCAGAAGACAGAACTGTGGAAAGGAAAGGAAAGGAAAGGAAAGGAAAGGAAAGGAAAGGAAAGGAAAGGAAAGGAAAGGAAAGGAAAGGAAAGGAAAGGAAAGGAAAGGAAAGGAAAGGAAAGGAAAGGAAAGGAAAGGAAAGGAAAGGAAAGGAAAGGAAAGGAAAGGAAAGGAAAGGAAAGGAAAGGAAAGGAAAGGAAAGGAAAGGAAAAAGAGGGGAGGGAAGGAAAGGAAAAAGAGGGGAGGGAAGGGGAGGGGAGGGGAGGGGAGGGGAGGCGAGGCGAGGCGAGGCGAGGAGAAAACAACCAAACAAAAGCCCACAAAACAACCCCCTCCTTCCTCCTACAGATCACTGTAATTTTCTGAATGCCATACAACACTTTTATATTGATTTTCTGATGCAAGCTGGGATGTCCATAGAAACCAGTTTCACACCATCATTCTCTACTGAGGGCAGCCTATACTGATGCAGCTTTTAGGACAAACTTGGCTATATACTATGGCTACACATAAAACACCCTCCCACTCATCCCATGGGTGAGGTCCTATAGATGGAAAAGAAAACAGTGCTTGGTTTCTTTACTTCAGGGAGGGTTGTTTTGTTGTTGTTTGCTTGTTTGTTTTGGTTTGTTTTGGTTTTCCCTCTCTTCGGGAAAGTTAAAATTATAATGCCCTCACAGGTAACCCTACAATGTGTTCCATATCAAATACATCTCAATTTATTAGTTTTCTGTATGTACTCCACTAGTTCTTAGTGCCTAAACACACAAACACACACTCTCACAGAGATTTTGGAGGAATTTTTACAATCATGTAGCCACAATGTAAGGGATGACAGCTGAACTTAAAGAACATTTGCACTGCTCTGCAGACTTCATGGTATTTGATGGCTCTTTTTCTGACTCAGATCCTAGTAGCTTGCAAATATGTGACAATCCTCTGCTTCATTTATAAAAATTATTGTCCATCATTTCAAAGAGAGCATGAAAACTTAGCCCAAATGTACCCCAATACTTGAAAGGTAAAAAGCAAGCAAAAAATCTCCTTTTTTTTTCTTCCTATTTTAATGTTGTAACTTCCCTTAAAGTGCGGTCTCTTTCCACCTTACTTGGCTAAGTTTCAGTGTTAGCTATGATATCTGCATAAAATTTTGGTATATGTATTAAAAAGTCAATTACAATGTATACCATTGACTTAGCAGGTTGTGTTGCACAATGACAGTGAAAACCAAAAATTTCATCATACTAGGTAGAAGCGTATGTCAGTGTAAACATTGGTGGTTTATATTTCAGCTTATCCTGAACTGGATATCAAAGTAAGCAGAGAAGTCATGACAGAAAGGTCATGAGAAAAGTTACTGGGAAGAGAAGTGGCACAGACTGTCCATGTGTCACCTTTAGTCCTACTGCACAGGAACCCCAGTTAGACACATAGGTTTAACATCAGGGCTTTGAAAGCAGTAGAAGTAGCCTAACAATTTGTGTTATAACCCTCTATTTTCAGCCGTTTCCTGACATTGATAAACTAATTGTGTCAATGGAAATTTCCCATTCTAGTGTTCACTGCAGACTGAATTTTTTTAATAAAAGCTTCAATGAAAAAATCTTTCCAGCATGCAAGTAATGGAGAATGGAAATGAAAAGAGATTTTGTTAGCATTAAGTGCTAGGGACTTCTGAAATTTTCAGCACGTGTTGCACTCACTGAATAGTATTTGTTGTGTGCACTGCCAAAGTCGAGGATCTAGTGGAAAAATACATTACCATTTTCTTAAAACTTTTTAAAAAGATTCCTAAAGACACACAAATTGGAGTTGACAGACTCTGCCACTTACTAACATCTGGACATGTGATTTTGCGATCTTAAAATATTTTTGATAGACACTGCTTGACCCAGGTATGAAACAAAATATAACACGTCTTTGTTTTATGCCAGTAGCAATACGAAAATGAAAACTTGCCCTTTTCTAAGATGTGTTTTGAAAGGGCAAGCTAAAACTCTATTATAAGCTCATGCTGAAAGTGTATAGACTGAAAAAAATATTGCCAAGTGCACAACCATAGTCCACTTAAAACCTCTATCTTTATTTGGACACATTCATTTTTGTAAACCCAGACAAACAGAAGAACGTACCAAGTTGATACTGGGATATACATGTAACAAAAAATGGGTCTGCAGAAAGAGTTAGCTTGTTAATAAATTGCATGGCCGAACAGCTGAACTGATATTTCCAGTAATTATAAAACGTTTAAGTGTAAGCAGCAGACATGCATTTCTTTCCTGTGATTCTGGAAATTATTAACAGGAACACCAAATGTTTATTGTCATACACTGACTAACTTTCAGGACTATTTGCAACAAAAATGGCAAGAAAGGAAAAAGCAAAATTGGTCCTTAGGAACCGGAATACAGTGATTTCAGGATATGTTGTTCTTTACTGGGTTTAAAAAGCAATTCTGTGAAGGGCATTCAGTTAACCTTTCTGATACATGCCTCTTTCAAAATGTTACAGTTCACGCACTTTTTATATACAGACCTACCACCCTTTCCCCAACTCAGTTAACAGTGCTGGAAATATGTACTGGAGGAATTTTTATAAAATAAACTCCATAGACCTGTTGTTGAATTCCTCTTGAAAGTATACATACTGTAAAGGGAAGAGAGCACATTGTACCGAAAATCCTGGACTTTTTCTGGCTCTTTTTTCTGGAGGTTATGATAGCATTCTAAATGGGAAAAGGACCTGGACAGATACAGGTGTATTGAGAGGGAATACAGTGATGGCAGGAGTAATGCAAGGCTGCACCATCTGTAGAACATCCTCTCTATTACTTCTTTGTTCCTTTCAGTTCTACAAACCTTATTTTAATGGCTGCTGAAATCCAAGATGTGCATCCCTATTGTGGCTGTAGGGCAAATATTTGAAGTTATTTTTGTTTCTATGTAACGGCAAATGGCACCTGTCACATCCAAATGCAGCAAAGTAGTTGAAAACACTCTGAGTTGGACCATACTCACTGGTGAGAAACAGTCTTGCAGCACTTACACCTTTCAAGGCAAACAAGTTCTTTGCAATAATGGCATCAAAATCTGAAAGCATTTCAAATTAAAGAAAGCCTTTAAACCAGTAATTAATAATTCGCAAGATTTTGCCATTAGTTTGATCCTTACTTGATCAGAGATTATTAATCGCAACACTTTATTGTTGTTTTGCCAAAATGAATATCTGAATCCTGAATTAGGCAGAATTCTGCCTCTACAGGTGGATACTTCTAATTGATTAAGAAGAATTTGCAAGGAATCTCCTGGAGGATATTTTCAAAATAAGACTGCAGAAGGGTTTTACCCCTGCCTGCAAAGAAAACCGAACAACTCTTCCTTTTCCAACCTGACAGAATATAAGAGAATATAAGATTAGCTTGATCCTAATTTATCTCTGGATAGCCAGTTTATTCCGGCAAGGTTTGCTGCAAAATCTCTAAGGATGCAATGGTAACACGTGACAAAAATAACCACTCCTGCCTTGGCCAACATATCACTTTCTGATCCTTACTAAGAAACCAGCTTTACACTAGAATACTGGACAATTACTCAGCCACACTACTTCCACATGTAAGATTTAAAAATATTTTGTGGTTTACTTTGAATAAATTTTGTTCTTAATTGCAGATTTTGATAATTCTGAACTTTTAACCCTTCAACCAAGCTGTTTACAGTCCAGAAAGCCTCCAGCTGCAGCTAGGGCAGCGCTCAGCAACAGCAGCTGATAATCTGACTTTGAGACTTTTTTACAATGCCTTCGTATGTGGTCAGTGGCCTTGCAAACCAGGAGACCACACACGCACAAACAGAGGCTCTCATAATTGCCCAGCATTTGCACCACCTGTTCTCAAGCCATGTTATCAGAAGTGAAGGAACCAGTAAAAAAAAGTTTATAAGCTATAAATGGAAGCAGCTATGTCAGAGAGCTGATAAACATTTCAGTGCAAATTATTTGTGTAGCAGACTCTGTAATTTACACAACACTAAACTGCTTTAAAGTGTTGGTTTCAAGTTACAGGATGTCACAGTTGCTGTTTTGGGGTGGGGGATATGTGTGCTGGGGGGATAAAAGAGAATGCAGGCAGGTGATACTTCTTGTTTACCAGATCACGTCAAAGATAATGCTATCTCTTCCTTGCCTTTTCTGTTTCATTTTTACCTCACTCTGCTGCCTAAGTGTAAAAACTTGGGTTAGTTTAGAAAAAAAAATGCAAGTGTCAACCACATTGAGCCATTTCGTAGCCTTGAGAGATTTCACTTAGTGTGGAAATGCTGGTATCTATCTCCAGTGATGTTAATAAAAATAATCTTAATTAAAAAAAAAAAAAAAGGGGAAAACTGTTAGTTTAAATGAACTAAAATGAGTGCAAAAACATGTTTTTCAGGTGAAAAAGAAGAAGAAAAAGGTTTCTCCAGAACCAATTAAAGTTATACATTTCCTACATTATTCTTTAAAGGCATTTGCTTTAGAACTTTAGTAGTAGCTACTTTGTCACTGCTGATCTGAATGAAACTTATTTGTGATCAGACTCTTCTAGAACTGGATATTTGGTATGATATATGATGTAAAAACCCATTCATTTGGAATATGTTGAACATGCAAGTATCAGCCCTATTTCCTACTGACTTAAATTAATTCCTATTCATTACTTAAGCCCAAAGATTAGAACCAACTGATTTCCAAGAGAGAAGAAAAAGTGAAATAATTGCATACACGCAGTTATCCCTGTTTGCTTTGCATATCTCATTCAATAAAAAAATCAGCAGAGTTCTTATTTTTGTTTTCAGTTAACTTATCCTTGAAATTGTACTCATATGTACTGGTCTCTTCTTGGTTTTTGGTATAAATTGTCAAGGGTGTGAATTCTTGCCTATATGTGTATTTTATTAGTAAAATTCTCTTTTCAAAAATAGAGGAAGTCTGATATTACAAACATACTAGTCAAAAGCTTGTTTGTGATATAGAGGCATCTGCTATAAACCCTTGACAATTACAACTGGTAAAAACTATGTTGAAGAATCTTCCATCAATTGCTTACTGTACCACTTTTGGAATGTCAGCCCCCCGAAGTAATTTTCTATGTGTGATAAAACTGTTCTCACCTGGAAATCTTGTGAAAGCTGTAATTTGTAGTTACACAGCTCTGCAGACATCCAATGACAAACTGTCAAGGTTAGTGCAATTTAGCACTGAAAGTATTCCTTACTGTTCCACATTATCAGCTATGATAAACTGTTTTTCATTCCTTAGGCAAAGCATGAGTACTGGTATTCACTGCACAGTGCTTGAACGGTGCGTTTATTTGAGATGGCTGCTTGAAAAGTTAATTAAGAATTAAATTCTCAGGTTTTACTTTGAGATCATCACTGAAATGACGTAAGAAGTGTAATGCTGTAGTAATCTATTATGTATACAGAATTGACGATTTTGTGCGGCTTTTGTACTGTTATCTCAAAGTAATTTTTGCAGAATAAGGAAAAAAAAATTCAGAGAAGGATAACAAGAATGAAGAGCGGTATGAAACAGTGGTCATACAGAAGATGAGTAAAAATGATTCTGCAGTTTGGTAAATGAGGACTGAGGCAGGATGAAGCATGGGGAAAGGAATCACAGAGGTTAATGAAATTATTACCATAGTGAAGAACAGTAAAGAAGGCTCTAATGCAATTTGCAATGGGGACATGCAGTGAAATTATCATACATAGACTTAACATTAACAGAAGAAGTGCTCACTTTTTCCACACATTCAAGTTGTGGAACTTGGAGTCTTGAGATAGAAATGTTGAAAACATTGGCTACTGGAGGCTGGGCAGTGTATGGCAGGAACAGTCATTCTACCCTCATCACAAATATACCATATACTTTTCATGACTGTAGGGCCTGGTGGACTTGGGGCCAATCTGTTCCAGCAATTCTGCAAGTCATGTTGTTTTGTAATGGTAGTCATATTGCACTTCAGTGAGGAAAATTTCTGTTTTGCACTAATTAGTTGAGGAATGAAAGTTTGGGACTTTGCACCTGCAGGGATCAAAGGAAGGTCTTACTAATTCTCCTGGTTAAAGCTTTTGAGCTATGCTAACCTTTCTAATTTCAGCAGTACTTTCTGTTCAGATGAACTTCAGTTTTCCTGGAAAGGAGATATTTTTCCATTAGCAAAGGCCCTTTTTAAAACATTCACAAAATAAAACAATGTTTTTGGCAAGGTAGGCTCATTTACAGGCTAGAAATGAAGTGTGAAAATTGCTGAAAACTGTTACTTTTATTGCAAAGATTTCACATATTTCTAAAAGAACACATTAAATTGTACTAGGCAATACACTTGGAGGAAACAACAAGAGCATTTCACATTTCTTCATGTTTCTTTAAAAAAAGAACATTAAAAACAATTGTTTGGCAAGCTTGCTTTTTTTTTTTTTTTTTCCCTAAAGGTGTCTCCTATTCCGAACTTTGAATGAAGTTCTGCCCTCTTGTATCCACTGCCTCTCCTTTCATGATGCTTCTTCCAACAGCTTCAAATCTGAGAAGAGTACCTTCTACTTTATTTGATGGCTGTGTTTTGAAAGTGTTTGCCTAATTTGGTTATGAATCTCATAACCTCCAGAATGCATTGCACCATTATGTCATTGTAAAGAATCAACAGATTTGACATCCAAGGGTTCTGAGGGAGCTGGCGGAGATGCTCACCAAACCACTTTCTATCATTTGTCAGCAGTCCTGTATAACGGAGGAGGTCCCAGTTGACTGGAATTTGGCAAATGTGACGCCCATCTACAATAAGGGCCAGAAGGAGGATCTGGGGAACTACAGGACTGTCAGTCTGACCTCAGTACCAGGGAGGGTCATGGAACAGATCATCCTGAGTGACATCATGCATCACATACAGGACAACCAAGTGATCAGGCCCAGTCAGCATGGGTTCATGAAAGGCAGGTCTTGCTTGACCAAACCTGATCTCCTTCTATGACAAGGTGACCCACTTAGTGGATGAAGGAAAGGCTGTGGATGTTTGCTACCTGGCCTTTAGTGAAGTCTTTGACACTGTTTACCACAGCATTCTCCTGGAGAAACTGGCAACTCATGGCCTGGATGGGCATACTCTTCACTGCCTAAAGAACTGGCTGGATGGCTGGGCCCAAAGAGTTGTGGTGGAGTCAAATCCAGATGGTGGCCTGTCACAAGTTGTGTTCCCCAGGGCTCAGTATTGAGATGTTTAATCTTTTTATCAATGACCTGGATGAGGGGATTGAGTGCACCTTTAGTAAGTTTGAAGATGATATCAAGCTGGGTAAGAGTGTTGGTCTACTGGAGGGTAGGAAGGGTCTATAGAGGGATCTGGACTGGCTGGATCGTTGGGCTGAGGCCAATTGTATGAGGTTCAACAAGGCCAAGTGCCACGTCCTGCACTTGGGCCACAACAACCCCAGGCAGCGTTACAGGCTCAGGGAAGAGTGGCTGGAAAGCTGCTTGGGGGAAAAGGACCTGGGGGTGTTGATTGACAGCTGGCTGAACATGAGCCAGCAGTGTGCCCAGGTGGCCAAAAAGGCCAACAGCATCCTGGCTTGTATCAGAACTAGTGTGGCCAGCAGGACTAGGGCAGTGATTGTCCCCCTGTACTCGGTGCTGATGAGGCCTCACCTTGAATCCTGTGTTCAGTTTTGGGCCCCCTCACTATAAGAAAGACATTGTGATGCTGGAGAGAGTTCAGAGAAGGGCAACAAAGCTGGTGGGCGGCCTGGAGCATGCGTCTTGTGAGGAGCAGCTAAGGGAACTGGGCTTGTTTTCCCTGGAGAAAAGGAGGCTGGGGGGAGACCTTACCACTGTCTGCAACTACCTGACAGGAGGTTGTAGCATGGAGGGTGTTGGTCTCTTCTCCGAAGTAACAAGTGATAGGATGAGAGGAAATGGCCTCAAGTGGTGCCAGGGCAAGTTTACATTGCATATGAGGAAAAATGTCTTCACGAAAGGGTTATCAAGCACTGGAACAGGTTGCGCAGGGAAGAGGTTGAGTCATGATCCCTGGAGGTGTTTACAAGACGTATAGATGAGGTTCTTAGGGACATGGTTTAGAGGTGAACTTGGCAGTGTTAGGTTAACAGTTGGACTCAATCTTAAAGGTCTCTTCAAACAAAAATGATTCTATGACTCTATATTTTCTTCTTTTACTTAACAAGAGGCTTTATCCCTCAGGCTACCCTAGCCATCTGCTTCCCTGCCAGTCTCTAGCAAAGGACCTTTTCCTGCTCCTTACTATCCCTGATTTATTGGAATAACCTTAAATATTCAGTATTAAACATTTATGGTGAGAATATCCTGTGTGGCTTTGATGAAGCTCTGGAATTTTACTTCAAGAGCACTCAGGCAGGAAATGCTGAATCTACATAGATTTCAGTTTAACCTGGTAATAGTTAGGTGGAGGGGAGCTTGGGAACTGAATGAAGTTTCTGAAACCTAAGCAAAGTCTTACACTTATTTTGTTAAACAGTCAGGGGAATTCTTAGTTCTCAAACAACTCAATTTCTAGTGTGTGTCTTAACAAAACACGTATCCCTAGAATGTCCAGAATTTTTCAAACCTGGATGCAAGTCTGTGTCCTTGAGCATGCAGTTGCAAAAAAGGATTTATAACAAACATTGAAATTTTATAGCTGTGAATTGGAAATAGATGCAGATAATCAGCTTGAATCCAGGCCAGGATAGCAGTTGCTGGAGCTCATTATGTCATGGAAACAATTGTGTAGTCTGTTAAAGATGGGTTGAGGAATACAGAAATCTTTTAATTACCCAAAACTATGTGGACATTATTGTGGAGGAGGAATACTATGACTTAATTTATCTTTCAGTCCTTTTTAGGATCCAGCTCTCTCAGGTGGAGAGACTAGCAGCTCTGCCATTACCTGTAGTGTATCACTTATAAACAAAAAAGGGAAACATCAACCCTTACTAATGAAAAAGGAACATACACTTATACTGGCGGTGTATCCAACTCCTACTCATCTCCCACTCTAATCTTTAATTAAGTGCTATACAGATTCCTTTTAAGGGGACACTCTACTGGATTAAGTCAGAAAGAATTTTTTAAAAAGTTTGTGTGTTCTGTATTCTTTTTGAAGAACTGCTCCACTATTTGGTATTAACTGTTTGCATGTTTTCCTGTTTTCCTTCAGATGGCTAGGAACAGTCCATCACTGTCAAGTTTGGAGCTCTCTGGTGTCTGGACAGCCAGACAGAACTGATACGTTACTGCTAAACATTAATCAGCATGGCTGAGCAGACTGGCAGCAAGCTACTTATTATGGCATTTCAGGCTAGGCATTGCAAACCACTGTAGTAAGAGCAGGTATCTGGCTTCAAACATGAGGAGCTACATTCGCTGAGTTACTCTAGAGTGCTATTGACACCTTCTTGCACCATTTGTGCTTGTCGCTAACACTAATTCTCTGTTGATAATAATTTAGCAAAGTTAGCCTGCTCATATCATGATGCAAAAAATTAAGTACACATCACCTGTGTATCAAGTACATATTATATATCTTGTTCTAAAAATCACACCTCTTGTGGGAATTTCAATTTGAATACCTTCTCTCTTTGTTTTTGTTTTTTTTTTTTAATATGTATATGAACTTAACAATGGCACAATCCAATTGACACAGACTGTAGGGTCAATTCTTATTTATAAGAGTAACTCTTCCTGTACCCACAGCAGACAGAGAAGATGCAGAAAGTAAATCTGGCCTTTGATATCCACAAGATAGCTGTGAAGTGATCAAGAACAGTTTTGGAGTTCCACATTGTACAACTTTTTGCTTCTTTAGCTTGAGCAGAAGTAGTTTCTGATCTGCTTACTGCAAGCAGCTACCTACACTACAGTCTGGGGTTTGGTATGTGTTTTTTTGTTTTTTGTTCCCCACCCCCTCCACCACCAGATGACAATCAGACATGCAGATTTTCCCAGAATTCAACCATTTACATAAGTAGGTACAGCATTATAATTACCTCACTGTTTTACTGAGCTTTGTTTTAACCTCCTGATCACCTTCCAACCATCGATAACCTCTGGGAGCAGGAAACACCATCTGGCTGGAGGCATGGGAGCCAGGCAGTGAACCCCTGCTTGGTGACCACCTTGCCATACAGTCTTTGATTAATTCTTCAGCACCAGCAACAACAAATCATTGCAGCAACGAGATAACATCCTTAAATCACTCACTTTGCCAAAAATTTGTACAAAGTTTTCTTTAAAGAGTGATACAGATTTGATCTAAATAAAATAATGACAAAGGGCAGAAACAGCACAAGACCTCAGCCTTAGAAGCTGCGGTGTTGAACTGAGGTGTGGAAACAAGATTAAAGTCCTGGTGTTAACTAATATTCGCTGTTTATTAGTTGCAATAGCCCCAGCCAAGAGCTCTTCCCCTCACTTGAAAAGCAGGAAGCTCAGGCTGATGTCCCTGTGCCAAGTGCTCTGCCACCTGGTCTCCAGCAAGGCAGTGGGCTGCTCTGGTTCACAAAGGGCTCTCTGCTTCAGGCACAAAATTCCACATGGGCTGGAGCTGGGTGTGGTCTCTCAGGAAGATTGTTCTGGGAAAGAGAAAGATGTATTTTATTAACTAATTCCTTACTGGTTTTCTCCAAGTCCTGACTATAGAGCATGTGGCCGCAGATTCAAAACAACAAGAGAACAGAGGAACAGTACACAGGGAGAACTGGTACATGCGGAAGACACAGAAAACTCATGCTACACTCAACCGACAGTTGCTGATTTCAAGATTTCGTGAGAAGTGTAACACAGACTAACACTTTTTTGTATCTCTTATTTCAGGTAGCTTTGATAAAGCATTTGGTCTCAAAAGCCAATATGAAAATGTCATTTTACAAAGAAAAGTGATTGGGCTCTCACATAAAACCTTGAAACATTGTGGCACTTCTTGCAGTTGGTTTTACTTGCCTCATACACAACAGACATAGCTGTTCAGTTTTACTTCATTTGCTAGTTATAGCACACTCAGACGCACACACAAAGGCATGTCTAGCTTAAGGTCTCCAGGTTAGAGTTAATAATGACACAGAATTGCATCTGCATGGAAAAACTGAAACAGGCAGAGATATATCATAGAATCATAGAATAGTTTGGCTGGAAGGAACCTTTGAAGGTGATCTAGTCCAAGCCCCCTGCCATAAGCAGGGGCATTTTCAACTAGACCAAGCTGCTCAGAGCCCCATCCAGCCTGGCCTTGACTTTTCCAGGCATGGGGCATCTACCACCATTCTAGGCAAACCTGTTCAAAAGTTTCACCGCCCCCACAGTAAAAAATTTCTTCCTCATATATAGTCTGAATCTCCCCTCTTTTAGTTTAAAACCATTATCCCTTGTCTTGATGTAATGGGCCCGGCTAAAAAGTCTGTCCCCATCATTCTTATTGGACCCTTCTAAGTACTGAAAGGCCACTACAAGGTCTCCCTGGAGCCTTCTCTTTCTCCAGGCTGAGCAACCCCAACTCTCTCAGCCTGTCCTCACAGCAGAGCTGTTCCAGCCCTCTGATCATTTTTGTGGCCTCCTCTGGCCCCTCTCCGATAGGTCCATGTCTTTCCTGTGCTGAGGGCTCCAGAGCTGGACACAGGACTCCCGGTGGGGTCTCACCAGAGCAGAGCAAAGGGGCAGAATCACCTCCCTCGATCTGCTGGCCACGCTGCTTTTGATGAAGCCCAGGATACAATTGACTTCCTGGGCTGCAAGTGCACATTGCTGGCTCATGTCCAATTTTCCATCCACCAGTGCTCTAAGTTCTCCTCCCCAGGACTACTCTCAATCCATTCATCCCCCAGCCTGTATTGATACTGGGGTTGCCCCAACTCATGTGCAGGATCTTGTATTTAGCCTTGTTGAACCTCATGAGGTTTGCATGGGCCCACTTCTCGAGCTTGTCCAGGTCCCTCTGGATGGCACCCTCAGGAGTGTCCACTGCACCATTCAGCTAGGTGTCATTCTCAAATTTGCTGAGAGTGCACTCGATCCCACTGTCTGTGTCACTGATGGTCACAACATGGACCCTTGAGGCACATCACTTGTCAGTGATGTGACATGTATCTCCTCTCCCTTGTCTTGAAACACCTGGAAGCCCACCTTTTTTAGGGACAATTTGCATACTCAGCAAGCATATTCTGTGTTTCTTTCTAATGTAAAATTTGTGCTTACTATTTTTGTTTGATCTCTTTCTGTTTTACAGGATGTGTTTCTTGACATCTGGCAGTGTTGCGTGAACAACAATCATGAAGGTCCTAAAGCATCCTCTGGCACTGTGGGTGAAGTGCAGAGTTCTAAGATGTTTGCTGAGACAGCCTGCGAAAAGGATTTGTTTTTGCAAATGTTTCTGTGCATATGCGTGTACAATCCCCATGTGTGGCCTGTGTGAATACTGAGTGCCATTTACCCTGAAGGCTCCCAAAACCACCCTCTCTGCCTGTGTCGAAAACATCTCTCTACTGCAACTAAGCAGAATCAAAATAGTTATTTGTCCATTCTTTATTTTATATACACCCACTCTGCCCACCTCCTCTGCAGTTTTGCTGCTTATTCTTAGCAGCAGCCCAAAGTTCGCTTGTGTTACTGTGGAGGCACAATGGAGCTGACAAGAGAGGAACAAGGCACTGGAGTCATACTGCTGCTCTTTTTCTCATACCACAGCCGTTTCAGTCTTGTTCCCCACTACACCAACACTCACCAAAGCTGCTTTTCCATGCACGTTCCTCCCTCCTGCACTCTATTGCTTCTCTGTTTATTAGATTTCCCTCACTTGTGCCGCTCTTTTCCAGCACTTCTCACTGATTTAAGTCTCTCATTCCTTGAAGGCCTCATGGCTGAACTTCTTACAGAGTTACAAAGCAGCTCTGCTTCACAGGCCATGAAAACTATCAGAGCAAGCCATTTTATACTCCACTGTAAAGCCTTGGGTCAATACTCTAATAGTCATCTGGCTGTTTTTAGAATTTAGAGTAATTTTTTAAATTTCAGTCAAAATGTTGCTAGCATATAAAGTTCACTAGCAAAAATAATGCTTCCGCTTCACCGTTAGTACACTGAAAATTAATTTTTTCTATCTTGGAATCTAAGATAATTGTTATCCACTTTATTGTGAGTAGTCCAAAACCTAATTGCTGTTCCAGAGCACAACACATAGTAATTGAATGCTATTTTTCTTTTTATTTAATGATAACAAAAAGTGGTAAGTGTTTTATCCCCATTTTTTTCTGCCAGGGAAACTGTGGTAAAGATAAATGACTTTCACAAGGATTTGAGAGTCTTGATTGTCTAATGGCTTTCCATTAGCCTATAATGCTTCCAGTTTGGGAAGGCAGATTGCTCAGACTCTTTCAATGTACTTATGTTACCCACCTCAAAGCTGCTTTGAAATGATTAAGCACATGGCCAGGAACCACAAGTTCTTCCTCCTCCCAAAGCTGGGTTCTTGTCATATTTTACTGCTATGTCAAACTCTACAGAGAGCACTTACTTTTGTGAGGAAAAAAGAGCTAGAAAGCCTAAAGGACGCAGAGTCATCCAGGAAACTGGTACCAGTACTTCCACCTCCCAATACAATATAGACACACTGTAGACCACAACAGCTGCTGGTGAAATTGCATCAATGCTTTTGGTGGAAACTCAGGTCCTTTCACCATTACCTCAATGGATCCCAAATGTCCACTTTTCTCTCTTTTTTTTTTTTTTTTTTTTTTTTTTTTGGTAACACAGAATGTACTTATCCATCTACATTTAAAGTGGTCTATGTCTGTGTACCTTCAAGCTGACAAGACTTAGGGCTTTTATTTCAGACATTTCTTTTCCACTTAGGAAGATCAAGAAAATTTCACCATAGAGAATCAGGGAAGAACACCTGTGAGAGGAGAACCGGTGCACAAAGGAGTGGACTGGGACTGAATATTCTTATCTAACCAATGGCAAGTTAAACATCCTGTACTGTTTGAGAAATTGTGAAAGAAAGGCACCCTGGTAATTACTTCCTAGTCATTGATGTAAACCATTTAATAATGAAAATAAGAATAACATAGTGGAGTCATCATCTGAAACCTGACTGCACTTCATTTCAGTTCTAAATCCTTCTATGTTTGAAAGTATACCAAAAAAGTAACTCAGCATTTTGAAAAGTCAGAGGTAAGTAAATCTCTCAGAAACTGACTTGCATATTCAAATGGAAAAATTCAACCTCATAGAAAGGAAATAAAAATAAAGGGTAATCTCTCGGAGTAACCTGTAGCCATTTCTAGACATTGCACTATCAAAAATCTTTCTTGTTTTGACTTAAAAGTTTTTATTATAGGTTCATATACAAGCTTAACTATTGCATTTCAAAATAATTATTTTTTATATTTAATAGCAGTAAATATGGTACAAACTTATTGATTCACAGTGACTTCGGAACCCTGAAATGACAATTTTAGAGGTTTTTTTCCCATTTATTAAAATTCTAAAAATTTTTTTGTTAAATTTACAGTAGATGTCCTAAAAAATAGTTCTGCTTCTTGACCAGCTAAAGTAAAATAAGACATTAATGATGGCATTGTTTATGATCACAGCATAACAGAGAACTAAGGACAAAATTTTGGTATTACGTGCAATACAGTTTAGTGGTTTACATACATACAGGTTGCTTGCAGTTGTATTTCATGACAAAATACAGTCCATCTGGAGAATAAAGTTAGATCTTCCATCCATGTAAAAAATACTGGATAAAAGTGGTGCTGATGATTTAGCAGGCAGCACTCACTGGTGTTTATACTACAGGTTTGTAATTTGTTATACTACACCATTACAGCTGGTAAATAGTGGCTGCAGTTGTAGAAAATGCAGCATAATAAAGGGTCATTTTTGCTGTGTAAGCTAAGTGATACACTTTACCTGCCACGGTAGCTTGTGCAGCAGATTTGTCACTTCAGTACAGCCTCTATTTCTGTTGTCACCAGTCTGGAACTGAAATGGCAGGGAACTCATTATTCCACCATTTGCAACCATCGAGTAAGTACTGAGCTACTGCCTCAACGTTACACTGCTCAGCTCTTTGCTTTTAAGACAAAACCAAATAATAATATGCTTTAGTTAAGGATTCTTACTGTTTTGTAGAAGAGGTGGGGCACTGGCCCCATTTTACTGCTTGCAGCGAGTAATTATAGTCTGTCACTTCCTCTGTGCTTTCAAATTGTTATTGCATTCTTCCCACCCTGACCAAAAGGTTGTGTAGCATTTCATGCACTGTTAAATAGCAGCTTCACTCTACCCTACCCTATGAACACCTGTATTTAATTGTTGGTGAGTGAACCAACCCGTCCATTTCCCCTCACTGTGGAATGCACTTGATTAATTTTCTGAACAGCATTAAGTGTATACAAGAGTCACACCTTGTAGGCAAGAGCTGGCAAGGGAAGCATATCTATCAAAATTCTTATCTTTAAGCTTTTTCCCCTTTTCCCCTTTTCTCTTTGCCATGCTCCTTTAATACATCTGTACCACTTCAACTGAAAGTCCCACTTTCTGAGGCAACACAATAGCACCAGGAGCCAGGTACCCAGCAGGTACACCAGTAGCTCTGAATTCCTTAGCTAGGGATGGGTGGTAGACCTCTGGGTGTTCTGAAGCTTATTTTTATTAAAATGAAGTATGTTCTCAAATTATTTTGCTCTTTTCCCTCTCACAGACTAAAAAAACCCACACAGGTGGACAAAAGTAGATGATGGTTATATAAACTATGAAATTATCCTTGATCTACTTTGTTTTCCATATGGATATAAGGAGTAATTTCTTGTGCTAGTAGTCCTTATTGATTGATTGCTTATCTAATGGTAGTTACATAGCACAAGCAAGGAAGAAGTGATCCGTATGGGTTCTTCATTGAAAACTACATTTAACTTACAATAAGAAAGGCATAACTGTCAGTCACTATGGTTTTCTGACAGTCAGCATTCTGTTGCATGGAAGTTATAACTGCACTGGCTTTTGTGTGCTTTAAAAAGTGGCAAACAATTTACTTGCTTTTCTGACTCCTGTGTACTTGTGATGGGAGTCTCAGCATCGAGTGTGATGTTTCCTGCATTTTACTACTTTTGCAGCTTGAGCTTGCAAGCTCAAGAGTTTGCTCTACAAAAGCTCCCTGCATGATGCTGAGCTGCACTGTGTTGATCTGCCAGGTAGCTCTGAGGCACTCAGGAATTCACACTGAATAATACAGTTTCACACTGCAGGAAGCCTAGGACAGTTTATTTTTAAAAAAAAATCGGGCTGTAGAACTCCAGTTTCTGAAAAGGGATTACATTACATGTTCAACAATGTCTATAGTTAGGCACTTGGTGAAGTGACAGTTCCCACTAAAGGAATACAGCTCAGGGCTTCAGGAAAGCACATAGCAAAATCAAGTACAAGTTAGGGCCCTGTTCTTCCTGTGCTATCACCTTCTCGACCTGTCATTATTTTTACTGCACGTATTCAGTATGGTAAACTTCTGTGGTTAGAAACATGTCCAGCATCTGACAGGATGTAGTTAACTTTCTTCATAGGTGCCACATTTTGGATTTGTGGCTAGAACTGTTGGTAAGGCACCAGTGTTTTGTTTGCTGCTGAGCAGTACTTGCGCAGTGTCATGGCTTTCTGTTTTTTTCCCCTTTGAGCTCCCAGCAAATAGGTCAGGGTTGGGGAAGAAGTTGGGAGATGAGGACACAACCCAGGCAGGTGACCCAAACTAACCAAAGCTTACCTTAGCTGCTGGCTGGGGTCAATCCACCCCAGAATGCAATTATTTAAATGAACAATTTAACTCTTCAAGTTAGCTGAGATTTAGAATAGGAAGTTCTGATTTCGATGACTAAATTCTGGAACTGGTCACTAGTGAAAGCACAGCTGTGCCTGCTTCACAGAATAAATTCGTATATCATTTAATCTAGCAGATACCAGCAACATACTTTAGAAAACACTGAATAGTTAAATCTCATGCTAATTTGTCTTGAGTCAGCATATTGTACATTTATTTTGGGTTTTTCTCCATACTTTTCAGAGAATGGCTACTACTCCAAGGGATATTTACTTCAGGTATTAATAGCAGATCTGATTTGTGACTGAAAGCTCCTCTCACTCTTGGGCTTTATCAGCTCATCTAATTATTATTGCTACCAATACTCCAGACTTCTCTAGCATTTTCTCTGTTTTCAACTGAAGAGCTGAGAAGTGCCCTCTGAAGTGTCTTTTCTTCTCCATACACTCTTTCCCACAGGCATGGGCACAAAAATAGCTCATCTGATGTGTGCTCTTCAAAGCAGCCACATTAGAGCTTGGAAAAAGGCAGAAGATCTGTATTTTTTATAGATAATTGCTCACCAATACTTCAAAGTAATTTTTGAAAAGTGTTTTGAGTTTTACTCCATGGTTTTAACATTTTATACATTTTTAGCCTGGGTTAACAGATATTACAGATTACTTAGAAAACAAAAACTGTGACATGCTTTAATACCAGAAAACTGGCATTTAGCAAAATATTTCACAGAGCTGCTGTAACTTCAAAAACATCATTTCTAACAGAAAGACTAAGACAAGTAACTATTTGATAGTGTGGTAGGTCAGAAGAAGTCAGCTAGTACTTGTAACTCAGTTATTAATGAATGGTGCAAAGCTTTTAAAAAACGAACGCTTTAAATTGTGTTACCTCCAGAACTCCACTTGGGAGTCTGAAGAGAGACAGAATGAGACAGATACAGAAAAAGACTTTCATTCCTTTGATTGTTTATAAAAATCTTAAGATTTTGATTTGTCAGGGTAAAAAGGCACTGACAATACCAAGGGCAGCAACTTCAGACAGAAAAGCTTGCATTCATTCGTAGTTCTCTCTGCCTTCCCTGAGAAGAGACAGACATTGGTCATTCAGGAATAAGCCCCCCTTCCTTCATATATCTTATGCTCATAAAACAGTTTGTTATAGCCTACAAGAAGTTCTCTTGAAGTGTGCTTGTACCAGCACGAGCAGCAAAAATAATGAAGTAATTGTCTCATTTAGTAAGATCCAACTTTTACTGCAGTTAATTTCTAAGGATGCAGGAGAAAATTCATTAAAAGGTTATATTTCTTGCCATAATTTCTACATAAATGACATAGGAAACTATCTTATTTTATTTAAATAGATGTCAGATGTTGCTAAAAGACAAGAAAACTCAGTCATGGGAAACAACTCCTTTGTACAGCAGAGTCCTCAGAAGGCTTGTCATAACTGATGGCAAAATGTGTAGGTAGTGAATCCTCCAGCCTGGGAACAGAAAAAAGTTCGAATTTCTAGCCCTTCAAAAGCCCCCTTTTGGAGGCACATCTTATACCTCTAGGGGATTTTTGTCATTTCTGCATAGCAAAGGTCAATGCCCCAGTACTAAAGACCTTTTTTTTTTTTTTTTTTTAAATTACTAATGTATCCCTCTGGAACACATTCCTTCAGGAAAAAAGTTGGAAATACCAGAAATGCCCGGTTTTCAGTAGCAAAGAGCATTATTTTCTTTTACAGACTGACAATTTTGTTCAATGTCGACTTTAGTTATGGCAATTTATGGAAGCAGAACCTAGAGTGAGCTAAATTCATCAAACAGGTAGGAATTCTAATTGAAAGCAAGCATTCTGTGTTACATTTAGGGGCAGGTGATGGGAGAAGTGCCACACTAAACATCTTGTTCACGATACTGCACACTAAAATCTGTATTTTAAAAGCCTAGAGAGCCTGAGCCAAACTTGTATCTGTCCCACTTTCAACACCTTAGAATTTCTATATAGGCCTTTATCGCTCGCATTTCCACTTTAAACAGGTCCTTCTAGGTTCATTTTAGCAGGTGTCCCTTCCCTTCCCTTCCCTTCCCTTCCCTTCCCTTCCCTTCCCTTCCCTTCCCTTCCCTTCCCTTCCCTTCCCTTCCCTTCCCTTCCCTTCCCTTCCCTTCCCTTCCCTTCCCTTCCCTTCCCTTCCCTTCCCTTCCCTTCCCTTCCCTTCCCTTCCCTTCCCTTCCCTTCCCTTCCCTTCCCTTCCCTTCCGTCAAGGTCAATGGCCACATCTTGAAGTTTCACCCGCATGATTTTGGTCCTGACACTGGCAAGAATTTACACACATCTTTAACTTTCAGCAAAATATTCCTCCATGGGAAACCCGGTCACCTGTGAGACCACTTTTGCAGTTCAATCTATACGTAAGCATTTGTAGAACCAGTGACTTTGAAAACTAGCAAGCAGAGCCATTTTTTTGCCCTTAGACATGTCTAGCTTAACTAGCATTAGTTTGTACTTAGGGAGACTCTAGGCCATGTGACCTTAACTCAGTGTTCATCTTTTAATGAGAAAATAGTTATTTCTAAAGTACAAACAGTGGTAGACTTAATTAATCCAGATTCAGCAGACATTTGGTACGATGGTATATCAGAATTTAAATGGTATATGATTAACATGAGAATTGAAAGAGGTGGAAAACACTAACTAAGAGAACAGAATTAGTTATGCTGAAAGGGGAAGTACTTGGCCAAAATAAAAACAATTATTTCTGGAAATCCATTCCAGGGATAAATCAAATATTAAAAAAAAAAAAAAAAATTACAAGATCACTAACAGGTAAAAAGGTTAAAGCATTTACTGTTGCCCCAGGTGGAGAGCAGGTTAGTGCCAACCATCCAGAGAACCAGAACAGGATCAGGCAAGTTTGAGGTTGAGAGCAATGGGATGAACTCACTAGTGCAAAAAGGTAAGGTCATATATTTAGCATTTGCAAATAAGAACTTCCCTTCTCACAAAAGGTCGCCTTCTGGAAGAAGAACAGAAGAAAGGTATACTATCTGTTCTGCAGTAAGACATAGAAAAGGAGTGATCTTTTAAGAAGCGTTCCTGTGTTTGTGAATACAGCCCAGGTACCATACCTGTGCTTCCCATGCCAGTGCCAAAAAACTAGGACAGGGAGAGGGAAAAGGGGAGAGAAGACAAGAATGAAAAAGCTTTTTGAGATAAGCATTTCACAAGCACTTTTATATTACCTCAGGAATAAACTGAGCATAGCGTGTCTGAGCCTAGCAGACTCTCGTGTGGGTGATTCACTCACATCGATGGCATTCCACCCGATTTCAGATGCGACTGTATCTCAGCTATAGCCAAAGGAGAATCAATAGCCTTTCATGCACAGACAGAAGAAACAGGCAGTTACAGTCCGTGGCTGGCATGCTCACTTTTTCTCTGCTGCTAAACAAAAGGTCTCTGTACGAGGTCACTGTATAATGAGCCGCAGTTCAGTTGTAAATACATTTTCAATGTTTCCGTCCCAGTGCAGAACAAAGAGGAGTGCCCCAATTCAGGTCAACACTTCACAACATCATCATTTGAGGGTAAAAATATTTTTTGTCATCAGTTGTCTCGGCATCGCTGTTTCATGGGAAGCAGACTTCCTGATGTATTTGACACTGGCTGTGATGTCAAATGCCTGTCATTGCCCTCTTTAATCTTAATTGGTGATTTTGGTCTTGAGCTTTGATGCATTTCTGCACATACATAATTAGGTGAATGAATCCTATTTTATTTGTCCTTCAAAATTACACTCTTTCAGTTTTCAAAGATTTTTTTTCCCCAAGTACATAAAATCTGAGCTGCAAAACACCAACCAAAGATGTGCTAGGCCAGGAACAGAAAGGTTGGTTTGCTCTTCCATAAGAAGGCAACTTTTCAAATTGGTCTACATAGTTCAGTCCCTCTCCAGAAATCCATGTCTGCAAAACATAGTGTTTTTTCACTGATACCTCTGTACACACTTTATATTTTGATTTTGAAACTAGCTCAAAATACCGTATTTCTTCTAGTTTCTGGGTTGAAGTCTAGAATTTGAACCACTGCATGCTACCTTTTAGGATGGTTAATGCAAGATATTCAGACAGTTTGATTAAACATAAGGGTACAGAATATTTTAGGATTACAAAATTATATTTGCTTTCACAAACACGACCAGAAAACAGAAAGGCACCTTTACGTGTGTGTGTGTGTGAATCGAAGATTATAGGAGACTTCCTACAAATCGTCTAATTAAACCTGTAAACTAGCATAAACAAAGTGTTATTTTCAGCTGGAGATGCCTACATCTGTCTCACTGCAACTTACAGGCAAAGCAAAATGAAAAGTTAATTTAAAATTATTCAGCCTTATTTCAATATTTCTTCAGCACAGGGATTTAAAGAAGTCTGTTGTATTAAAAAAATCTTAACTGAAAATCTTTGTCAGACTCTTCTTGAATAATCCCAGCTCTTTGGCACATGTCCGTTCTGCTTCAGCTTGTCTGTGTTCTTGTCTCTGTATATACGTCTCTCCTCAATTTGCACAGAAACAAGCGATTAGAAATTGCAGTAAATATTCTAAAGACCTTAGTAGTATCTTTATTTTTCTCCTGGAAGTGCTTACTGAATGTTTTATACAAAGTTGGTCTGAGCTTGCAGTAGAAGCAAAAAATATTTTCAGGTGTCGCATTTCCAGTATCAGATAAGTCTTTGCAACTACATTGCTAAAATGAAGCCCCTGGAAGGTATACCCCATTGGGTTCCTAAGTAAGGAATCACACAGACAGGTTTCCTTGGCAAATTCTAACACTAACATAACAGCACATTAACAAGGTACTTTATAGCAATATACAGCCAGGTTACTGTGCAAAATATTTATTTTTAGAAACACCAGTACCTTTCAGTACAACTCTCATGCTTCCTCTGTTCTGAGTGTTTTACATGCTTTCACTTATTCTCTTCCCGGACTTCCAGAACATGTCTGCATCTTCCCATGGCTTTGATAATCCAAACCCCATTCCTGCCTCTGATGGGAAATTTGTAGTTTCTGATGTCTACAGTTTATTTGGAATTAGATTTTTGTCTCTTTAAACAGAGACCTGTACTTGTAGTGCACTGTTTAGGTCCAGGCATAATGGTAGGGTTTCAAACCTCTCACAAGGGGCTACCTCAAAAATGTGTCACCAAATGAGGCAGAACATGAAATATTCCTTGAGTAAACAACTCACTAACCTTCAGCCCTGCTCACTCCTCACAAATCAATCAAGTCTAGGTGTTCCCCATCTCTGCTTCTTCTGAACTGGTGGTTTCTGACCCACCAGAGCTTTTTCTAATTAGGCAATAGCTTAGCATCTGGCATCATGTCAAAGAAAAAAAAGTTGCATGGAAGACTGCAATCTGGCTCTTCTGTAGCTGTGTTTGTATTAGAAAACAGAGGTGGGGAGCTTTGGAGAGTGAGCATCTCTTCCTCCCTTCCCTCCTCTGGCTGGTCAAATCAGGGAGGCTTCTGACTTCTGTTTTCTATTGGGATTTTATTTTCTTTGACTATTGTTAAAAACAAAAATATTCTGTGATGGGAAAAAAGCTTTTAAAAGAACGTGGGTGTGGCCTTTGCTTCTCCTCTCTAACTGGTGACACAGCCGACATTATTGAAAATGGTTTTCCTGGAGGGAGTGGGGAGCCTGCATGTCTCTTGCAGTATAAAAGATTCTCTCTCTCTGTAATCACAGTAACAAAGACAAGGTCAAATTTAAGGATTTCAGAGATTTGTCAGGACAATTCATCATGATGTACTGGAGAATTTAAGAAGTGTGTTAGATGTATAGCTGAATTCTCTGATTCCACAGTACTGCAAGGAACACTCCAGTAACCATCTCTTTTCCATTTATGAATCTACATCCCCTCATTATCCCTGCTCAAAAGAGCACAAAACCCTTAGCATTTAAGCATAGCTTATCCAGTCAAAAGGTTCTATTTATAAGGGGCTCAGGAACTTCAGTATTTTCATTTGGTGAATTAAAAAAATCTTTATGGAACAAGACATAGAAATCAACCTGTCTCTTCAGGACATTAATACCACGTTTGTAAAAGTTCTACACCTTTGCTATGTCTTTTGAGAATTGTTTGTTTCATAAAAGAGGACTTCAGAATCTTCAAATGGAGCTGGAATTAATAATAATAATAATAATAATAATAATAATAAGAAGAAGAAGAAGAAGAAGAAGAAGAAGAAGAAGAGAAAAAGCTCTAAACTTCTGTATTTCTGTATTTCTTTTGAGCAAGATGCTGGACTGCAAATTGAGTAGATTAATGTCTGTCTGATAGCTATAACAGACAGTTATCTTCCTTACGCAACTTTACCCAAAGTCTGTTTCGAAGACACTTCTTATTTTATAAACCAAACTAAACTTGCAAGAAATAGAGATGGACGAAACGGAATTTCTGAAGCACAATCAACAAATTAAGCTAGTGCCAAAGCAAATAAACAAATACAATACCAAAAACTTTATTTTTGTTCTGCTAAATCATAACCTTATTTTGAAAATTGGTTTGTGTTTTGTAATTTTTTTGTTTTCTTGTTATGACAAAGAATGGCCTTCACTGGAGTTTCAATTCACTTTAACATGCTCTTTGGGGATTTTTTTGAAAGCTGATAGTAAGAAAATAGCCTCTGCTTTTTGTCATATTTTTATTTTTTCTTTTAATTCTACACCTTTTTATAGCATTTTGTTTATTAGGCTCTCATTTTGAAGAGAGAGAGGGGATGGTACATGAACTTACATGGCTTGTAACATAAATGTCATTTTTTATTTTCTTTGAAAAATACATCAAGCCAAATCCTACTTTCAGTTGTAAAGTATAGTACCAAAAAATTCTACTGAAGTGATTTGACTTCTTCTGGTTTTACAGATATAACAAGCTAGGCTTTACCTTTGTGTGTTTATGTTTTGTAACAAATAATATACACTTGAAGTAATAACATAGATAAACCATATACACAGCTTTACCTAGTTATAATCAGTACATCTTAATTTATTATTTAAAAGAATCACAAATAGAAATGTCTCACTCTTCAAAGCAACTTCTTGTTTTTCCTCTAACTTTAGTCCTAATTTTATATGGAGTCTTTATTTTGTACTTCTTGTTTTGAGAGGATTATGATTCTGTCAAAACTATTTAAAAAGTTTTTCATGTGTTTACAAAATCACCTAGATTGTCCTTCATTCCACAAGATACTGTTTTCCTCCCAGATAAAAATCTCACTCCTAAAATTCACCATATATCATAAATATCTGTATTGTTCTGATTTTTGGATTAATACTCTGTTTCTGCCTAGTATTGTATAAAGTTCGTAGCAAGGCATTAATTTAGTAACTGAGGCCTTAACTTGTAAAACTGCTTGCTATATTAAGCTATACTTGTATTTAGAATCCTAAAATCACAAAGTACTTTGGATTGGAAGAGATCTTCAAAGTTCATCTGGTCCACTACGGACAACTTTCACTAAATCAGGTTGCTCAAAGCCCCATCCAACCTGGCCTTGAACACTTCTAGGATGGGGAATCCACAGCTTCTCTCGGCAGCCTGTTCCAGTGTGTCACCCTCCTCATGGGGAAGAATTTCTTTATCATGTCTAATCTAAATCTACCCTCTTTCAGTGTAAAAATGTTGCCACTTGTCCTGTCACTACAGGCCCTGGTAAAAAGTCATTCTCAGTCCTTCTGACAAACCCTTTTTAGGTACTGAAAGGCCACAATAAGGTGTACATGGAGACGACCTGTCTTCTCCAGGCTGAACAACCCTACCTCTCTCAGCCTGTTCTAACAGCAGAGCTGTTCCAGCCCTCTGATCCTTTTTTTGGCCTCTGTCCCCTCTCCAACAGGTCCATGTCTTTCCTGTACTGAGGGCTCCAGAGCTGGACACAGGACTCCAGGTGGGGTCTCACCAGAGCAGAGCAGAGGGGCAGAATCACCTCCCTTGATCTGCTGGCCACGCTGCTTTTGATGTAGCCCAGGATATGGCTGACTTTCTGAGCTGCAAGAGAGCATTGCCAGCCCATATGTAATTTTTTATCTACAGTATCCCTAAGTTCTTCTCCACAGGGCTGCTCTTGATCCTTTCATAACCCAGCCTGTGTCAATACTAAGGATTACCCTCATGAAGGTGCAGGAGCTTGCACTTGTCCCTGTTTGACTTCATAAGGTTTACACAGGCCCACCCCTCAAGCCTGCCAAGGTCCCTCTGGGTGGCATCTCTTCCCTCAAGCCTATTGCACCCCTTTGCAGACCTGCTGAGGGTGCACTCAGTCCCATTGCCTATGTCATTGATAAAGATATTGAGCACAGTACAGATGCTTGAGAGACACCATATGTTACTTATTTCCATTTAGGCATTGAGCCACTGACTGCAACTTTTTGTATGTGGCTAGCCAATACCTTAGCCATCAAATAGTCCATCCATCAAACCCGTATCTCCAATTTAGTGACAAGGATACTGTGGGGCACTGTGTTGAAGGCCTTGCAGAAGTCATGATAGATTACATCAGTTGCTTTTCCCTTATCCACCAACACAGCCACTCCCTCTTAGAAGGCCACCAGATCAGTCAGGCATAATCTTCCCTTTCTGAAGCCATGTTGCCTGTCTCTCTTCACCTTCCTGTCATCCATATGCCTTGACATAGCTTCTGGGAGGATCTGCTCCATTGTCTTACAAACACAAGGTACAGAGGCAAGGATGACTGGTTGGTGAAGTCCCCAGGGTCTTCCTTTTTACCCTTTTTAAAAATGGATATGATGTTTCTATTTTTCCAGCCACGGGGGACTTTGCCTCACTGCTGTGACTTTTTAATTTGTACAAACAATACGTGTGGTGTGATTGGTAACACAGCTTTTTTAAAGTTACTCTGCCATCCACACCTTACACAGAATTCTAAGGAAATGTTCTAGATCTCTTCTATTTGTAAGAAAAACATAAACAAAAAGTTGTCTATTCCAGACATTTATCCTAAGTTTCCATTTAGAGTGTTAATGCTTTTATTTCCGCATAAAATGTTGCATTTCTCTATTTAAATAATTTTCTGTCTCTTACTACAATAGATTTTTCTCTTTGACCTTGAACAAAAATTACTATTTTTGAAACTAGACAAAGAATCAGTTCATATTGTAGCTTTAACATTTGTAATTATCTCCCTTATTTTATTTCCCTATAGTTTTTCTTAACTAAAAATTAAATCCAGTAGGTAGGCTTATCCTTTCCTTAAGTCATGGACTTGCATTGCTATAAAAACTGAATAAATTTATCGCACCTTTCAAGAGAAATTCAGGGAATGAATGACCTCATATTCCTAAAGTCAGTGAGCTTGGAATACCTTTGAGAACAAAAGGATGAAGAATAAGTGCATCATCAAATTATGGGGTTAGAAAAAGGAATCATTTCAGAAACCAGTGATAAGACATTACAAAATTTCTACTCTACATACAGTAAACTGAATGTGGATACGAACAGTTATGTCTACAGCAATATTGCTGTAGGTTTGTCTACAGCAATATTGCTGTAGGTTTCTAAGTAGTTTGCATGCCATGGAAAATGTTTTATGTTTTGAACTAGCTGTATCTTTTAGATGAATGTCATCATTTAGTCCTGGTTAAGATGACCATTGTAATGCAAACAGGAGATGTTAGCACTGGGAGTTCCTATCAGATAAAAATAATCATGAACCACCAAAAAGATGAAGGAGATCTTGATCACTGACTCCATGCCAGGGAGCTTTGGGCCACAGATGTTTCAATTTAGCTAATGAAAGTAGCATGACATACTTCCTCCCACATAACAGGATTAGATATTAATTTAGGAACACTAAATATCTTAAATTGTCAGAAGATGTTCTCTTTATGAACAGGAAATCTGTGTCCAGGACAGAGTTGCAGCAGTGTGAGAAGTTGTGCCATCATGGAAAACTCTGGATTAGCAAGAATTTTTTTCAGGGTGCTACAGTGACACCTGCAAATGCCAGCTACTTGTACCAGAAATTTATCACACGGTTCGTGTTGAAGACTGACCACCAGCTCATGGTAATGGTGATGAGAGCTTGCAAATTTCTTTCTGAAAAGAACTTTTTCAAATATCACAAAATCCTCATTTGAGTGAAAAAGTACAAACAAGTAAGACCTACTACATTATTTTTAAAGTAGGCTGAAATAGGGAAGAAACCAGTTCACAAGAATTGTCTGGACTTGCTGAAGTTAATTAGCAGATATATTAACATGAACAGGAAGGCTGAGGACACAACGGTATTCTGAAAGAAAGATGGAGGGCAATAAATCACCAAAGTGTCAATAGAATTACACAAGAATGGAATAGGATATTTATTAGTAAAGAGATTTCTGATGGTTAGGGCTAGCCAGGTGGGCTAATTCTTAATAAAAATATCACTAAAAGTAATGCTTTTGTCATAGAAAAGTGAGAAAAGGTTCACAGCACTGACAGCACGAAGTTTGGCAGTCAAGACAGGTGTTGGGGACAAATGCAAGGCAAGATAAAAACAGGGGCTCCATTCTCTACACTGTTTTGATAAAAGACTTGGGGTGGCAGGTGATGCTTGCTTACTCCTCCTGTAGCTCTGGTGGGATGGGAAGGAGAACTGAGAAACAAAAGGCAAAACTTGTGGGTTGGGATAAAAACGAGTCAATGGAACAGCAGAAGGGAAAAAGATGAACAATAACAATCACAAATTAATATTTAAAGCAAGGCGTACAAAATGCAATCACTCACCGATTTCGAAAAAGGATGTCCAGACCACTCCCAATTGGCAGTCCCTCTGGCAGTGATTATGAACACTGATCCCGTACTGCTGAACCCAGAAGAGTGAAAACCTGGACTACACTGGAAGCACAACCATGCCACACCCATCCTGGAGAAAACAAAGAGCCTCCAGACCCCAGCAACTCCCCGGCAGCACGTGTTCCTTCCTCAGCCAGCTCCTTCACTTTATACTGAGCATGACACCATATGATATGGAATATCCCTTTGGCTAGTTTGGGTCAGCTGTCCTGGCTGTGTCCCCTTCCAGTGTCCGGTGAAAATTAACTCTATTGCAGCCAAACTCAGCACAAATACGTTTATAGCTACATCTTAATATATTTATATTTCATAACATTAGCCACACTGCAGTATTTGGAGTAAATTTCTGGTATATGTGTATGTACAGGCTTAAGTATTAAAAACCACGTGTGGAAGGAGTTTGGGGAACAGTAGGACATACAGGGTCAAATCTGGCTACTCCTATACAGGCACTGTCAACCATACAACTTTTCTGCAGTAAATGATTTAGGGTGAATATCCAGCTGCACCATGTGGGTATCACTGTAGCAGTCTGCCGTGCTTAATACAGGACATATATAATCACATGATATTTCCATTACCAATGTGCAGCACAAATATAGAGTGAACACTCCTAAATTATTTTTGCAAGCAGTAAATTCTGAATATGCCTCATGTTTTCCTGTTGTTGCCATGCAGTTTTTCTGTGTGCTTTATTCTACAGATTGTATTTTTAAAGACAGAATTTTACTTGCACTGCTGTCAGTTGCTATACAGATGGAAAAAAAATTCTCATTTCTGAAACTGTAAGCATCCAATAAGTAGACTACTTATTTAGTTCAAAAGGAGTAATTTTCTTAAGTATTGTAAAAAACTGCTTGTGGAAATCAGGTTGATTTTCATCGATATTTCAGTTTCCTTGATGCATTGTTTGCATGCTTTTCTGAACATAAAATCAGACTGCAGGCCTTAACTAGACATGAAATATTTTGGTTTTGAAGGCATAATGAGAAAAAATTAGTTATTCAGTTTTTATCATCAGACCTTACACTGCTCTTACAATAAGATCTTATTTAGCTTAATACGTAAAAAAACTCTGTATTTCATTCTGAATTTCCTTGAAAAACCAATATGAAAACATCTCTTTAACAGATTCTCATGATAGTCCCATGAAGTTTAGAGAAACTACTAGGAAATGTTACATACAAAGACAAATTAAATTCTGTTTTAATACAGTTCTCATCTTATAATAATTATTAACATTGCATACTGGGAGAAATATAAAATTTAAGTTCAAACAGAATGAACAGTTTTCCTGTTAATTGCAATACAAGGGTAAATGAATAAAACTGGAAAACAAAGGCTCTGAAAATGGTTCTTGGGCTAGCTGAATCTAGGTAGGTAAATTATGGAGAAAAAAAATTCAGACAAGGGAGTTTTACCTCTTCCATGAAATTATACTTCAGATCCTTACCCTAACCTCTCACTACTTCCATCCCCATATTCTACCCTTTCCCCACAAAGTGAGTGTACTGTAAATTGTTACAGGTCTTAAACTGACTTGTCATATTTGGCTTTAGTTTAATTAGTTTTGGCAAATGCTTTTGGTGACTCATGGGAGAGTTCTTTCGGTCTCTTTACTAACAGATGTACCATTTCCTGTGCTAAAAGCAATGACAACAATGTCACATGGCTATAAAATTGTAGGAATTTGCTACTCATAGTCCAATAAAAACAACTTGCTTTGAAAAAACAAATGGGGTAGATAGGATGGAAAATATACATTAACAGAAGTGTTTGTTCATAAAAGATGTGATCCTTTGTCACTTATCTAAACTTTGTGTGCTGAACTAGAATTCTGTATTATAAAAAGCATTAACTTGGTGGCAACCATTACTTTGTATGACAAAGAACTCCACTGCATTGCACAGACCTGCCTCTTCACATTACGCGCATGGAACTATCACTTTATTTATCAGCTCTAGTACAATTTGCTAGGTGTTCCCTTTTTTATCCTTATTTATTTCTCCTGGTTAAAGTGTTTTTATATGAAAAGCAACCTCTGTGGTGTAATATTAGAAGACCAGAAGATGATCCACAACAATTTATAAATCATTGTTTTTTTACTTAGAGGTCCTTACTCTCCTTCTCTGCTTAGTTTATTCAGCAGAGAAGCCCCCAAAAGATACAATAATAAGTTCAAATCTAGCGATTAGGATATGGCAGCTTCTTTTAATGATTCTCAGCATCCCCTCCCCGTTTAAAAGTAGAGGGGGGTGACACCTCTTCTGGGGTAAGTGAGAACAGGGAAGAAGTACCATTCCTGCATGACAATTTCTTCCAGGGAAGGCCCTGGAGGAGGCCACCAGATCTTTGCTGGACTCTCTTCTTCTGAAGCCTTCAGAGGAAAGCAACTTAAATGACCAGGGACTGCAGAGAGTTTTCTGCCACACACCACTTTCAAGCCTCACAAACATGGGTTTATATTTATTAGTAATTTCAATTTGCTCTTGAAAACATTCTGAGATTTTTCTCTTTTATCAAAGAACAGGAAAATCCTGAAGGAAAACCAGAAGGAAAGATTTCTGTGTAAACCTTTGTCTGGCCATTCTGGAAGGTTTTTGAGATTCTTGTCCTATAAAGCACAGACAGAACCATGTGGCTTGTGGCCGGCTTTGTTACACAAGCAGCATTTCAAGGTGTGGTACAGATATCTGGACGCAGGTAGGGGCTGTGATTTTTAGACACAGCTGAAACTTTTTTTTAGATAATTCAAGAAAAAAAAAGGTAATGAAATAAGTTTTGAAAATTTCTCAACCAGCTTCAATGACTTCATTCCCAAGAGCAATTAATCTGTCACCTTTATCAGAGCTGAATTCATCAAAACAAAACAAAAATGAAGGGAATGTATTCATCACTTAATTACAACTAAAGGTTCAGATTTAGACAAGCTGCCACAGGGAGATGTAATTTGCATTTCCTAACATCAGCCAACCATCCTGTGCCAGAGGGGGCAATACATCACTGTGGAGGGGTATCGGCTGTTTGTGAGAGTCCTGCTGGCAGCAGACTCCAAGTCAACACCTTCGTTAAGACACCCTAGTCATGCCTCCTTCTGGACAATGCTACAGGCTCCTTCAGCTGCTCCTCAGCAGCCCAGAGCGCCTAGCATTCTACACTGGTATTATTTATAGTGAATCTGCAGCTGCAGCTTCCCCACACATCACAAGGTGGGGAGAATAAGATTCCTCAGCATTCAAACAAGATTTCATGCCACAAATATAAGATCATTTGCACTTATTCTTTTAATTCTAGATGTCTGTATACATGAGGACAAGAAAGAAAAGTTCTTATTGAAAAGGTGGACATAAAGACAAGACTATAATTAAACCTAGGGTTAGAATGGTCTTAGAGGTATTGCTTGAATCACCTTCTTTTTATTTTTTTCCATGGTGCTTACCACAGATTCCTTCTTTCCACTTTCTTTTTGTATAATGAAAAAATTTACTAAAAAAAAATCTGTTATAGATAGGACCCCATCCTGTAATATTTATTCAGGCCTCAGTTAATCAAAGTTTTGTATTTCTCACCTAATGCTTGAATATTTTAATGATGTGTTCAGTATTTGATGAAATAGTTCCAGCCACATCAAACTCTGTAATGTGGAAAATCTTTTCAAAATAGAATCACAGAAGTTAGATGTTCAATGTTAGGGATTTTTAAACATGTCTAAGAGTTTCTTTTGTATTGAATTAAGGGTAACCTTGACTTCCTCTTTTCGGAGACTGTGGACAACGTTTAACACAAAAGGAGCTATTTTGCTAATAAAGAAAGCCTACTGTGACCTTTACATTGTCTGTGACACAAAAAGCTCGCACCATAGCAGAAAGAAATGTCAGATTTAATTTGAATCCTTGCAATTTGAACTGTCATCAATGATAAGTTCTTCCTAATCAGCAACAGGGGAAAACACGTCCAGTAGTTTGGAAGAGTGTGAAAAACTTTCATGTTAAAGAAAGCGAGTTGAGAATTGATTTCCAGGTTAAAATTTTGGTTGTATAAACTGAAGATGACTAAGCACAATTTTAATAGAGTAATCACATCTCACGTCAAAAGACTTCAGACCACTTTAGGAGCACAAAACTTCAACTAGTAATAATTACATTTCACAGTGCTAATGTAGATCAGTATAATTGCCTCCCTTCAGAGACAGGTAGACTCAATGAAGTTAAGATGCTTTTTTCTGAGAGATGTTCCTGGATCAATTTTTTGTGACCATTTAATTTGGAATTAAGAATGCTTCGTTGATATGAAAAATACATCCTGGGTGCCTCATGTGAATGTTAACAGATATTTATCTCAGTTTCTAGTGGAATGACTTGAACCTTGGACAATAGTTTAGTCTTTGTTCATGTTATTTCTGTCACCTACTCAGGAATTTGTAGTCAGGAAGTTGAGAAGATAATGATTTACAAAATTCCTGGCAGTACTACATAGTTAATATTGTCTCCAATGGACATATATGAACATTCATTTCACTACCATCTTATCACCACTGAACAGAGAAACAAAATATAGAGTGTTTTATCCTCTCCCTGTTAAAAATCTGGAGCATACTTCTTAAAAGTAAAGGTTAAACTTTTAAAATGCACATACTTCATAAACACACAGGCATTATAACTGAATGCTATGACATTGCTTTCTTATGTCTTCCAAATCCCCTCAGTAGACAAAGTAAATACTAGTCATGGAAAAATGATGTGTAACTTTAGTTAAAGAAAGAATATGACTTCTATCTTCATTACTGTTTAAACAATACACTAGATTTTATATAAGCTTTGCTTTTTACCAATTTTTATTATTTTTGTTGGGCATATATTTTTCCTTAGGAGTTGTTTATATTTCCAACAATACTGAAACTTGTTCATGTTGGCCAACTAATTTTTGTGTAAACAGTAAAGATAATAATAAAACATCACGCTGGAAATCTGAATTACCACCCAACATGTATCTTATTTTTAGATGTCATCACTCATTCATTTACATTTTTCAGATATACTTTTGGCTTTACTTTCAACTCCACAACTAAACATGTCTTGCCTGCCATTTTTGCAAGCAAACTAAACCAAATAGAAGGTCCTCTGCTTTGACAGAGCAACACCTTAAAATTTTTCATAGTACAGCCTTGTTTCAAACGGTCTTTGCTTTTGAAACCTTAGTTCTGCTGTGGAGAGGTAAGGGGTTTTAGGCAATATAAGCTGTCTGGAGCACTGGGCAGCTGTTAGCAATTAGTCAGTTGTCCACTCCCCCACCCCAGGGAAACGGTACCACTGCTAATAAAACCTTTCTAGTGACTTTTGGATTTTTTGTAAAAACCTAGTTTGAGAAAGACAGAACAAGGGTAACGGTGGTAAATTCAATCCAGTAATATAACATTACTCACCACTGTAGGTGAAAACGCAATTCACATCAGCTTCCAACTAAAAGTGGCAGGAGATATGACATGTGGATGGGAACTGTGTTGACAATCTATTACAGCATTAGGCACTAAGAGTAATACCGAAACACTAGGGTTAATAATGATTGAACACTTCGAAAAACTAAACTTGAAAACACAGGACAAATTGTCATTCTTTGTCAATATAAAACATAAATATTTCCACTGTATATTCAGATAACAATGGAGAATTTCACTTCTGTAAAATTTTGAAAAGCAATCTTTTTCTTTCCCAGCGAATAGTTCTTAATAGATGGGAAAGAAGTTAGCATGAATAGTCACAAAGAGTATATTGTCCATCTTATCAGATGATCACAAAAGTATATAATTGACAGTTTTTGAAGAATAATGGATTTGGGAATGTGCATTTGAGCATATGGAAGCACACACAGTATATAGAACACAGACAAATTCTTCATGGCGTATTTCAGTACTCAAGGGTTTAGATGTCTTCTGTGTTTTTCAGATCCAAGTGGTGAAAAGAAAAACAAAATTATCATCCTGATGATCCTTCTTGCTAAATGTCATTCACACACACAGCTGGGATAGGTATTCACTGCATTCTAAAATGACAGTGAAGAAGGGTACAAGTGTTTTTACTGTACTCTCTCTCTTGGCATGCCACTGTGAGTACTTCTTTCACCTTCTTGACCTTTCAGCCTATACATCTGGCCTCCAGAACAGCTCTCTTACAGGGTCATATAAAACTCTGTCCCTTCTTGGGTACTCTAAGTCCAAAATAAGCACAAAACCCCAAAGCCTTTCACCGCTTCGGGCCCATAGTTTCATTAGACTCTTCACTGCTGATAGACTCTACAAATGCTTCTATCCTGCCTAGGTTCAGGCAAGCCTAAGTTGTTTTTTGGCAGCTAAATAAGTAATTATCTCCTGTTAAGCTCTACCTTTCCACAAGGAGCAATCTTCCTTAGGTCCTGGCACTCAGCCAGTGCTTTCGCTCCCATGTTAACACATGAAAAAACCTCTCTTCTTTCCATTGTCGAAGCAGAAAAAAACAGTGCTAGCCTTCTCCATTTGAGTCCACCAAGAAGCTTAATATTGGCCTCAAACCCTCCAAAGGTAATTAAGACTTCTTGGGCCTCACCATATATCTCTTATATAAGGACAACAAATCCCACTAGAGTTGCCCGAACCTTGGAATGCTAAATCAGGAAAAATAAAGATGGGGTATCTTTTTTCTGAAAAAAAAAAAAAAAAAGGTGTTCCTACTAGGGGTGAAAATAAAGACTACATCATCATGCATCATTATACCACAAATTGTGATGCAAATAATTTCAAGAACTGTCTTAAAGCATATAAATTGCATTTAGATCATATAAGCAAAGATACTGGGGGAATGTGCAAGAAGGGATAGAGGAATAAGCACTCCAAATACTTCATTGTATGAAAGAAATTACAAAGATAGGCACGTGGCAGTAATTAGACCAAACAGCTTTCATCCTGGTGTTAGCTGAGATATAGGCAGGAAAGCTCTAACAGTTAAGACTATGGGTTCATAGAGTAGGTGTACAAAGGCAAGGATCTGGTGAGATTTTCTGATACTGAGATTGTTGGTTGCTATTCCAATTCTACCGTAAATGAGAACTAACACATAAAGGTGGTCTGGAAACCTCTAACCATATGCCAAAACTCTGTCAGCATAAAACTCCATACATCAGTTCTACCACACAGTAAGATCCACCTGTCTGGCATTTGCTGACATCACTGTGCTGATTTGTCCTAACAGCTCAAGTTTTACTATCAATGTTTATTATGTAAAACTGTTCATATCCAACTTACTATGTATGTTGCAAAAAAAAACCCAAAAAAACCAAAAAAACCTTCCATTGTATAGATGTTTTTGTTTATTTTGCTGCTTACTGAAAGACTTACTGAATATTGGTGGTGTCAACTCCATTGCAGATAACAGGATTATGTCACTGTTGACTCTTAAATGCAACTGAATGCCTCATATGCTTGTTCCTCTTGGTGGACAACTCTGTAATGACAGGTACAGTAGCTGGAGGTATTGCAATTTTAAGAACAAGTTCTGAGAAGCCAGGAACATTACTATGAAACGTATTTGCCAAGCTATCCTTGTTCCACACATGACACACACATCTTTCAAATAGCAGAACATCGCCAGAGATTTAAGTAATGGCCCTCCAGTGTTGGTTGGCTGCTTCCTATGTGTGATGTAATTGTGAATCATAATATATCATAACGTTACTCAATTTCACTAACAGAACAGCTTCTTTTCAAGCATTTTGAGAATCTCTGTAGAAAACAAAACAAAACAAAATAAGCAACCCAAACTTTTACAGAGAATGAAGTGTTCGGGATATTCTTAGCCAAGGAAATATTTTGTACAGATCAAGACAGCTCCTCACCCGTACGTGGAGTGCAATGTAATATTACAATTCATATTTACAACATCCTGTGTGTATATTGCAAACATTGTGCCATTGCAGACACCACTTTTCAAAGGAGACTGAAACAGTACATTATGACCAGTTATGTTACCTAACGAATCTATTACCTTCCCTTTTTTTGCAAGAGATGGCATGGGTCCTATGGCTTTTGGACCAAAACCCAATCAAGACTATCTACCTTGTTTCCCTGAAAATGAGACCTACCCCGAATATAAGCTCTAGCATGATTTTTCAGGATTTTTGAGGATGCTTGAAATATAAGCCCTACTCGAAAAATAAGCCCTAGTTACGGTTCATTAAAAACGTCAATTTAAATAGTGTCCAGGCAGCTAAACATGTACAAAGTAATAAGTTTTGGAGCAAAAAATTAATATAAGACCCTGTCTTATTTTTTGAGAAACAGGGTAATTATCTGATGCTTACTGAATATTTTATTCAATTTAATTAGATGCATGCAATATGAACCCCATGACTTAATATATTGGGTTATAGCAATGAAGTTTTAAGCACAGTTGAGGAAAGACATACATATGAAGACTTTGCCTTCTGTGATCTGGTGTTCATGCAGTGAACTGAATGAATTTCTCAGGAGAAGTTTATGTCTGTTTATAGTCTATGTTTCCAAAAGAGGTCCTGGAAACTGGTACATCAGAATAGCCCAGGTTTATAATTTCTTTTCTTCAGTTATACACGCCTCCTGGAAACAGATCCTGGCTTCAGCCTTCCATGCCTTCTGTGGCTAACAATGCTATCCTTGCAGGCCATATGTGACAGGATTACCCTGCAGTTGGATATAATGTACCTAATGATTCAAGCTCTTTTCTTCCCTGGAATCAGTGGTCTCATATCTAAACAAGAAGAAATTACAGTTCCGAAACAGACAGCATTTTCAGTTGTTATTCTAAAAGACACTGATATTCGTGGAGACAGTTTGAAATCATTTAAGTGTTTTAAATGTGCAATTTCCCCTTGAAGAAGCAGGCAGAAACAAGAAATATCAGAAGAATATGCTGAAACAGAAAATATGCCCATGCTGAAGGCAAGGCTCCTATCTAGAGAAAGAAAAAAGGGAAAACAAACTTAAATTATGCAATTACTTTTTTTTTTTTCTTCTGCTTGGTTGTTGGTTTAGAATATGGTTAATTTTAAAAAATAATACTTTTATTTCTGTATCAGACTAAAAGGAATGTACGATTGAGGAACATTCACATCTGAGCAATCTCTACATCCTCCATTCCAGGTACCTTCTGTTTCAGGTGAAGATTTTCTTTTTTCCTTGCACTTTTCCCTTTCACCCATTTTCATGGTTTGTTTATCATCTGGTGTCTTTCACAAGACTAATGTGGCATGGATCCACTGGAGGATTGCTTTCAAGCTTTTTCTCCTTATCTTCCTGTACTTGGATGCTCTCCACGTTAACTCACTGAGGATAGGAAGGCTTTCTTCTTGGCCTAGGTTTGTGCTTTAGCACTCTACCTTGCAAGCAGGAGTTACTTATTAAGGAAAAGGAGCAGACATTTCAAACCAAAATTGAGAACTTGCTTGACAAGAAACAGAGAAGAGACCTAAAATCAGATGGTGCACTCTAGCTAAATGGGGTGTTGCCATTTCCTCTCACTCGACACCTAGGCTACCCTCCCAGATGTTGGTGTTAAATATCAAGCAAGTGCAGAGTGATTTCTTTTGGCTGCTGAGTTGGATTCTTCTGGAGGCTATGTGGCACAGAATATGAAAGATGAGTTATTTGATGCAGAAATAATCTGTATGTCTTAAGTTCCTAATCTGAAAACAAATCTTTATCTGTAACACTTGAGTGCACATCTTTATAAACTTGTATAGCCATAGGGATTGTAACAGTGTGTATAAAGTTTGGGTCTAGGGCCTGATAAGGTTTCAAATGAAACATGCCTAAATGAAATCAGTAGGAGTTGGCCCTGTGACTTCCAATAAACTTTAGATAAGAATCCTCCTCAGCTACTGAGGAAGCTGTGAAGAACTGGAACTACACTGACACCAAATGTTATTAACTATCAGGTCTTATCAGGCTGCTTTTAATTTTACATTTTAACTACACAGAGCAGCTTCAAGCCCTCTATACTAAGACCTGTATGCAAAGTGCTAAGGTGTTAGACCAAAATAATTTATGGAACAACATTCAAGCTGAGAGACAGAAGACTACAGCAGTTAGAATTGTAAAAGTTAATAGTCAGACTCTGGTAAGCTGGATAGATGACAATATTAATATATTAGTTCTCTCTAATTAAAGAGCAAACAAAGTCTTTGGTAGATTGTAGGGACCAAGGTGGTGCTAAGAGGTCAGCAAGAGGGAAAATAATTAATCCTTGGGGCTGAGTCTGGCACAGCAGAACCTTCTCTCTCTTCTGACAGCTACTTTAGTTTTGTGACAGTCTACTTTTTCACAGGACTCAAACTTCTAATTGGTTTACACACAGCGTAAACTTCACAAGTAGTAGTTGTAAGAGACTTGTAGCAGAGTCAGGATCCTGATGAAGTTTGCAGCCCTTTTCCTCAACTAACACACACAAAAAATGAGGACAAAGTACACAGAAGCTGTATGCACCCTGCTCCTCGTGTTTCAGCTATTCTATTACTGAGTTTAATATCCTCTCTTGGTATAGCCTGACTCTACTGTCATAGCAGCTTACAATCTTTACCGCGTTTCCTACAATTATTCAGAAATTAACTGTCCACTACATAGTACAATGTCAAGACAGAGCTCACAGTCTCACCACTAAGTCTGATTCACTAGCCCTCACAACATTAAGGTTGTACAGGCTTCCTATGAACTTGAAAGATACAACTCTGAAATTATAAATAACAGTGCCTCAGGCAGCAAGGAGGAGGAAAGGCAGAATGTTTTCTTCATCATATTCAGGCATTCCTGTAACACAGAAAAAGGTATTCCTTAAACAAGAAACAAGAAACTCTAGAGCCAAGATCTCAATTGCATAACCATTTATTTTTGGACAGCTTTCCCTTTAGCTGGGAGGTAGCATCATTTTTTTTGTTTGCTTGTTTGTTTTTGTTTTGGTTTTGGTTTTTTTTGAGAATGCCCTCAGTTCTACATTAGGAGCATGTCCCTGGGGGATAAAATTTTAGCATTATTTTCACAGAAAAGGACATGTTATCAACACAAGCTGCCTTTCAAGAAGCACATCATTTTTTTACCATCAAATTATCATTGGTTTGTAGTTTTGTGTTGTGGTTTAACCTGTTGGGCAGCTAGGCACCAAAAAGCTGTTTGTGTACTCCCCCGCCAGTGGGACCGTGGAGAGAATCAGAAAAAAGGTTAAACTTGTGGGCTGAGATAAAGACAGTTTAATAGGACACAAACAGAAGGGAAAATCAACAACAACAATAATAATGACAAAAGAATATACAAACCAAGTGATGCAGAATGCAATTACTTACTGCCTGCTGACAATGCCCAGCCAGTCCATGAGCAGTGGCCCCTGGCTAAATTTCCCCCTAGTTTATATACTGAGCATGACATCATATGGTATGGAATATCCTTTTGGTCAGCTGGGGTGAGCTGTCACAACTGTGTCGTCTCCCAGCTTCTTGTGCTGTTCCAGCCACCTTGTTGACAGGGTAGCATGAAAAGCTGAAAAGTCCTTGACTTAGTGTAAGCACTGCTCAGCAACAAATAGAACATCAGTGTGTTATCAACATTATTCTTATCCTAAATCCAAAACACAGCACTATACCAACTACTAGGAAGAAAATTAACTCTGTCCCAGCTGACACCAGGACATCTTGATAATATCTGTCAGAAACGGCTCACTGGAGCTTGCAACAAGTGCAAACTTCAGTGTATGGTCAAAAAGAAGAACTGCTTGAACTCACAACAGATGGGACAGAATATATGAAATAGGATTTGTCATCTCAGTACCTCAAACTTCCCAAAGTCACCATTATACAAAGTCATAATTAGCATCTGAATCTCCCAATCAAGGACCCCTTATGATTCAGATACTAAGATCTTTTGTGATACACATCTTGAAGAGCTTTTCCACAGAAAATAACTTCCATGTTCTGCAAGATTTCTGAGTGTTATTCTATTTAGCTCTATGAGCACAAGACTAATAGGCCCACATACCAAATTGGTTCATATGTGGTCCACTGAGAACCATTTTGGTTACTTTTGGTTAGAGGGGAACCTTTTGAGGCCTACCTTGCCAGAAAAGGAGCATTTCTATAGTTTGGAGAGTGCCAGATAAATAGACATTGGCCACAAATAGATCATCTTCTGCAGTAAGACAGAAGCATTTACCATAAAACAAAATGCATCGACTGCAGCCTAATATTATCATCGCTATGGATCGAAAAATTCAGCTAGAACTATTCTCCCTGCTATTCTGGAAGTCCCATGCCTATATTCCTGATCAGCTAGAATCTCTCCTCTATTTCTGAATCTCTACTCAGCTCTTAGGTTTTAGGCAAAACTAGCAGTCCCCCAAAACGGACTCCTAGGGCCTCTGGCAGATTTTCTTGCTTGTATGCTGCACATGAGGAATAAAATAAAACCTCATATAAACCAACACTAAGGAAAAGGAGACTACTCTCATAAGCAAAAAGCTTTGATAAGTGGCACTGTGTTAAGATCCAGTGCTTTGATTCAGGGCTCAGGACCACCTTACCTCTACCTGGTCCTGGGAGCCCAAATGCACACATCTGGCAGGTGTGGCTGATATAGGGCTGTATGTGATTAAGAAGTCCCAGTGGGCCACCAAGTGCTCTGCAGCTACAGTTGTGTGACAAACTGTTGAACATGAAATGGATAATAACAATAATTTTAAGACATACACACTACATGCACCCCTTATTCTCCTTTTTAGGTCAGTTAAAATGCCTAATTACAGAGCAGTGCTGAAATTCTAGAAGCTGTGTTTGAATTATAGTGTCTTTTGGGGGCAGGAAATGTCTTCCAGCTCAAATCCATTTCTCATGAGGAAAATAAAAACAGAAGACCTCACATGACACTGAGAGTGTGTCTGGATTGTCTCCTCCTAGGTCTAGAGCTGTATGTGTTTATTAGATGAAGCAGTGGAGAACACTACAGGGAGCCCAAAATGTATTTTGGAGGGCAGAAGACCACTACCAAAAAACAAAGTTTCCCAGTATCATGCTACAAGATCAGACTATCGATTCATAATGGTGTTTACTGTTATTCTCACATTATGTGGTAGGGAACACAACTGCAGAATCTTTCAGTAGCCAGTTGTAAATTTGAAACTCCCCCAGACTACAGATGTTTCATAGAAGAACAACTGATGGTTTTGTCCAGTTTTGAGTGAAAAATTATTCACCCTCAAAATCTAGCAATGCAGCTAATTCAGTTAACCTAATTAAATAATTTAAGTCTTGTAGTTACATAGATGAGTAAGATCTGTGTGTTTCTCTAGCCACTTCGTAGGGGGCCTCTGTCCATGGTGCCAGCCCAGGCACTCTGGTACTCACTGTCTGCCAGGTAACTGGGCAGAATAGAACATCAGAAAGTATGAATATGTAGGGATAAAGTCTGAAAGACACAATTTAAGACGTCTCTTTAATCCTGTGGAAGACCTCAAGAAAAATCAAATTGCAGACGTTTGTTCTTTTTCCTAAAAGAAAGGCTTTGGAATACTACTCGTGTAGTCTCACATGTAGACAAAGTGGCTTTGGTCCCAAAAGCCTACAGTACAGGCAGATAACAGAAGAGGGAAAATAGTAGAAGGCATGCAACAAGAGTAGAATGATACATCAATGACACTGAACCTGTGTCTTTGTCTGCTTTCTTAAAAAATGTTCTTAAATTTTTAATCTCCCTCTATTCACTGCCATATTGAAGAAAGGATTGAAAGAAGTAATAAGCTAAATGTACTAGCATTAATTGGGCAGAAACAAAGCTCAGCCACCTCAGAAGACTTTTCTCTTTTTTTGCATAAAACTTGGCCTAGTAGAAGCTGTACCTTTTAAACAAACCTTTTCTGAAAAATACTTACTCCAGTAAAAGACAAGTAAATTGGAAACGCAACATAAGGCATCTAAACAAGATGCCCACTCATGAAGATGCCATCCCTTTATCTGCTGTGAAAGAAAACAGGCCCTACAAACTGCATTATAGCTCCATCTGTAGGAAGTTTGGACATAAATAATTTTGTGAGTCAGCAAATATACATATGGATATATGTCTCAGCTGTGGGATTCCTTGTACCTGTTTTTGAAAGCCTACAGTCTACTAATTATGTCTCTAATTTTAGCTTCCTTCTGGTCCTAGAAATCCTTCCTGAAGTCAGAAGGAAAACAGGTGAAAGGTAAATTGAGAAAGAAATAAAAGTGAGTTTATCATCTATGTCTTCATCCCAGTTAACTGAACTATTTTATATTATTCAAAAGTTAGAAGAAGACTTGTAATGTAACTGGAACACTTTTCATGTGCCTTTAGTATTTTTCTTTGTCAACTCCAATATTAAGGCAATGTTTTAAAGTGGTAGACAGTTACAATTGTTCAATTAGAATAAATGTATTTTTTTCTCAGGGAAAAATGGGAGTTCTGTAGGAAGTAGCCACATTGACAAGTCTTTTCCCCTGCCTAAATGTCTGGGACTTCACTCACTCTACGAGGCCATAGTTATGGTGCAACTGAATGTAAAAACATAGCAATATCAACAAACTAGGTAGATATTAGCATACTCATCTAAAAGTTTGCTTATGACTGTATACTGAATATTCTAAGCTACCTGTAAACTGGCTTGCTTGGGTGCAGTTATCAGTATCATTTCAAAAAGAAAGAACACAACACAGGCTGCGAAGCCTACCAGAAAAACATACAAAAGCCCACCCTTGCAGAGCTCTTCTCTGATGTGGCTGAACTTGATATCCAGATTAGCTAACTTAAAGCTAGGTCATTGTAGACTAGCTGAAGAATATGTTTCCTGACACATTTATATAATACAGCTGCACTTGGGGACTCTTCTAATTTGAATACCACCCACACTGGCAATAGAGTACTCTTAGGCGAATAACTTATTTTATTTACCTAAACAAAAGAATTTAGTAATTTCTTGGTAAAGATGTGTTGTTAGAAATCATACTACTTACATTACAATACTGGGAGAAGTATTCAGTATACGTGTAGACTAGCTGTTTTTACAAATTATGCTGCCTCTATCAAATTACAGTGTCTAAGTTTGGTGGTGTATTTTCATCTAAAATGATCTGTAAGCCTAGTAAAACAGTATTCCCATTTCTTATTTTAGAGGCCTATCCATTCCAAAACAGCGAGTGCAGAGTCAGTCACTGAGAAATATCGTCTTTTCTGGTCATCTCATGGAAATGGCCAAACCGACTCTAGTTGATACAGAAGAATTACTTCCGTGTTTATATAATATTTTCTTGGGATAAACAATGCCGTTTCACTGCAGATTTGTATATTTTGTGTTTCTGCAGCTAAGCTTGCAGTTAAGTTTAAGGTCCTTTGACTTCTGCATGCAGTTCATTTTTTTTAGCAGAAAACAACATACTACCAGTAAAAGTTGGTCTTGGTGTTTGAGTTTTAGCAGTACAAATCTGGAGTTTAGAAATGTGAAACTAAGTATCAAAGCACACTTTATTCCTGGATACTGTAAGAATTCTTTTTTCTCTGGGGAAAGTCTTACACTCAACCTTCTCATATCTGATTGCTGTCCTCAGTATATGCTGCAATATGTTAGTGATTAGGTATCAAAGATGCTGTGACAGAAGTTATTGTTACTATTACGTTAAGTATTTTAATTGGCAACAAATTCATGCAGTTTATGGTATATTGGGTTTTCAGTTATAGGTTTATCCTGTCACCTTTTTTGCACTAGTATGTTCCAAAGTTGGTAATATAGTGGAGTGAAGTGGGTAATCACATAGCTGTTTCTATAATGTACTGCAGTTTGTTTGGCACTTGTAAGATGCAGTGTCAGACAAAAAAACTAGAAAATTCCTCTAGGCTTTTTCCCTGGTGGCTAGGTGTTTCTTCTGGTGAGCAACTCTAAGGGACAATACCTGTTTGTTTTCTTATTGCAATGTGAGCAGCACATTAGCATCAATCCCAATCCCTGAGAATACTGTAATCTAGATTTACCCTGTAGGAAATCCTGTCTACTGAGTAAGATGAAAGCACTTCATTTCTCAGGAACAACCATTTCTCATCATTTATGAAGTGGGAACAGAGTGCCAAATATGATGTATGAAACAAATTGTACACCGGGAGATTTTGACTGACTTCTCCAGATCATAACCTTTAAAGGAACTCTAATAACACTGAATTCTGTTTGTTCCAGTGTGAGCTGATTTTTTCTTATTTCAGATGTGGAGGTTTGTTTAACTGACAAATTGGATTTTATTTCCTAGTCAACTATATCTTTCAGTGACCGATCATCATCCAGGCCTGAAATAAATGTTACCTGATTAAAGTAGTAAAGGTTAAAACATTTAAAACACATGCTGTAGATCTCCAAAATCAAGTCAAGATGTGTAAGGGTAAGAATTATTAGAGGATTTATGAAATCCGCCCCGAACAAATTAATTCATCAGTTTAGCTAAAGGCCTGTCAATGAATTCAAGAGCTTTTCAAAAAATGGAACATCTGTTGCATATTTAAAGGTTCTGTTTATATGTGAATGTAGTGGATTATTCTTTCTGAGGCAGGATACATGGTTTACATAAATGTATTTGGAAGTTAATTTGGAATTGCTCTTGTGTCCTTGAGGATCAGAGATAATCCATGGAGGATTCCAGCAATCACTAGTCCTCAAGCCTTTGGAGTGACTGAGGAGAATTAGATCTTGAGTGAAGCTGAAAGATACATCTGTAAATCTGGATAATGACATTGTCAAAACAACCTATTACCTCACAAGAGTCAGTAGTAGCCTTCCTTCTTTTTTCTATTTTATTTTATTTTATTTTATTTTATTTTATTTTATTTTATTTTATTTTATTTTATTTTATTTTATTTTATTTTATTTATTTTTCCCAAAGTAATCAAGATTATGTGGCTTTTTAGAAAAAAGGTGGAATTCTCTCTGCATTCTGTGGTCTTTCTGAGTTGATGTAATAACCTAGGCTCTCATTTGTCCCCCCCATTCTGTTTTAGAAAATAATTTAAGCTAAAGCTTAAGCACATTCAGCTAAAAGAATTTGTTTTACTCTCTTTATTGTGAAAAGATGGTACTGATTAGAAAATGTGCAGTAAGGAAAAGTTTAAGCACTTAGGTTTTTTTTCTTTTGTATATTTCTGCAGATATTCTGTTGTAAATGAACATCCCAGATTCTGTAGAAAACTGGCTTCACTGGATTACTTTGTACTAGCTATACTAACTTCATATACATACAAATAAAAATAAAAACATCCATGTATTAGTTGAGATTTTTTTTTAATCTGTCTATATTTTGCCTGAAGTATTCTAAGAAAATATTACACAAATGCAAACGAATGCAAACATCATTCCTACCACGTAGAACACACAGAACCTCAAGAATTTGGCTTAGAAGACCTCTCTTCTGCCTCATTTTCTATGGAGGCTGCTGCTACTCCAGTTATTTTTATGGTTCCAGCAGTTGTTAGATGGTAATAATAACAGCACATCTGTCTTACATAGAATTATTCCCTCCCACCTACACGTACAGAGCTGGGTTAATTTCTTCTTAAGAAAAAAAAAAAAAAAAGACATGCAATATGAGTAACTGGCTGTGATAAGAATGTTCTTGGGAACCTGTTTTTTGTTGGTTTTGTTTGTTTGTTTGTTTTTCCCTTTTCATTATACCTGTGACTGCAGATCTGGATTTTTAGTATATCTTGTTTTGTTTTGTTCGTGTGTGTGTGTGTGAAAGTCAATTTGACAACCAGCCTAGGTAGTCAGTTGTGCCTTACACTTACAACTAAAGACTCACATGGGAATAATTTGCCCCTAGCACTGACCAGAATGGACAGCTGAATGTGAAAAGGAGTTGGTAAGCTCTGGAGTGACAGTAAAATCTGGAATGTTGGGGGAAGACCTTGGTAGGCCTGTACAGAAAGCACAAGTAATTGAATGCTCTATATTTTTGTCTTTATCTCTGGCTTTCTTTTTCTTTTGGCTTTATTTATGTACTGTGCTTCAAGCACGAATCTTGTTTTACTGGGGAAGATGAAGCAGTCAGCATGAGAGCGCACCATGCTGAAGAAGGTTGATTCATTGCTCAGTGTCTGCACTGTGGCAATGCAACTAACTTGATTGTAAGTCCACTTAAAGCCAGCAAGCAATCATTCTCAGAAAGAAAAGTATTCTTCCAAACTCCTATAAATGCTCCCCTTCTTTGGTCTTGGTCTGTTCATTAAAATGCAGTAACAAAACCAGTATTTTAAAACTAATTTAACAGTAAATATTACACCAAAAAAATATTAAAAAAAAAAAAAAAAATCTGTCCTATTTAAAATAAGAAAAAAACATTTAGGTTGGGATCCAATCCCAGAGTAAGATTGAATATCTGGTTTGTGGGTTTTTTTTTCTGTTTCAATAATTCTTTTATAAGGAAGCCTACTACCTGTCCTTGAGATAAACTAAAGCTAGAAAAAAATGGTATGTTTTTAACAGTGATTCCTTTTGCGAGCTACATTCTTTATTTCTGTGGTTTATAAGTAACTTATTCTATAATATATGGTACATCTTGAAAAAAATGTGCTATCAAATCAGAATTTACCAGATAAAGTAAATCAGAAAAAAAGGGAACAGTGCACTTCCAGGTAACTGAGAGTTTGCTTACAGACGAAGAAGCTATGTATGTTTGGTTTGCATAGTTATTATGGCAGCTATTATGGCATATGAATCAAGTTTGTTACTTTGTGGTTTTATTAGTCTTTAATTGTTGATACTTGCATTTGGACAGCCTTAATTACAAACTAAGAATGGGCTTCCATTTGTTTGTGGGTCAGTGGCACAGCATATGCATGTACATTTGTGTGTACAAACCAATATTGTTTTGAATATACCCAACAGAGATGTTACCTATTACAGTTATCAAACACCTGACAACAATTTTAAGTTATATTAACCCAATAAAAGGTATGCATGGCAGCTTACTTTTTAATGTATAATGTATTTTTTATTATTGTTTTAAACTAAAGCAACTTTTAATGTAACTGGCTTAGTCATTCCTTTGATACTTTAAAAATCATATAATGGCTTTTCTGCTATTTTATCTTCAATTCTATTCGTAAGCAAAGGCTTGAAGAAGTCTACCAGTAGTTTTACTGATAGGTGTCATTAAAAGTTTGGTTGTTTTTTTTTACGTAATGGTGAACATTGGGCAGGGATTCAGAATTTGTCTAAAACAAAGATATGCTTCACAATGCAGTTCCCATCGTCTTATGAAATGTCTCTGTGCTTGAGTTACTGGTTTAATACATTTGTTATGTTGAGAGCTGACTCAGCAGAAGTAATCTCTGACATACTGGTCCCAGACGTTTGTGGTTTCTGGCACCACTGACAGTCTGATCCTCCTACTAAAAGAGGTTAACTGACTTCAGAGTTGGGGGAAAATCCCCCAGGAGCAAAAATATCCCTGCCTTCCACATGAACATGCAGCATTCTTACATGCTTCAGGGGAACTGACTGCTGAATTGTTTGACAAGCCCTCAGTTTAGCTTGTCTAGCTCCAGTTTACATCTTTAGCATATTGGAACACTGCTATAATATTGCCATGAAAACTGCCACTTCATCAAGCTACCCTATTTTGCTAGATGTGTTGTATAGATAGCACAAAGAGAAAACACAGGAAATAATTTGCATAAAGCCCTGCATTTTACTCACAGTATTAGAATAATATTTTTTTGTTTAAACGGGAGTCATATCTTTTAATGGAGCTTCAGAGCTGTGTAATAATATGGGAGGGGTCTGTGTGTATGTGTGTATGCTGTTGCATGTTTCCACAAAAGTATAACACATCAGGTTATCACTCACACAATTAATGAAGTAAACTGCTTAAAACAGGTCAGAAAGGAAAAAAAAGCTTTACCTGTAGAGGATAACTAAATACGGCTTTTATTTATTTTTGGATCACCGTAGCAGCCTAGGAATTCATAGCTGGCATCATATTTCCAAGATCACCCTACAGTTTCATTTGATTAGAGATGCTTTGGCAAGGTTTGATCTGATGATTAAGTCAGATGGCTGTTTGCAAGGGTTGTGTATTCCAGGTTTTGTGGTTTCAGTTATGAAAGCCGCATGTCCCACTCTTCCACACTAGATCTCATCTGCTTAAATGATGTTAAATGATGACTTTCTTATCTCTTGAGGACACCTTGCCATGCTAACCCCCATCAAAACAAAACAAAACAAAACAAAACAAACAAAAAACAACTCTAGCTTTCCAGTTTTAGTCTTTTTCACTCTCCTTCTGTGTGAGCACTGCTTTTAAGTCTTTCCCTTCATGGTTTGCTGTCAATCAAAACTCAAAAAAAGTGAAATCAAACCTGAGGAAGCAAATACTTTTTACTTTTTCCTCAAGGAAAAAAGGGATTACGGGAACCAAACTCAACTGTAATCTCCATAAACCATTTCTATGACTACTACTCCTAATGGAAAGCTCTGTTCCATTTCTGAAATAATTTTTATTTGTAAAGTGAAATGTGTAACACATAATAAAAGGTCCTCTGAAGAACAATTATGCTGATTTGGTTTAACCAGACCCAGAGCATAACTGAGACTGGTCCACAAGCCTTTCAAATGTTCACGTATTTTTCTGAAACATTCAAAACTGTTCTACACAAATACCTGTTACAAATCCAGTGGAGCTGACAAGTCTCATTACCCAGTTCCCACTCCAGGCAATCATGAAATCTGAGTGTTGCTGACATGATCCATTTATATACAATATTTATTTAAGGACAAAACTTTACGTTTTCCTCAAGTCACCCTTTAACCAGACACTCAAAGGAAATGAATCAATACTTCGTAACACTTGTGAAATCAGTCTCTCAGGTTTATTCAAGCTGAGTAACACATCATCTGGCAGACAAACTTTAAAGGACAATTTTGCAGCAGGCTGTAAGAATTATACTACTCTGGCTTCTAAGAGTTAGTAAGATTTAGGACTGGCCAGAATCTTCTTGAGAGAGACTGAGCTAACAATACTAGGGATATTTGATTTATCCAGTTAAACACTCAAGGTGTTATCTATTTTTTTATGTGTTGTGCACACGTATAAGTGCTATGCAGCATTTCCAGACATCCTTAGCTAGCATTTTCAGGCTTTTATTTTATGGTTGAGGATACAGAAGAGAAGAATGACTTGAAGATCTCGTGAGTCATTAAGAATAACCAGAAGATGAGATTGGAAATATTCCTATCTCTAGGTAAGAACTGGTGCCATGTCTTTTTGGCATTGGGCTACAGGACAAACTAGCTTCTGGGTAAGCAATCTGCCTGGTATCTACAGCTCTTGTTTTTTAAATAATAGCGAAAGCAGTTAGCTATAACTCACTGTGTCCCATAGACTTCTTCAAAGAACTATGGAATGGCTAAGGTTGGAAGGCTTTACAGAACATCTAGTCCAAACCCCCTCTCTCAAAGTAAGGTCACCTAGAGCAGGTTGCTCTTGCCTATGTCCAGTTGAGTTTTGAGTATTTCCAAGGATGGGGATTCCACAACCTCTCTGAGCAAACTGTGGCAGTGTTCAGCCACCCTCACAGCTGCAGAGCTTTTTCTTATCCTTAAACGGATTTTCCTGTTTCAGTTTGCACCTATTGCCTCTTGCCTTGGGCACCACTGAGAAAAAGTATGGCCCCATCCTCTTTATAGCCACCCATCAGGTATTTGTGCACACTGGCAAGATCTCTCTTGAGACTTCTCTTCTTGAGGCTACAAAATCCCAGCTCTCAGCCTCTTCTGGTATGGTCAGATGCTCCAGTCTCTTAATCTCCATGACCCCAGACCTTCTCCAGTACGTCCATGTCTTTCTTGTTGTGGGGAACCAAGAACTGGACATAGCACTTCAGATGTGGTCTCACTTGGGCTGAACAGAGGGGAAGGATGACCTCCCTTGATCTGCTGGGTAATGCTCTTCCTAGCTTAGCCCAAGATCTAGTTGGCCTTCTGTGCTACAGGGGTGCATTGCTGGCTCATGGCCAATGTTCTGTTCCTGAGGACCCACAAGTCCTTTTCTGCAAAATTGCTTTCCAACTAGTTGATCTCCAGCCTAAACTGCTGCACAGGGTTATTCCACCCCGATGCAGGACCAATTTAATGGGCAACATGTAAAATACTGTGGCAAATGAACTACCGGAGACAGAAAGCCTTCCATAATGTTAATTCGGTCCATATCACATTAGAGTTCCTCTTTGTAGCACTTTTAATCCTGCCGTGCTTAATTAATACCCGTGAATCGATGCACCTATTCTTTTTTCTAGTATAGAATTAAATGACTGACATTTTCAAAAATTCTGTACTTTCCATGGGTTTCAGTTAGACTTGCAAATGCTGAGTGCATCTGAAAATCACTAGCTTGCTTTGTTTTCAGACATACTGATGTGGAGGATGCTATAAATGTAACAATTTATCTCTTCTCTCTCTCAGAGTGAACAGGAAAGCCACAAACTTCCATGTGAAATGCTTTCGGGGATACAGCACATTATTTTAAAAGTGCTTATCCCCATTTTCCTATTCATTTTGGTTGCTATCTGAGCCTAAAACTTCTCTTATGAAATCTAAACTAAGCCAAATATGAGCAGAGTTCAAATTTTAATATGGAGTTTGGATATATTCAACTTCTCAGTAATGGCAATAGCTTTTCAAAATGAAATCCTTTCACAAATCTTTCCCTGAAACAACTTGCCATGGGACATTGTTGACATCCCAGCAAATAACTTCTAACTTGTGCTAGAAAGATTCCTGAAAGGTTATTTTGTATTCCAAAAACTTATGCAGATACATGACAGAACTAAAGACTTGTCTGGCCTATGAAGATGTTTTCATTTTGGGTCTGGTCGTATACAGATACTGCATGAAAAGAATCCTAATCTCAGCAGGCCTGCTTGTTTTTCTATTTTTTTTTTTTCTTTTAAAGTAAAGATAGGGAAACCGCTTGCAATTTGTGAAAAGGAATTTTAATGGCAAGAGGAAAACTACCTGTTGACATAAAGCTAACCATCTGTTCCTGCAAAAGGTGTGTTCCTTCCTTTGTTCTCCCTCTGTAAGGGGAGAGCTTCAAGCATGTACTGAACTGTCATGGAGACTCATCCTAGGGACTTCATTGTGATTTTCAGGTGCAATTCTGTTTCCAGCTACGACACTGAGGTTTACTGCTGACATAAAAGCAGAATGGGATCCACAGAGTGTGGACAGAATTTTACTGCCTGTTTCTTAGAAAAATTAAAGTGTTTAAGCAAGAGTTTAATCTGTTTCTTCTTTCTATTGTGAAGTCATAATAATGTATTTGTGATGTACAGTAACAGCTGTACTCTGCATTAAGAGTCCTTATTAAGCACAAATATCTCAAAAAAGAATTAAGTACAACATGGTATTCACTAAGTAAGCACCTTGTGGTATAAACACACCTTTGTCTACAAACACGATACAGTTTAAAACCTTGCCTTAAATCAGAGCCTATGTTCTTGCCAATTTTTCTAAGATGCTCTTAGGGTCAAGGTGTATTAATTATCTCAGGTCATGGTTAAGTTGCACTGAGTTTATTTTGCCAGATTTTTAAAACGTGAAATGCCATCCTGTTTTCAGCTTTGGTTTTATGATGGTGTAGTTCTTGTCACATTGCTTTGGAATGAACAGTTAAGTGCATGACTACATGTAAAATATATTTTTTAAACAATGTAGTCTATTGGTATTATAATAAGTTTTATTTCTGAACAACCTCCCCCATATACATGGAGCCTGATATTCACGTAGTTTATTGTTGCAGCAACTGTATTAGTGCTTTCATGCTTGCTCTTCTCCCATTAGTCTAGTATAACTGGCTGATCAAACACCATCCATCTTTCTCTAACTTCTAACAAAATTCTGGCCAACAGCAGACAACTTAAAGAAGCAGTTTAATGCCTTCATTACTCTTAGAGCAGGCAGGTAGCTGCCTGCATGTCAGCTGCATGCAGAAACAGCACGGAGACCCACATACTAGAAAATTTATTGCCTTGCCTTGTTTCTGAAAATATTGTAGGATGTAGAACTTTGATTAGCCAGTCTATCCATCTTCATTGTATGCAATTTTACTTCATATGTCAAAAGGATCCTTTTTCTTCTTCTAATATTTAAACCCTCCTTAACATGTCACTAAAACGACTGATGTTACAAGATAATTAGAAACAATGACAGCTTCAACCCAAGTTGATGTCTTCTCCATTAAAAAAGTAATTAAAGGTGCTTCAGAAACAGATCTTGCATGATATTTACACATATATGCTTAACTTCTTTAAGTGAAACTTAGTATTGAGCTATTAAATGTACATGGAAAAATTTTGTCAAAGCAATAGCTAGTATCTGGAAGTCATGCCCTTCATCTAACATTCTGTAAAATTGCTACTGAGATATGATGCACTCTGGATAGATTTCTTGGTGGAGCTGAATTTTTTCAGCAATAACATGGATGTTACTGGTTGAGTTCACAATTTGCAAAGTGTTAGCACGTTCAGTTAAGCTCTTCTGGTAATGGGCAGAGGTGGAATAATTTTAGGAATTGGGCCTCTCTCTCAAGCGTTTTCTCCAAACGCCAGATCTTGCTGCACATTTGGTTCTCACCACATTCCGATCACATCACTGCGGTTTCTTCTCAGCACCATGCCATCAGCACTAGAGAGACCTTCCACTGCACTAGTTCTTCCTACTGCTTCCTTGCCGCCATTTCTTCACAGAGGTTTTTGTTTGTTTGCTTGTTTTTTTGTTTGTTTGTTTAAGTCCTTTACAGATTTTGCTACAAACAAGGGCTGCATTAGGCCTAGACTCAGCTACGCTATAGATTACATGGGTCAAGACGCCAAACCATTCCAGCTCGAGAAGCTACACTCTGCTCAGCAGGGCAAGGCCGTGTTCTTCCCAGACCAGTGCACCACCACCACAGCTACCACACTCCCCACGGTGCGCTCTGGTGCAAAACCAAACTCCATTTGGTGTGGGCAGCACGGCCCTGCTGCACAGACCCGACTTGCTCCCAGCCCTGTGCTGAGCTACCCCGGGGACTCGCCTCACCAGCACCCACGGCCGCCCTGGCAGCCGCAGCCCCCGGTCCCCTCAGAAGGCTTCGCCACAGCGCCGACGCCTTCGCCTTCCCCTTCGCCTTTCCCTTCACCGTCGCCGGGTCTCGAACCCTGTTACCTCCCGGCCCGCTTCCCGCAACACCGCCGGCCAACCTCGCGATACCTCCCACCCCTCGCGTCTCACCGCCGGCTCCTTTAAGAAGCACGTCCCGCCGCGCCCCTCTTCTCGCGATACCGCCCCATCCCCGGTAACCCGGCCGTGGCGGAGCCAGCAGGCCCCGTGCGGCGGGGGGCGAGGGCTCCGTTGGCCCCGTCCCCGGGCACGGCTCCTGCCCCGCATCTCGCCAGGGGCTGGGGGGCCGGGAAGCTGCCCTGGCGGAGGGGTTGGCCTGGCTGCCGTGGGGCCGCCGGTGGTGGGGGGGAACCGCCGGTGACGGGTTCCTTCCCCGCGGCGCTGTGAGGTGCCCGCCGGGTGTCTGCTCGACGCTCCCCGGGTTTCTTCAGCACCCGCCCGCTTGTGATCTGCCCGGGGGGCGTGCGGTGTCCGGCCGTGGGCGCCAGGCCGGCCCGTGCCCCCCTCCCGCGGCCGCGGGCCCCCAGAGCGGCCGCCCGGTGGCGTCTGGGCCTCACTTGGCCCGGGGGCCGCTGCCCGCGGGCCCTGCTGGGCTTTGCACGGCCAAAGGTTAAAATGTGTGATGGTGACCCAGGTAAGCATCCTCCGTGTATCTCTCCAGAGCGGTGTTCACACTCATTAGCGCTCTTTCACGTTTGCTCAGGTGCAGAATGAGAGCAGGTGTGGGAATTACACGGTGCTTGGTAACCCACGGCGGGTGCCCCAACACGGGCCGTGGGGCGGCTGGCCCGTGGGGTCTGGCTGGCACAGCGCTGCGCCATGGCCCTGAGAGGCCTCGCCTGACAGGGCTGAGGCGTCTGATGCCCTAAGTATGGTGGTGCACATGTTCTAGAAATATCAAGTGGGAAAAGTCTAAATGGCTTCTGTTTATTCAGGAGCCTGCATTTTGAGTTTGTTTCTTGCAACAAGGTGAAACGTGTGGTTAAATGAATTTAAAATATCCTGCTTTGGCATCTTTTGGAAGAGAACATTTTGAGGGTTTTTTTTGCCTCTTATTTACCAACTTTGTTGCTAAGCATTACAACTTAAGAAGTGCAGTGCTTTATAGTATCATTGAGTTTTGCTTTTACAGTCATTTATTGGAGTGTAAGAAATCCTTTGCACTCTACATTAAGTGATCAAACCTCAGTAGTTAGCATTAATGTTTGATTTGCTTTATTGATCATAGAGAAGTAGGTGTTGAAAGGAACTACTCTGTGACAGTCATACAGTTTATACATATGATGGCACATTTTTTTCAGCTGTGGTAGAAGGGGCATCATAAATATCAGCTTTCTTCACTGATGACAGGTGTACTGTACCCATGCTAGGAAGCCATACTGGATAATTTTCCTCACTTCTAAAGTTAGTATTCTACATAAATTATAGTTCTGGTTCAAACCCCAAGTTGTTAGTGCATCAGGCTAGTTAAAGTAGCAGTTTTTGCTTTGGTTTGTATCGCATTATTTTCTGGGGTTTTGTAGTAATGGTGTCCTTAATGCCATTGCTTTTCTTTCCCCTTTACTCATTTCGTTCCTTGTTTCTCACTAGGTTGGGAGTTTGGTAATACCGAAAGTATTGCTCAGTGCAATTTTTTCCACCTTGCACCTGGGACTTTCATTCTGACAAGTCATATGCAACTCATTAAACTCAAGTAAATGCTTGGTTAAAAACAAAGACACTGTCAAATTGTAATTTTAATTTGAGAGTCTCTAGTGTCACATGTCACTTCAGATATTACTGTAAAAGAAAGTAATTGTGGAAATGCTTTCTTATTTTAAACGTTGTTTTGCATATTTAACAGTGTGCTGTATACAGCAGGTTTCATTTTTTCAGTCTTGCTTCGAGATTTTGAGAAATTGCCCAGAGACTTAGATGCTACTGGGAGAAGTCCATGTGTACTTTTAAAATTGATTTGAGCATGTGCAAGAAACAGTACAAATACCTTAAGAGACTAGTTATGTATGATTTGTCGAATATGCTGTCTGTACTTCACGCCTCAAGAAGATAGATTTGAGCTTCAAGTTTCTGAGAAGATCAGTGGGAATGGCTGAAGGTATGAAGTGACTTACGTACAGGTCACAGGGTGTGGGACTGAACTTCTGAAGTGAGGATGAGGGGGGGCATTGTGAAGGAGATCTCCAAAATGATGAGTTTAACACAGGGGTCATGGTTTATGATTTTGTTAGTCTAGGAACTCACGAGCCATTGATTTAGGTTGTGGATCCAAGTTGATAGAAGGCAAAAACTTGACAGGTATTAGAGAGCAGAACTGCTAAATTTGTAGTCAGAAAACACCGAATGTAAGAAATCTGCATTTGTTGAAGGGGGAATGGAGCTACTTGAAAGAGAGAAGTCCACTGGGGTTTGCTGAACAGACAACCCGCACCTGACCCAGGAAATCTCTCTACCTAAAAGAATACTTTCAGGCCAAATAATTTTAGAAGAGAGGTATTCTCTATGCTTGTGCTATTTTGGTGTTACTTGGATGTCAACTTAAGGTCACTGCTTGTTGCCCCATAGTGGGATACATGGATGTTTTTGTTTTAGTTTATATAGTTTAATTAATTATTAAATAGGAAGTATAGTTATCACCGATCTAACTGATACATTGTGGAGAATAATCCTGTGAGCGTACACTTCCAGGAGCTCAAGAATTGGTGAGAACAACCTGTCTGCTCCATGAGATTTTTGCACTGAGGCATAAAAATGAGGGAAAGTGAAGTTTCTTGCCTTCAGGACTTGCTGTTTTATTTTCCTTACCTCTGAAAAGTAACTGAGTTAACATGCCCAGAAAAGTGTACTACCACTGATCATAGGTATGAAGTATGATTACTTTGATCCAAGATTCTCTCCAATTTGCTCCTTCAAATAAAAACCTTAGGTGCCTCTCATTGCTTCTGATTACGACTTTCTCAGAAGTATCAGAACATATTCCAACAGATAGGTAAACAACAAAAGTACTGAAATGAATCGTGTCCCTTTTTGTGTTGTGGGACAGCTGAGCAGGGGAAGATTGGAAAGTGTTTCCATAAACTCAGAAGGACAACACTTCCTCAGTTCAGATTTGGAAAACTGTATGTAACGATTATTTATGTCTTTACTGTGAAGAATGAAGGCCTTGCTTTTTCTGATAGAGGTATTTTATTGGGTTTTTATTGTCAGTATGATGTGGATTCTTTGGACTCTGATACACTGATGTTCTTCATCTTTCTCTGTTAGCAGGATACACAGCATTTAAAAATAATCTTTGTGCATGAAATTTAAAAATGAGATAGCTGAAAATGAAGCAGTTCAGTCATCTCTGTGATTGTTTATATGCTGTATTTGACATGCTGTATCAAGGCCTGTATTAAGGCAGTAGTGAGGCCACACAGAGGAACAGACTGTAACAGTTCCAGACTTGACATCTGTGTTAGCAGTTTACTGACTAATTAGCCACTTGGATGAACAGTATGGGCAAACTATGTGCTACTGTGTGTTCTTGAAGTACACTTCTGTTGTTTTTAAACTTAAGTAGTTTTTTACCTGTTCCAGACTTAATTAGGAGAAAGGTGACATTTTGACATTTTGCTATGTGATTATAATTCTAAAATAATTTACTAACACTGCAACATGAGGTTCAGGTAGGTCAGAAGTGTGTGTAATATGGAAGGCCTTTTTGACTGGGTCATGTGGTCTATTCAGTGGACACTAAACATGCAGACATCAGTATATCAGTGTTGGACTGCATGAAGCCACTGTGTAACAATATAGTAGAATTTGGCCTTTACATCAGATTTTTTCACATAGACTTCCAGATATTTAAATAGGTATATTTTCAGATACCCAGATATAAAATTGCAGTGTTTCAGTGAACTGTAATTTTATGCCTGGCTCAGGATTTGGTTCTAAACAGTAATCAGTATCCTGATTCTAGTGCGACCTTCAATAAGATGTTTTATCTTAAAATGTATGCAGTTTGTTAAATAAATTTACATTCAATGTTTTAGTAGTGTGACAAAATGAAATACTTTGCACATTGGGCCAGTTTATCACTGTGTGTTTGTTTCTTTTTATAGATAATTGGCATATTGGGGAGAAGTGCCTTGCCCCTTGTCTTGAAACTGGGAAACTTCATGAAGGAACAATATCCTCTATTGAAAAGGACAAGAATGGAAAATTATTTGCTGTTGTATCATTCTTGGAGTCTGAAGAAAGGCAAATACTAATAACTAAACTTCGTAGAGTCAAAGCCAGTAGAAGACCCTGCAAAAGCTTAATATTTGATGATGATGATCTGGAAAAGCCTTATTTTCCTGACCAAAATCTTCCATGTCCTGCAGTTGCTTTTAAATTATCTGACAATGGTGATTTCATCCCTTATACAATTAACAGATATCTGCGTGATTATCAAAGAGAAGGAGCCCAATTTCTGTACAGACACTATGCTAATAAAAGGGGGTGTATTCTTGGAGATGATATGGGCCTTGGAAAGACAATACAGGTACTCTTGATTTTTACAGTGCGAGGATTGATAATTTTTTTTTTTTTTTTTTGCAATGTGTTTTCTGTGAGTTGTAAATCTCTTTTAAAAATACCCTGTTTAAGAAAAGCCATTTCAGTGGAGCTTAACCTCCTGTTGCTGTTGTGGAATTGGAGGAGGCAGGACATGACTTTCTGGGACAGGACTTGAGCCAGGAGCCATTGCTGATTTAAGATTCACTCCTGACGGGTCACAAAACTGGGATGTGGCCCCTTTTAGTGTAAGCATGAGTAATTACAGTGGTTAAAATGTTAGTATTCATTTTATGTTGAATGTACTTTGAGAATTGTTACCTGTGCATTGTGAAATTTGCACTGGAGCATGTTAAAAGTACTTAGAGTCCTTATCTGACTGTAGCTCTTTAAATGTCTTTTTCCTTTTTTCCTGAAAACAAATAGTTTGACTGTACTGGGAAAAAGAAGGAGCAGACACTTTTATTCCTATCTCCGGAAAAAGTGCTTAGACGTTCCGTGTTATGTTTATCACTCTTTTGGAAACACAACTTGGGTTGATGAAAGGACAAAGTATAGCTCGATTTTTCCGTTATGCTTTGAATCATTGTGGCCCAAAGGATTATTTATTTTACTAAAACTAGAGTGGCCTTATGTTTGAAATTTCTCTTTCATTTTTCTGGTTTTAAGTTAGCAGCTTCAATCCTATGGTGGCTTGTCTTTGTGCTTCTCTCTTTTCTCCCTCCATTCACTGACAAATACTAGCTGTAGTGTCTGTTGCCCTTCCATTTAGAAGAATGTCAATGGATCCTCTTCAGTGCAAACAAGTACTATTTTGTAGCAAACTTGAGGAGTGAGTATACTAAACTGGCAAAACTCTGGATAGAGTATTCAGAGGCGCATCATCGATGTCTAGCTGCTGCTGATCTGTTAACAGACTTTTATTAAACTGTATTCATTTACTTTGTGTTTTACTTAAGTTTGGCCATGTTTCTTGTGTATGGCTGTTTAAGATTTCAGGAGATATGGAAGTTTGTGTCTAGTCAGAACTGCAAATAATCTGCTTTCATATGATCAGAAGCATCTATGTAAGGTAGTAGTAAAATATAGAGTAAAAAGTTGCGTTGTATTCCTTATATCTCTTGTATGTCTTGAATCTCAGTGGATTCTGTAGTGACGTGATCATGTTTGTCACACAGTGACAGTTTTTCCTGTGTGGAATTCATATCTGATGGTTATTTCTTTTCCTCACAGTGTCAAGTTTGCAAAAGAAAGGTGGAGGTTTTAAAGAATACATTGTGTATTTTTTTTTTATGAAACACAGTAATTATCTTATTTGTGTTAAGCATGGGAAAGGCAATTCAGTGAATATGAAGTAAAAGAGGATTTCACTCAAATTAGTATGTATGAAAGCATAAATGTTAGTTAAACTTTGAAGTAACTGATAAGGTCTTGTAGAAAACTTGTGTTATGCTTGTTAGTTCGCTGAACCTTATTGTTTCTGAATTATAGAATTATTTATGAGATAAAGACTTTGCTAGCAAACTTTTGCATTTTCATATTCTTTGTACTTCTGAACTTATCTTTGCTTAAATTGGATTGACTGTATGTCTCTTTCATTTCAAGCCGAAGTTGAGGTGGAGGCAAGTAGAATAATGTCATTTCTCTTTGTGATTGCAGTAAGTTAGGTTCCTATGTAGGCCTTTAGGTTGCTTCCTTCTTTATGTGGAAGAGCCAAAAGTTCATCAGCAGAGTTGCCCTTTTACAGCCTTTGCTATTGTTACAAATTTGTGATGTATAATTCTTCCAAAAATGGAGGATCTGAAAGACACATGGAGATTTTATGTTCAGTTGAATTCTATTCTTATTCTCGAAATGATTTAAAAAAAGTTAAAGTCAAACAACATGTGCAAACTCGCAGTTCCCCTTAGCCTCAGTTTATATGAAATATTAGGTATAAAAATGTTCGGTTTTCTTTTCTACACATCTCTTTCCCGCCCTGCAGCCACAAATATGGTTGGTTTCCTCTCTCTTCTGCTCATCTACCTTTACTTTTCTCAGGTATTTTTCCTGCATTTCTGCACTCCTGGCTGGCTCTTTTTTTCCTCCGTTGTTACAGGGCAAAAGCTCTGGAAATTTCCTTTTTTTTTTAGAAGCCGACACTTTACAGCATTACCTCTGCCCTGCTCTGAGCAGCTGTGTAGCAGCTGCAAAAAGGAAGTGGCTGGAGCTGCCTCTTCCAAGTAAAGGAAGCCTCTAGAGTTTTTATAAGAAGGGCACCTCTCTGGTGGTGCATCTGGTCCTTGCTGCCACTTGACATAAATGGTATCCATGGCGCTAAGTGGATTTTGTGGATTTACATGTTCTGGTCAGACATCTGTGCCATAATAATCAAAGGGAAATCTCCTTTACTGATTTGAGGTTGATGAGAGAATATAGCTCAAACACAACAGAACGAACAGGTTTTGAAGTTAACAACAAGAACTGGAAGGAATGGAACATTTGGAAGATGACATGTTAGTAAGAATCTAACCTCTAGTTTGAACTTCTTTCTTTCTTCTTGCAGAAGTAGTGTTGGGAGTATAGTTAGTAAGTATCTCTTCTTTCTGTTTTCTTGTGTGAGATTCAGGTGTCTTGAGAGTGGAGAAGAACTGCAAGGCATAACTCATCTCTACTTTTTCCTGGCTCATTCATAGTCTCCTCCTTATTTTGGGGACTTTTCCACTTAGAGGATGAAAGAGTAAAATAGAGCAATTAATTGTTCTTGTCATGAATTCAGGATTCTCCAAGTGGAGGGGTTCCCATTTTAAAAACAGATCTATTTAAAACAAACACCCCAAACAAAAAACCCAGTCCCCTCACAAACCACCTTACTAAATCCCATCCAGGATTTCATCCTAAATGTTTGTTTTCAGTGGAACTCAATTTATGTTTGCATTTTTGTACATGATCACTGAGAATTATTTTATTTTTCAAGGTCATTTCGTTTTTGGCTGCAGTATTGCACAAAAAGGGAACACGTGAGGATATTGAAAACAATATGCCAGAATTTTTACTGAGGACAATGAAAAAAGAATCTAAATGTAACCCCAAGAAGGTACAGTTTTTAGTAATATAAGCTTATTTTTTTTGTAAAAGGCAATACTTGATCTTTTGTTTGCTTTAGAAGTTTATATTCTTTTAAAAAATTCTGCTACTTCAGTAGATTAGGGGTTCATGGTCATACTGGTAGTGTTAGGGGAGCCTTCAGTTTTCCAGAGTGTCATAGTGCATTATCTGGCTGTCAGAGTCTAATCTGTTAGTACTGTTGATTTGCACTAACACAAAGTATCAGGAAATATCTGGATGAGATTTGTGGCTAGAGTACTTTGGAAAGCCCATGTCAGTGAGTAGAAAAACTGTGGTTTTGTGTGATTGTGTTTCTAAAGTACAAAAAGTATACGTGTCTATTTTAACAGGATATTTAAAGAATTAGGGTAAACAAATGTATTTGGAAAATTTATTTCTAATATTCTTGTGATGTGGCATATATTCTTGAATGACTGTCATAATGTCAAGATATAAGTCTGACTCATAATCTAAGTAATCAAATACAGTACAGCAAGTAAAGATACATGTAGAAGTTCTATGTGAATGAGAGAAATAATTTTAATTTTACCCATCACAGGTCTCATACAATTTCTGTTTTCCATTACTGTTTTTATTTTATTGGACTAATTGGAATATTCGAGTAGCAGAATGGTCCGTATGACTGTAGCTCTGTGAATAATGGATACAGGTTCCTCAGGAAATACAGGCAGAGAGGAAGAGGTGAAGGGATAGTACTTCATGTGAAAACAAACAAACAAAAACGAACAACGATAAAAAGGAATGCTTCTGACTGGGAATATGAAAATAATTCTTTCACTCAGAGGACAATTAAGCATTGCAACCAGGTCACAGAGGGAGGTTGTGGACCACTCTGGATCTTTGGGGGACCTCAGGAAGACCTGAGCTGGGAAGGCCCTGAATGACTTAATCTAAATTCAGTGTTGCCCCTGCTTTGTCCAGAAAGTTGGGCTACAAAATTCCTGAGGTCCCTTCCCACCTCACTGATTTTATTATTCTATGATACTGAATGAGTTGTATGAGAGATCTTAAATTTTCAAACACTTTCCAGGTCTTCCTGTTCTGAAGTTATGTAATAACTAGACCTATGAATTGGAGGAAGCTGCTTACCCACTTCATCTTTTTGTTTTCTCCATCTGTAAAACATTTTACGGTTTACAGATATTGATGCTATAACAAAACAAAGTGATAGTATGTCGTGTCCTATTGCAGTTGTTAGAGTATTATTTGAGTAAGTAGCACTACTTTGGTATTTTTTTTTTAGTTTTATGGTAGTTTTGTTCTGTATTATATACATCCTCTGAGTAAACTGATTACTTTTGAATTTATACTGACTCTTCAGATATTTTCTATACTATACTTTGAAGTGGCAGAATGAAACAGTTAAATGTTCAAAGCAGTGAAATAAATATCAAGATTTTGACTTTCCTTATTGAGAAAGTGCTGTGTTGTAGTTTTTCCAGTAATACTATACATCTGTTTGTTTTCAGACTTTCCTCATAGTGGCCCCTCTTTCAGTGCTTTACAACTGGAAGGATGAGTTAGACACATGGGGCTACTTTAAGGTTTGTGTCTTACATGGCAGTAAAAAAGATGATGACTTGAATCGCATCAAGCAAGGGAAATGTGAAGTTGCCCTTACAACATATGAGATACTGCGCCTATACTTGGATGAATTTAACAGGTAATGATTTTAATGTATTCTTCCACACACAGAAGTTCAGCTGTCTAATTTAAATTGTTCTTTGCAACTACTTACTCTTTCTGTTTATTAAATCCAATGACTCACTGTGTGGAAGAGGAGAATCCCATTTAACTATCTTCAGAACGGTTACCCTATACTATCTTTGTAGTGGGATGCTTGGGAGAAGCGTTTGAGTAGTTTTCATAAAGCTAGACTTTGCACTTCATGAAGTGTTCTCAAAAATATGCAGGAATTGCCTGCCTGAAAACAGGTGGTAGCTGAAAGATATGCAGAAGGTGTTTCTATCTTTCAGTACAGTGCAAAGGAAAAAAAAATCTGGATTCTTTAGCAAATGTTCAGAAGATATTTTCCTTATTTGAACTTTTCACCAGCTTCATGAAATTCATGAGTCCTAAAACCTTTGTGATACAAGAAATGTGTGTGTGTATAGTTTTAAATACATGATGGGCTTAGAATGAAGGTCTTTCTGACAGCAGATTGTATGAGAAATCCTGTTTTCTTTACTCCATAGCTGTCAGCATTTTCAAACTACAAGTTTTACCTTTCCTTTGGCTGTGTTCAGGAGTACTTAGCCTTTCATCTGACCCTGGTGGTCCCTTTATGCTATCTTGAAGTAGGGCACCAGTTGTGTAAAGAGCTAGTAGTAGCCGCCTGCCCTTAGCAGGTGGTGTTGTATAGCAGATCTGCTGGTCTTGTTGATTTAGGTATTGGGAAAGGTTCAGGCCCCAGAGACAGTCCTAGTGGTCTGGACAGCCATCACTAAAACAATCAGATCTCCATCCCTCTCTCTGATTAGGTCTGAAAAAGAAGTGCAGATAGGAGAAGGCTGAAGCAGTTGCGTTAGTAGTACCCTAATTCATACTATGGCCTTTCTGAGGAACCCTTCAGTGTTGGTTGTTGAATAGACAGTGATCAGGAAATAAGTGCATGTGCAGAGCTGATCTGATGTGTGACTTGCTGCTTGCAAGTACATTGCTTCAGCATACAGATTTACCAGACTCTCTCTTCAGACCATGTGACTGGCTGGGCATATGATCTTGACACTGGAAGAGGCTATGTGTCTTGCTTAGCTAGAATGATGGATTTCCCTCAAAAACTAGTCTTAAATAATTCATTGTCAGTAATAAGAATACACAGGCTCAGTTACACATGTAAATCAGCGTGAGAGATTTAGTTGAAGTAGCTCATGCTCATCTCTTAGGCTCCTTTGAGAAACTCCAATTCTTAGCAAATTTTAGGAATGTAAGGAGCTCAAGTATGAATGAATATATTTAGCAGACAAAATCAGTCTTCACATTAGTGACCTAGATGCAGCCTGTTCAGGAAAGAGCTTTCCTTCTAAACATGTCTGTTTCAGCTTTTTGCTGTTTGAAATGTCATCCAAATGGATGTATGATTTTGTTCTGAAATTTTCATATATAAAAAATCATCTCATAAAGTTGATACATCTCTTCCTAAGGACTTGATGACTTAATATCACAGTATAGAGGTCATTCTACCTCCAGGTTTTATGTTTGTTTATGTTGGCTACAAAATATCTTTTGGTCCCTGCTTCTAGATATATTCTTCCTAATCACAAATTGTGCCAAATTGGTATTGTATAGATATTAAAGAAGTTGAGTGATGCTTTCACGTAGGAAACCATATAGATTGAAATGCTTCTTCTAGTTAGACTGGATAGGTTCTTTTGGGAAAATGAAGCATACCTGTGTTAAGCATGTTTCAATAGTTTACCTTTGGAGATTTTTTTTTTAATTTTTCTAAATCTTATGAGCAGAATTAGCACCACTGGGATTGTATTGATTGCTCCGGAGATTGAAAGCTACTTTCTTCACAGAAAGCATTTGATATAGTTAACAGTAGTTCATTTGTTTGGCTATGTAGTTTAGCCATTGTATTCAACTATGGCATAAACAGAATACAAAGGAACGGAGTAGTATAATACAATGTAAAACAAGAAAATCAAAAAGTAAGTATTTTATAATAATCACAGCTACTTGTGTGACTTCACTTCTTACGTTCATGTGGGATGATAAGTAGTTTCGGTTAATACAATATTTTTTGTTGATTTGCAGTGTAGAATGGTCTGCTGTGATAGTAGATGAAGCACATAGAATCAAGAATCCGAAGGCTCAAATAACTCAAACCATGAAGTCATTAAAGTGCAGTGTTCGCATAGGTCTTACTGGAACCATTCTTCAAAACAATATGAAGGAACTTTGGTGTGTTATGGACTGGTAAATAATTTCTTTTTAGTGGTTAAACACCTCTATATGTTAACCATATAATGGGGCAAGGATAGAGCTGGATGATACGGACCCATCTGTGTCAAAAAAAAATGAAAACAACAAACCAGAACCCTCCCCTCCAAAAATCCCATAACGTTTTGTGAAAATGTAAGTATGTTTTTGCAATACATCTATGGATGTGAGCTCCTGGTATGAATTTTGCAGTTATGTTTGGAGCTCCTGGTATCAGGCTTCTTTAGGAAATCTGGGAAACAGTTAAAGTTTGTTTGTTTGTTTGTTTCTTACCCAGTATATTTAGCTTTCTTTTCTAAAGACTTTTTTCTTCTGTCCGCTGCACAGTAGATAGAAAATCACTGTGCAACTTTGAACAATGTTGTGCCTTTGCTCTGTGCAGTATGTGCAGGTCACTCTGACTTGGAAGATTAAAGAAATAATGTTTTGCTGCTTTTCAAAATGCACAAGTGCATGTATTTGCAAAGCACAGTCTTGCCTAGGGAAACTTTTAATTGAGAGGTGGAAATAACTCTAGATATAAATCTTAACATAGCAGACTTACTATGGGTGCTTTACAGAGGAGGAACAAATCAAACGGACCTGAAATATAAGGATATGCAGATTGAAGTGAAATATTAGGAAAAAAATACTTTAACAGTAAGCTTAGTGTTGCATTTGGTCCATTAAAAGTATGCTGATGTTGTTAATAGGTTGTTAAAATATGTATTGTTGCCAATGATTACTAAATTCTTTTTTGCTATTCGGTTTCTTAAGATTTTATTTAGCAAATTGGAATATCTGCCCAACCTGATTTTAACAAAAACAGTTAAAATTGAAAACATGACTGCTTAGCTTCTAATTTAGGGTCCTGAACAGTAGCAGCCTTGTAGTTTAGAGGTTCTGTATACTCGTGACTTCTATTGGTTTGCTGAGCTTTTGTTTTTCTGGAGATGGCAACCAGTTTCCTAAGGGAAATCTCTTAACATTTGAGGATCACAGAAAGTAAATGAAAAAATATCATGTCAGGAAGTAGTATATGTTTCTATTCATATACACCTTTTAAAATCCATTTCTCTAGTAATTGTTACTTTAAGATCTCTTGCTGTTAGCCAGAAACAATTTATGGTATGCTTTTAATTAGTGGAAAAGGATAGTCTGACTTGGAGTAAAGAAAATGCTGTTATTCCTTCACATACCTCCTACCCCTTTTTGTTTTTTAACAGGGCTGTACCAGGACTTTTGGGTAGCAGAACACATTTCAAGAAGAAATTTTCTGATCCAGTGGAGCATGGCCAGAGGCACACTGCAACTAAAAGAGAGCTGGCAACAGGTCGTAAGGCCATGGTGAAGCTAGCAAGAAAAATGTCTGGCTGGTTTCTGAGACGTACCAAAGCGCTTATCAGTGATCAGTTGCCAAAAAAGGAAGACAGAGTAAGAGTGCCTGCACATTTCAAATACAATGCTAGTGAATATCTCTCTTTTTTCTTTTTTGTGTGTGTGTGTGCGTGTGTGTGTGTGCTTTCTCTTTCATTGTGCCTGTATTACTGTATGGTTTCCTTTTGGACTTATGAACTTCAGAAGAATCCAGAGCCTTGGAAAAAATGCACATGCAGTAGTGTGCTTTGTTCACATAATTACTATGATTGCATGTTGAAATGGAGTTAATCAAGCATGAAAACGCTCAGCTAGACTTCTGACTAGTGATTTACACATCTGTTTTATGTGCACGTTTGTACTTAATGTGTGCAAACCCAATGCAATGTATGTAAATCTCTTGAAATTGTGTAGGACTTCTGAATTTGCAGCTTGATACTTTGTGCATGGAACAGTATGCTTTTCATTTTTAACTCCCTCATTTTCAATCACTAAATAAAAGAAAACCCTTCAAACCTAAAGCTGATTGTTGATAGGTCTGTAATCCTGTTCATCTAATGCTATTGTCAACATTATATGAAATTATAATACTTTGGCTATAGCTAAGAGTTCTGAGAAATTCTTTTTACCTATATTCATGCTTTCCTTCTAAGTAGGCAAATACATTATTTTGCACTTTTTTTTTTTCAAAATTTGATATTTATTCCTTATCTTTAGTGTATAATAATATCTAAACTGTCTTCTGAAGGAAAGATTAAAACAAACGTCAGTCAGTTGCTTTTCTAAATCTTGCAGTTTTTTTTCTTTTTATTCTCTTGTTGATGTGAGTATATGTTCAAGTTACTGCTGTATTATTATAGCTCAGCATGGTGCTGCTGCTGTGTGGGTGGCCTAGGTTAAGGAATGATCTTGGGATTTCTGTCTCCTGCTGCTTAAGACTAAAGATGTCATGGAGATGCCACCCATGGTCTGTAAGAAGAGGGATAAGAGTTTTGGCTGTAGCACTGTGTAGATCTCTGCCTTTTCATTGCATATTTTGTTTGTCCTGCTTGTGGCAGTGCCCTACAAAAGCTAGTGCCTAAAAGAGGAAAGGGCACATTAAGCAACTGGCAAAGCAGAGGGGAACCCGTAATTACAATTATGCATTTATTTCTCTCACTTTTCCTTCTTCCTCCTACACCTCCACAAAAGTCATACTGAAAGGTTTACAGAAACCTAACAGCAGGTTCTTGTGGCTTGCCATTGATATTCTTCGTAGAATTTTTGGAGGGGATGAAATAAGTATACATATATTTTGGCTACAGTTTCATGCTACTTTGATGTCAAGATCCACATTTTTTCATTTGGTGGTAGAATAATTTCCTGTAATCTTTTAAGAAAATCTATTCATATTTTCTACATTTTTTTCAATGTTCTATGTTTTATGTTTTTTGCTGCAGTGTTCTTTTGCTTTTCACTGTGTACTGCACATAATTATGTTTTTGGGACTCTCTCTTTGGCAGATGGTGTACTGTTCCCTGACCGAATTCCAGAAAGCTGTATACCAGGCTGTGCTAGAGACAGAGGATGTAAGTTTAGTATTACGAGCAGGAGAGCCCTGTAGCTGCAACAGTGGCCGTAGGAGGAAGAACTGTTGTTACAAAGTAAGAACTTGCACTGTTTGGATTTTAGAACATAGTCCTCCTGGTTTTCTTGAGAAGCTCTGCCGATGAAGAGCTGATTGAAATGGCTGTGTGTTTGTAAGCCACATGTTTGGGAAATCCCAACTGGACACTTGGGTGGCTGCATCACAGGTGTGAGGGAATTAGACACTTTGGGACTACAGCAAAGCTGCTTTGCATGCACTGGGCAGGTGGTTGTTTTTTATTCAGCAAGTTCTAGATGTGTTGTATTAATAACTGCACCTGTGATATAGTTTATGTTGGCGAGGGTTGCATTGGGATGTTCAGTATGTGGCAGGTGTGCTGCTCCTGTGTGCCTGAGGTAGTCCATGCAGAAGCTGCAAATAGGAGACATCCCGGACCCAGCAGTTTGTCTGGGTTTTTCTTGTGCTAAAACTGCAGTTGTATTGTGTCTTTCTTTGCCACTAAACATGCTCGTTGCTTTGCTTCACTGAAGGGAGAACTGTGACAGTAGCCATAGAGCCTAAGCAGAATTTTGTTGACAATTAACAGATTTGCAGATTTTTTTTTCTCTCTTCTCTGGATTTCTTTAACACTTGGTTAGTCTAGCTTTGTATTTGTTTTGTGTTACTCAGTAGGCTCAGATTAAACATGGCTTTTAAAGATTTAGAAGCGTATGTGTCATACTTGCTTCTCCCTATTTTACTTTTGGCCTGTTTTGATTCCTGTATAGTGTGGTGGTGGTGGTTGTGGGGTTTTTTTTGTTTGGTTTTATTTTTTGTTTGTTTTGTTTTGTTCATTGGTGGGGTTTTTTGATTGTGTATTTTTTTCCTTCCAAATGATGTAGCTTATTCATTCTTCTGCATCTTTCTTTAAAAACGATCTGTGTATCACCCTGTCTAATATTCCATGGATACTAGCATTAGTTCTTTGCTTGCTTCTGCTTCTCATGACATTTTGTAGAAAATATAAAATGCTGTTGAACTTGCTTCACAAAGGGCAGTAGGCAAGCCTGCAGATACTTAAGTGGTTCTTATGGACTGCTCTGTTCCAAAGTTAACCATGAAAATTAGTCACTTGGTAAGGGAAAGGAAAATTAATGTTGGTCAAATCAGCCAACCATATGAGAAAAATAGCTGCTGCTGTTGCTGCTGCTGCATTGTATAATGTTTGAAGTTGGTTGAATTATGTTACTTGAGATGTTTATAAAACTTTATACATTTTTGCTGTAGAGAAAAGTAAAGTTAGCAGTTGTAGGGTATGAAGTCATTTGAACAGCTCTGGTTTGATTTACATTTAAAGCAGTTATAAAGTTACTGTCTTTTTGTCTACCAAGGAATTCTTAGTTATCTTAGTAATTTCTGTAGCTATCACACTATCTGAAATGTTTAGCAAACTATAACTCTTGGTTTTTTTTTTTTTCTTTTTGACAAAATGTTTCTTATTAATAGGATTACAAAGCTGAGGAATAATATAACTTGATGTATTTTTGTTAAAAACCCACTATGCATCTCTTTGGGATCAATTATGGTACTACTTAGAATTGCTAATGCATTAGATTTTTTAAGAAGAGAATTTATTTTAGATTATTTCTCTGTTTAGGGAGCATTTGTTTACATAAACATTCTTTTTTGTTTTTCCTTTTGTAGGTAAATGCTCATGGTGAAACAATTAAGTCACTGCGCTTCAGTTACCTGACAATCCTACGGAAGGTTGCAAATCACGCTGCACTCCTGCAGACGGACAACACTAGCAAGCAGCAGGTTAGTTTCACAAGTATCTAAATAATGGACTTACAGAAAATGGGATGAAAATTCTCGAATAAAAGATGCTGCTGGCCTCCTTTTTAATTTTAACTAACTGAAATGAAGATGTTTTGCAGAATTCCTTTTCCATTCAATAGTGCAGTGTACAGCCCTTACAGATACAAATGTTATGCACCAGTATATTAATTTAGTTGATACATATCTGAAAATAAATGCAATAGAAATGCTGAAGATCTTTGTGGGGGGAGTAATTTTCAGTGATTTCCAATAGTGACTTTTCTGTTTGATTTATCACAAGTACCTGGTAGGAGAAATATCTTTTTGTAAATAAATAATAGGCAACGAGAACATGGGTTTTTTTCCCTCTTGTACCTTATATGCAGGGATGAGCTTCTTTAAATAATGACAAATATGTTTTAGTAGAAAATGTTTAACAAGAGAATAGTATAATTTTGTCTCGTTACTGTGGCAAGTAAGCTACAAGACCCACAAATTGCAATGTTTTAAAAAATGCTTATATTTGATCTTTCGGATTCAAGAAAGAGCAAAGTGTTGTAGGGATGTTACCACTTCCTCTCAAACACCGCAAAAGAATGGAAAAGAGAAAATCCCAGCTAATTTTGGCAAGTTGGTTCCATTAAAGCAGTTTTACTTTTTAGGAAATGTTACTGGTAGTGTCTGGGCCCTTCTAGGCAGTGTATACCCAAATGTTTTCATTGGGGGTTTTTTGTATATTGTGTATGTAGTTTTTGTTGTAATAACTTTTGAGTGTTAAAATAGCAACTGAAATAACAGCATGTAAGTATTTTGAGACTTACTGTCTTCTACCGCATACAGCATTAGTAACCTCTCAAAAATCTACTGTAAAAAACCCATGATATTTTGTAATATTTCTTACCCGTAGTACTAAAGTCCATCACATGTGTTATTCTTAGGTGAGAGATGAGATCTTTTCTGCTCCTCTGGAAAAGCAGACCTGAAGTGTGAGGTCCCATTCAAGTTCAGAGCTACCCAAATTCTAACAGTGGAGCTTCATGTTGCTTTTGAAAGTTTAAATGCATTTCTTATATTATGTTTTGTTGTATCAGTGGGACAGTGTGTAATTCCCATATTGTCTTATCATCCCAGACGGTCAAGAGAAGTGCCAGTATGTAACTGTTGGATAATGCAGACTTTGAGCCAACAAAGTGCTTGTGTTTGACAATTCTGGCTAGTCCTATATCAGTCTCTGCTCAGAATAAATTTTTGACATGTCTTACTCTAGTATCTCAAATCCACAATTTCAGTTTGAGATCCTCTTTCTTTTTTCAATGAAACAAATCAAAACACACAGGAGATGTTTTATCCATTGCTTCTCTAGTGAACTGAGTAAAAACACGTAACTCTTCCTGCTTGAGTTACTTCAACACATCACTTGTTTCAACCTGTTTAACTGCTTGTATGGCTTACTGGTATCCCAATGTAGCTCTAATTTTTAATGGCTATTCAAACTTTCTGGTTTTGTTTCAGGAAGCACATATCAGACGGGTGTGCGCCCAGGTATTTTCCAGTTTTCCAGATTTTGTGCAGTTAAGCAAAGATGCAGCCTTTGAAACAATTTCAGATCCAAAGTACAGTGGAAAAATGAAGGTAAACCTGTTCTTTAGAAGAAAAATAAGTATTAGTAATAGTAATAGATCTGTTGCTGTAGTAAATGGGTGTAAGAAAATGTACATCTAATAGTTGCAGTTTTTTAATCATTCTGTTTATGGTGGTGGGTGCCACAGCAGGTATCTCCTGTCATGGCTTAGGGTGCCTCTGGTCAGAGACAGGGTAAGAGTGGTCTCTGATGCTAAGGTATCCTAAGATGTTAGCTTCACATATGCAGTGCAAGGCATAGAAATGACTCTTACAGTCAAAGGGGTTAGGGTCGCAATACTATGCCACATAATTCCATGAAACCATGGACTCAGTGACAGTCAGGAACATTTGAGAAAGTCAAAAGAGAGCAAACCAAAATTGTTATGGAGTTAATGATTTGTGCACACCTTCAGTATTGTGGGTAGTTCCAGTCCCTCTTCTCAAAAAGCTTATGTTAGACCTTCCAAGGTTCAGAGAATGGCCACAAAGGTGATCAGTCCTGTGGGACAAAAGCAGCCAAGCAGGCGGGGACTCTCCAGCCTGGAAAAAAGTCTTAGGATGAATGTGACACCAAATGAATCCAATCGGAGCCACACTAAAGATTAACAAAATAAAGATGTTTAATGTAAACCTGTTTAAACTCCTTACCTGAGAAACTGTGAATTTCTCTGATTTCAGAGGGGAGCAGGATGAATAACTGACAAAGATGTCTAATGTAGCTAATTAAAAAGAGAACCATACTAGGTTTAGGAGTTCCTGAGCTGAGAGTAACTGGAGGGTGAGGAGCTCTATTTTTGTTCCCTATGAACTTGGATATTCACAATTGCTGGTTGGGACTGGTTGGGGGGCAGTGGTAGGACCACTTTTTTCTTACAGCAATGGGTGTTGTCATTTTATTGATTAGTTTTTATGCAAGCAATTTATTTTCTATTATTGCATACCTGTGAGAGGCCTGCATATTTGTTTTGTTATGTACTCTTAATTATCTCATGAAAGTCAATTTTATTGTTAATTAACTACCAGCAAATACTTAATACATACATGTGAAAACTAAGTCCATGGTCTTCAGTGGTGCTTATGAATCTCTTTTATTGGTTGAAACTAATTTTTCTTTCTCTTGAAATTTGTATTTTGGGGCTATTTATACTTTGCTCCAGCATTGCCTTACAACATTTTCGTTCTGTGTGTTTTGACAGAGCAGTCAACAACACAGGCAAGCAAAAAAGGTTGAGTTAAGGCAGCGGTTCAAACATCATGTGGCTTTACAGCCTGCAGCTTACAAAGCTGCCTGTTTGGAGGAACCTCTTGCAAACTGTGGCCAGAAGTCTGAATTGTTTCTGGGACACTGTAGATTGCAGTGTCTTCTCAGGTGTGCAGCTGGCTGTGGCTGTGTGTGTTGGTTGTAACCTTGGCTGTGTTCAGTGGCCTGGAGTGGCAAGAAGGTTCTGCCGTGGCAGTGCCAGAGTAAGAACATAACCAAGGTGGCTGTGATCTTAAGTATACTGAGCTTGTGCTGATGGCTTGATACTGATGAGATGTCAGACAGGTTGAATGTTTACTTGGAACATTGAGGAGACTCACATGGTAAGAAAAATGAATCTCTGAGCTACCAGTACATAAGTGGCTGACCAGTTTACATTTCTGGATAAATTTTCCAAACATAAGTAGAATGAGATGAGAAATGTGATTAAAAACAGCTACTAGCATGATGGTTAGTCCTGTTTTGTTTTGTTTTTTTGTTAGTGAATCATCTAATTCTTGTCTTAATTCTATCTCACTAGAGACTTTTCTGGTATATTGTGCTTTTCATTTAATTTTTGAGCTTTTAGCTTGTTATCAGTCTGTATTGATTGATACTCCTGTATTTTGCGGTATTTTTAATATAGATTGTTGGTAACTGCAGAAGAAAAAAAAAAAAAAACAAAGAAAACAACAACCCATCAACAAACAAAACAAAACAAAAAAAAGAGAACCAAACCAAACAAAAAACCCAGACAAACACACAATCCCCCTCAAAAGCAAACCCAAAACCCTAAATAAGCACATATTATTGAGAAGAGCCTTGGTGTGGAGAATTTCAATTTTTTAAAACCAGTGCAGTGTATATCATGGGAAACTGGATTTTCAAATCCGATCTTGTGGTTTTGAACTAATATTTATGTTGAAAAATATTTCTTCGGTATGTTTGGTAGATGAGAGATGAGATGTGCAATATAAATTTCTGTAGAAATTCTGTTTTCAGAATACTTGGCTTACACTTGCTATTGCAAGGTGAACTTCATGCCTAGATTTTTAACTTAAAGTAGTTGAATATGTGAGAATTGAGATGAAAGGAGTGTACTGTCTTAATTGGAAACCACCATTTTTCTGTCATGAAGTAAGACAGTGGGGACCTGCAAAGTGTAAGGGCAAGAGATTCCATTACTTTTGAAACACAGGGATTGCAAATTGTCCATGCAAAAGTATCCGGGACTGCTTGGAAAAGAAGTAAGATGAATGAGGGTAGTTTTAAAAGCCTGCATTAGTTCTCATTACTACCTTGTCTGATTATTTCTACTGTTTTGCTAAAATTTTGGCTCAGAGACACTCTATATGCTTTCTAAATGAAAAGGGCTGTTGAGTATCTGGACACTTGAAATAACTTTTTTTTTTTAATTACATCTATAATATTTCCACAGACATCCATTTGTGGAATTTTGGAATACTGTTATTAACTATAATTATCTTAAATCAATCAATCCAACATAGTTATTCCTATTTTTGCCTGGCATACTATCATTATTTCAGTAGGGAAATGAAAGTCTATCAGAGCACTTTGGAAATAATAGTAGCCTCCACTGTTAAACATAACCCTAAACCCAGGCTGGTGTGGTTTAGAAGGCTTAAAACACTGTAGGCTAACTCAGACATCGGTATATAAGCAAGGTATTCTCATATGTGAGAGGGACAATTTCATCATAGTCAGACAACTCACAATGTGTAGTAATGGGGAAATATGCATTTAAATCCATGCGGACTCTTACAAAGAACATATTACTTTTGCTTGAGCATGATCTTTTTCAGACTGACAACTTCTAGGATAATACTCTGGTGTGCAAGCATAGAATTTATTTCTTTTTGGTGCAAAACCATTCATTACTTTTCCCAGGTCATCAGAGCTGTTCATTATTCCAAAATACCTAAAATCACAATGTCTGTGATGTTGATGCGTTTTATTTAAACAAACTGAGTGGATTTGTTTGTGTGTTGTCCTGTAGGAAATTCATTATTTGACCTATACTTAATTAATAAAAACAATAATACAGTAGCCAAATTCCTTCTACTCTAAAAGCATGTTACTGTTTTTCTTCTATTTCTTTTTCTTAATGTGGCTAAATAAAATGCAAATGCAAATCATTTAGCTCTTGTTAAATTACCTGATGTGAATTTTTTTCCCAGTAAAATAAACCCTGGTTTATATGTCCTTGTATGATGGAACCAGGCAAAAATTACCTTGTTTGTACCTTGTTTTCACTTGTAACTGGCTGGCTAACATGTCCGGAAGGATTTAAGTGATGTATGATTACTATTTTATATTCTAGATATTATCCAGAACTGTAAAATTAATATAAACTTTCATCATTATTTGGTTGTCAAAAGTTTGTTAGCCTTTTTGTGAAATCAGTGTTGATTAACCATTTATGTATTTATCACTGAATAAATAGGATTTTTTAAAGTAGTTATTGCCTAGTGGGAGAAAGCTACAGACGTGGTACAGAAAATTCCTCTTTCCCCTTTGTGTATTGCTTCTGCACGGTACTCTGGAGCTGCCATTGCCAGATGTGGACATGCTTCTTTTGAAAATAACAGTATCACTATTATACACAAGGCTCTGGATTATTTGCTTCCCCACCAGAAGAACAGTGTGTGTGGGCAGATTATTGGCATTTCAAGGCCTGTGCAGAGTCTGGGAAGCTGGATCCTACTGTAAACAGAGCAACGGATGAGAGTGGAAGCGGGGAGGGGCATACATCTCACTGATTATTTTAAGAAGACAAGAACCAAGAAGTTCTGAACTCAGATGTGCTACAGAAAATTTAAACAGACCTTTGTGTTTTCAGGGTAACTGTGTGCATTTGTTAAATGCAAAAATTCGCAAGCTGAGCTAGTGCAAGAGATAAGTGCAGTGTCTATGCAGACAGAAATAGCTTCTGAATTTACACGTTAGTGGTATGATTGCCTTTTTACGGCAGGATTTCCATGTAGATCACTGAAAAATGCATAGGTCCAGCATCTCCATTACCTTTGGCACATTTATTATGTTTCTAGTGTTTTTATTCCTCTGTTTGGCTTTGCAAACAACTAATTACAGTGTAGCCTGTTTAAAGGTTGAAAACACAAGTAAGTGTATTTGAGATGGCCTGTTGATAACATATCCTCATTTGTTTTGGGATTTGTTTACAGGTCCTTCAGCAGCTTTTAAATCACTTCCGAAAAAACAGAGATAAAGTTCTTCTTTTCTCCTTTTCCACAAAGGTGAGCTCCATATGATTTTTATCAATTAACTGCAGCAGGAGGTTCTGAAGCATGAACCAGTGAGGTGGCAGCTGTTAACCATATTTCCTTTCTCTCTGTACTATGGGAAATAATGATGACAGTGTGGCGTACTCCAGAAGTGTTTTGAAACCTTATGTTATAATAAAAATGGTGATGGCAAAACAAATCTAACACTCTGCTACCTTCCTTTTAAAAATTGTTGCATTACTTCAGCTGTAGATAGCTCATACTGAGTTCAGCCTGTATGTCCTGGGTTAGAGTGATGTCACAGCAAAGGATGACTTAAGTATCATATAACCTTTGTGTTAGCACTGAAAGTAGTTAAATTTCCTCTGCTCTACTGACATTGACCATCAGCAGGGATGAAACTTCAATGCTGAGACTTGCTACACCAGGTGGTTTGAACTTAAAACAGTGTTTAATTGGAGTAAGAGGTGTATGTGTTTTTTGCTTTTAAGGGACTTGCTCCTTGATTTTCTTGTTAGGGAGTAATGTTTCTTGAAATTGTGCTGTCTATAACATGGTTTTCTTTTCTTAAATATTTGTAATGATGGCACTTAACAGTATTAAAATACAATAGTGTGAATAACAGTTCAGAGTCTTAAATATGTAATACATTTGCAGCTTAAAGGAAGACTGCAAGTTTAATATTTAAATGCAGTAGTGCAGTGCTCATGTGTCTTCAGCTGTGCTTGACAGTGTTTGAGACCAGATTGATTGCTGGTTACTGCAGTGTGTTTAACTTCAACCCTCTGAGCATACCAGTGTCTTTCTTTGTGCTGGCTCTGGTGCTCATTTACTACATTTCAAGTCATTGTAGGTTGCCTGCCCACATTATTGTATTTAACTGATCAGCATCATTTAGAAGTGGGACAGCCAACCAGGGTTGGAGGACTGAGTGAGACCACAGCAGACCAACATCAGTCACCTCGAGTGCCATAGAATCATAGCTAAAGAGAGTCAATGATGATGATTTCAAAACAGCAAAGATTTACTCTCATTTTGAATGCTTGGCCTATTGACAGTACATTTCAGAAACATGGCCTTTGTGATTATATTTAATGATAAAGATAACAGTAAGCACTTAATATTTTTCTTTCATTTTTCTGCCCAGTTGCTAGATGTGCTGGAACAATACTGTATGGCATCTGGGCTAGACTACCGGAGACTTGATGGAAATACAAAATCAGAAGATAGGACCAGAATTGTAAGAGAGTTCAACAGCACTCAAGAAATTAACATATGTCTTGTATCTACAATGTAAGAAAATTTGACTCATAGTCTGTTTTATTCTGCCTTTCTAGTGTTTAGTAAATAGGTTACTCTGCATTTTGCTTGCTGACCTTGCATATGTCTATTTAAAATACTTTGAACAATCCTTGATTGTCTTTAAAAATATATATTTACCTATCAGATTTGCTTATGTATTTATGATGGATAGTGAATTGTTTTAAAATGGAGCAATATGTTGAACGAAAACTATTATGATCTCAATTCTTGATACTTCCGTGTTTCATCTTGGGTGGAGTTTGTTACCAGGCAAGGGCAGAAAGGGAACAAAGAAACTTTTTCTTCCTGCCCAGAGAAAAATTCAGTGAAACTTGATGCCACATACAAAGGGGCTGTTAGAAGTTAGACATAATCTTAAAAGACTATTGCAAGTGTATGTCAGAACTGTCTTCGGATAGTCTCTGATGAATGTGGGCAGGGTGTCAAGAGATTTGTGGTGTTGGCTATGCATTTTTTTTTTTTTTTAATTTCCGTCAACTGTGGAATCTGGCCATCAGCTTCCTCTGACCTTCATGAGTCCCCAGTCATTGTCTCTGAAGACAGCAGGGAATTACTGCATGCATAGCATTAGGAAACACTCCCTAGTTTGTGCTTCTATCAGTCTAGTTTAGTTGCTTAATTATAAGCTTTTCAGATCTTTTCTGTTAATTTGGACACAAGAGGGAAATTTTTCACTATGAGAACAATCAGCCATTGAAATGATCTCCCCAGGGAAGTGGTGGATTCCCCAACATTGGACACTTTTAAGATTCAGCTGGACAGGGTTTTAGGCCATCTTTTCTTGGCTGTGCTTTTGCTGAGAAAGGGTGGACCAGGTGGTCCTTGAGATCTCTTCCAACTTGGTATTCTATGATTCTACACATTTACATAGAAATAAAAATGAAGGTCAGGTAAACAGAGATGGACTTTCTCCTCTCTGTTGTGAGAACTTGTAAATACAGAGACTGGTAAACTTTCCATGCCTGCTGATAGTGCTTGAGAAGAGAGTCTTGATTCTGTTACTTTTAGTGTTTCTCATATTACTGAGTAGATGGAAGGAGACAACAATGATGGAATTGCAGTCAATATAACCAGTGTTTACTAAGCAAAACAGAAGGTGCAATTGTGTGTGTAGTTTATTGCAGATAACAAGAAGTGATATTTTTGCTTGCTTGACATACAGTAATGGAAGCAGCTTTAATTTTGTAATCCTTTAAAAATCAGAAAGTTATTTATCCTCGTTCTACTCTACAAGAGATTAATCTTTCCTCTTACTCAGATTTCAGGTATTAGAACTTTACAGTATATTCTTTATTTCTCAGCACTTAGTCAGTTGACAGAATTGGGTCATACTCTTCTGTCTGTACTTCCTTGCAAAGTTTTTGGCTGTCTGTTATGTGTAGTCAACTTGTATGTCTTCTGAAAGTCCCATTGCTCGGAGAGCCAAATGTTGATTTTTACTGAAAATACTTGCACAGTCTTTTGGCTGCAGAAGTGCATTCTGCAAATGATAAATTCCCTGCATAGTGATCTTGAATTTACCATTATCTTCCACTGGCACAGTCAACACTCAACTTTAAACAGGAAGCTTCAATCTTTAAATTAGCAGCTTACAGTACATACAATGGTGATGACTTCACTATTAACATTATAATGGTCCAGTTTTATATTCCTTTTTTTTTAATATCAGCAAAATGTTGTTTCTGACTGGAATTGCCTATGTATAGCCTACAGACATTTTGAAATTCTGATTTTAATTGGTTGGAGAGTTTTGAGAAAAGGGGCCTTAAACAATAAAGTTAAAAAAAAAAAAAATCTATCTGTATCTACGTAGCTTGACCTCAAGTGTTGCAGTTTATGTACGTATCAAACACAGTCATATAGCTATCCAGAATGCTTTTATTGATAGCTATGATTAATATAGCTATATGGATAAATATATTTTATAGGTGTTGAGAGAAAATACGATTTATTTTTTTCAGAGCTTGTTAATATCGTAGCATCGTTTTGCTTGGAAGGGACCCTCAAGATTCAACTAAGTCCAACCATAACCTAACCCTGGCAGTAAACCATGTGCTTAAGAACCTCATCTATTTAGAACCTTCTAAACACCTCCAGGGATGGTACCTCAACCACTTCCATAGGCAGGCTACTCTGGTGCTTGACAACACTTTCCATTAAGAAATTTTTCCTAATATGCAACCTAAACCTCCCCTGGTGCAACTTAAGCTCATTTCCTCTCGCCCTATCACTTGTTACTTAGCATGGAGGGTATTGGTCTCTTCTCCTACGATCTCCTGTCAGATGGTCATAGAGCATTAAGTTCTCCCCTCAGTCTCCTTTTCTCCAGCCTAAACAGCACCACTTCCCTCAGCTGCTCCTCAGAAGACTTATGCTCCAGGCCCCTCACCAGCTTCGTTGCCCTTCTCTGAACTCTCCCCAGCACCTCAGTGTCTTTCTTGTAGTGAGGGGGCCAAAACTGAACACAGGATTTGAGGTGGTGCTTCGCCAGTGCTGGGTACAGGATAACAGTCACTTCCCCAGGCCTGCTGGCCACAGTGTTGTTGGCCTTTTTGGCCACCTGGGCACACTGCTGGCTCATATTCAGCTGACTGTTAACCAACACCCCCAGCTCCTTTTCCCCCAAGCAGCTTTCCAGCCACTCTTCCCTGAGCCTGTAGCGCTGCCTGGGGTTGTTGTGACCCAAGTGCAGGACCTGGCACTTGGCCTTGTTGAACTTCATACAACTGGCCTCAGCCCAATGATCCAGCCAGTCCACATCTCTCTGTATGGCCTTCCTGCCCTCAAGTAGATCAACACTCCAACCTGTCTTGGTGTCATCTGCAAACTTACTGAGGGTGCACTTGATCCCCTCATCCAGATCATTGATAAAGATGTTAAACAGAACTGGCCCCGATACTGAGCCCTGGGGAACACCACTCATGATTGGCTGCCAACTGGTTTTGACTCCATTCACCACAACTCTTTGGTCCTGTCCATCCAGCCAGTTCTTAATTCAGTGAAGAGGATGCTCATCCAGGCCATGAGCTGCCAGGTTCTCCAGGATAATTCTGTGGGAAACTGTGTCAAAGGCTTTACTGAAGTCCAAGTAGCCAACATCCACAGCCTTTCCCTCATCCACTAAGTGGGTCACCTTTTCATAGAAGGAGATCAGGTTGGTCAAGCAGGACGTGCCTTTCATAAACCCATGCTGGCTGTCCTGATCACTTTGTTGTGTTGTATGTGCCACATGATGTCACTCAGGATGATCTGCTTCATGACCCTCGCGGGCACTGAGGTCAGACTGACAGGCCTGTAATTCTCCAGATCCTTCTTCTGGCCTTTATTGAAGGTGGGTGTCACATTTGCCAACTTCCAATCAACTGGGACCTCTCAAGTTAGCCAGGACTGCTGATAAATGATAGAAAGTGGTTTGATTAGCATCCATGCCAGCTCCCTCAGCACCCTTGGATGGATCCCGTCTGGCCCCATAGACCTTGTGTCTGTCCAAGTGGTGTAGCAGGTCACTAACCATTTCCCCTTGAATTATTTGGGCTTCATTTTGCTCCCAATCCCTGTCTTCCATATCAGGGGGCTGTGTACCTGGAACACAACTGTTCTGACTGTTAAAGACTGAAGCAAAGAAGGCATTTAGTGCCTCAGCCTTTCCCTCATCCTCTGTTACTGTCTCCCCCTGCATCCACCAGAGGGTCGAGATTCTCCTTAGCCCTTCTTTTGTTGCAAATTTATTTATAGAAGCGTTTTTTGTTCCCTTTTACAGCAGTAGGCAGGCACAGCTCTAGTTAGGCTTTGGCCTTTCTAATTTTCTCCCTGCATAACTTCACAGCATCCTTGTAGTCCTCCTGACTTACCTGCCCCTTCTTTCAGAGGTTATAAATTTTCCTTTTATTCTTGAGTTCCAGCCAAAGCTCTGTATTCAACTAGGCTGGTCTTCTTCCCTGCTGTCTTATCTTTCAGTATGTGGGGACAGCTGCTCCTGCACCTCTAAGATTTCCTTCTTGGAGAGTGACCGGCCTTCCTGGATTCCTTTGTCCTTCAGGGCTGCCTTCCAAGGGACTGTGCCAGCCAGCCTTCTGAATAGATCAAAGTGCACCCTTCAGAAGTCCAGAGTATCAGTTTTGCGGACCACCCCCCTTACTTGTTCAAGAATCGAAAACTCTGTCATTTCATGATTGCTATGCCAAAGACAACCTCCAGCCGACATGCTACCCACTAGTCCTTCTCTATCCACAAACAACAGATCCAGTGGGGTACCTTCCCTGGTCAGTTCACTGACCAGCTGTGTCAAGAAGTTGTGTTCCATACACTCCAGGAGCCTCATAGACCACTTCTTCTCTGTTGTGTTGTATTTCCAGCAGACATGTGATAGGTTGAGGTCCCCCACAAGAACAAGGGCTAGCGACTGTGAGACTTCTCTGAGCTGCCTGCAAAATATTTCGTCTACCTCTTCATCCTGATTGGGTGGTCTGTAACAGAACCCTACCAGGAGGTCCGCCTTGTTGGCCTTCCCCTTGGTTCTTCCCCATAAACACTCAACCCTATCATCACCCTTGTCAAGCTCCAGACAATGAAAACACTCGCTCACATACAGGTTTACCCAACCTCTTCTCCTTTCTTGCCTGTCCCTTCTGAAGAGTTGATGCCATCCAATGCAACATTCCAGTTGTGTGAGTCATCCCACCATGTTTCTGTGATGGTAACTACATTGCAGTTTTTCTGTTGCACAATGGCTTCCAGCTCCTGTTTGTTGTCCATGCTGTGTGCATTCCTATAGATGCACTTCATCTTTTGCAGTGAGAAGCCCTATTTCCTTTGTGGATGTTCTCAGGAGCTCCCATGGTTTCCATCTATAACTTTTGTGTCTCTTCTAACCACATGGCTCTCCATCCCCTGCCTCCACAGAGACAGCAGACCGAGGGGCCTCTCTATCACCCTTTCCCTCAAAGGCTGGCATGCCGCTCTTGGGTTTGTCTCTGCTGCACCTGGTGTTTTCCCCCTCCCGCTTCGAATCCAGTTTCAAGCTCTTTCAATGAGCCCTGCTAACTCCTGCCCAAGGATCCTTTTCACCCTTTGAGACAGGTATGTTGTATTTGTTGCTAGCAGGCCAGGTGTCATGTAAGCTGACGCATGATCAAAAAAACCCAAATTCTGCTTGTGACACCGGTCCCACAGCCAGGTACTGATCTGCCGGGTCTTCCTGCAGTTTCCCTCATCATACCCTGCAACTGAGGGGACAGATGAGAACACTACTTGTGCTCCTGATCCCTTAACCAGTCATCCCAAGGCTCTGAAGTCCCTTTTGATTACTTTTGGATTTCCCTTTTCAGGCTCATCAATGCCTACCTGAAAAATTGCTGGAGGTTAATAATCTGAGGGCCTAACCAGGGCAAGAAGTTTTCACCTCTTTAACCCTGGCCCCAGGGAGGCAGCGAACAGTCCTAAGAAGTGGATCAGGCCTGCCTATAGGGCCTTCTGTTCACTTTGGAAGGGAGTCTCCTATTTCCACTACCTGCCATTTTTTTTTTTCTTTGTGGGAGCTATTTTGATGGAGGGTACAGGTTGACTTATCCTCTGCACCACCTCCAACTTAGTTAAATCACCTTTTTCAATACTGTAGTTTGGTTCCACTTGCAGAACCTCATACCTGTGTTGCAGGGGAACTTGGAAAGGTGGGGTAGTCACAGCAGAGACCCTTCTCCTTCTTCGCCTCAGAACCATTAGGTATACATCATGAATTTCAACCTTGAACTCTGTGGAAGAATAGCTATAAATCTCTTGGAACTTCTAAGGTTCATGAAGTAAAATCTGTTTCAGAATCCTTCAGTCCTGTGCTTGGGTTACTGTGAAAATGTATAGTTATTTGGAAGAAGAAAAGGGGATTTTTGCACATGCTTAGAAACATTAAAATAATTGCTGGAGTTGCTATAACTTGATAGGAAAACGTCAGAGCTTGCAACTTTGTTGATGCTGCTTAACCAAAAGAAAGGGAAGTTTACATGTACAATACTGAAGTCTGTACAGTCCTGTTCCATTGTACTGTTCTGGAAGAAATCAGAGCAGGGAGTATTCCCACCTTTAGAGCTAAATCACTGGATTTTGGTTTTCCACACTAATCTTTTTCCAGATTTGTTCCTTCAGAATAGTTATAAATGAAAATCTACTTCTGCTTCTCAGTTTATCATGTAGAGAGAAGCGCTTAGATGATGAAGAGATGATGGTTGCAGAAATACGTAGACAGTTTATCATGAAAAGTCACCATATGCACTTCCATTCTACCTACAGCATTCTCTGTTCCTCTCTACTACTGGGCTGTTGCCGATTAGTTTTTATTTTTACAAGGCTTCATTTAAGTGGAATTATTCAGAACTTATGTTGCAAGTAATTTTTAATGTGCATGTAATCATATTAAAGGAACTCTCAGTCGGAGGATCTCACTAAAACAGAGAACTTAATAAACTATAAAAAACTCACCTCAGTAAATGAAATTATGTAGTCAGAGCTTTCTTGGAAAGTTTCCTAATGCATTATTGCTTTGTAACTTCTGAACATTGAACTCTTAAGTTGTCTGCAACAGTATGTAATAACAAGCTATCTATTTAACACGGTGTACAGTTTTTAAATAAAGTGATATTTTGAAAACTGTAACAGAACTGTAATAAGACCTCTCATGCACGAATCTTCATTTACATAGACCATTTTGCGGTATTGACCAAATGCTAGTTAAAATGATATTTAAAATGGAAGATATTCTTTACAGTACACAAACTAACTGCTGCATTCATTCTCTCCATGAAGGATAATAGGAGTCATTCTTTTTCTGTTTTGGAGTATCTGAATTTTTGTGGTATACCTAAAAATATTGAAAAGCAAAATTGTTATAAAGCTAAATATTCTGTTTAATTAGTTTTTATAGTCAGTCTGATTTACTTACACTAAGGCTTTGCACTGAGGTTTAATTCATATTTCAGTTCCAAATATTGCAATTTTTTATGTGAAAGCATTTGGAAAAACATATTGACTGATGTGTCAGTCTGACTGCAATGTTGGTTTGGTAAGATGAGAGGCTGAATTCTATCCTCACGAAAAAGAAATACACTAAAATTCCAAAATACAGTAAGGTATTCTGAAAAATACAAAGATTTTTATTCAGCATTTCAAACTTTGAGAACACTCATCCTCCAGAAACCTCTGTTAATATTGGCAGGTTCCCCGCATCCTCTCCCTTTCCAGATTTAACTAGCCCACCACCACACCACACCTGGAAGAGGCCACAACTGTATTTACATGGACAAGGATTCCATGATGACCAAAAAGTGGTGGGGTTCCATAAGCTTTTGCTTTCTGTTTCCATTCATTCTTATACCTGGAAACTTTACCTTTCCCACTGCTTTAAACAAGGAGAATATGAAGGAATCTGTTAAAATGAGGTGCTAGGTAAGTTAAGTGGTATTGACTTTTTCAATTTTGCAGTTTTTCAGGAAAAAACACACTTGAAATTCGTGTTGCCTATGCCAGTGTGAATAATTGCTTTAATAGTTTAATTAATAATAGTACTTAGCATGTGCTTTTAGAGGAACTTGTCTCTTTTTGTAGGAATGTTGGTTAAGCCAGCTGAAAAGAATTCTCAGTATTTCCTTGTTTTGCAGCTGAATGAGAAGTGAATTTTTCCTCACTTTTGTTCCCATCAGATCATTCAGCTATGCACATGCCAAACTTCAAGTAACTGAACAGTTTTGTTGGATTCAGCAGGGCATTAGTTAGCTATCTCAGATGAGGCAAATGGTCAAATTCTTTACTGGCTTGCAGGCTTTACCTGAAAGCACACTAGAGCTGTTAAATATTTTAAGATGACATAACTGGTACCACTGTGACTCCTAACCTCCACAGCAGACAATTTTCTTACATTGACTTTTTTCCTTATAATGAGCAATATAAATATTGCTCATAAGCAGCTGTATGGCAAGCTGTATTTTTAATAGTTGACTTACATACTTGTGATAGTTGTTAATTCTTACAGATACAACTTATCCTAAACTGTAACCATTTTAGTGGAAGCTGTGTGGTATTGTTGTCAAAGCCATGTACTGGGATTACAGGGAGTAAAACTGTATGCAGACTCTTTATTTAAGGTTTTCCTACTTCTGTAATGTTAAATTGTATAAAGGTGATTATGAATTTCAGTATCGTCATCGGGGGAGTTGACCTGTGTAAGCCTTAGTGGGTATGAAGTAGCAATGAGGATTTTTACTATAGTGAGGTGATAGCAGTTCCTTATACATTTTGTAATTTTTATACTTAGGTGAGAAGATTAGATTTTATGCAGTGGTTATTTGAGTTCTTGGTGGTTATTGACAGTAACACAAAGCTGTAGCCTATTGTTTTCAATATCAATATTGGGGTCTTTTTTGTTATTATTTTATTGGGGAAGTGTAGACTGATATGGACCTAATACACTAAAAATATTTTTTAAATTCTGTTTTTCTTACTGTTCTCATTTTTCATTTTTAGGGCTGGTGGACTGGGTCTTAATTTTGTTGGTGCCAATGTTGTTATATTGTTTGATCCTACATGGAACCCAGCAAATGATCTTCAAGCTATTGACAGGTACACTCTCAAAACACAGACCTTGATCCATGTTGTAGTCTTCTTTTGCTTTGAATCTGTAATATGATTGTCCAACTAAAATTTTCCTCAGGGAAGAAATTATTTACATAGTCTGACTTGTCCACAGGATAGTAAGAAATTTCCAGCTGAATTATTTTGTAGTTTTAATGTTCTTATTTTTAACCCAGAATTTTAATTCTTATTTTCCATTTTATTTTTATGGTTGGCTTACTAAAAAAGAAACAAACATGCACATAATTTCTGCAACTTTTTATGATCTCTGGAACGTGTGTGTGTAGCTGGATGGCATTTTTCCTGTGTTTGTCAGGACACACTATATTGTAGTTGACCCTAGTTCAAGTGATGTTTTGAATTCCAGAATCCTTAAAGAAAAACATTTATGTTCTTTTCTGCTTTACCCTTGTGGAGATTAGTGTCTTTTCAGCACTCAGTTCTGTCTCTGATATTATGCCATTGGAGTATTTCCAGGAATCTGGATTTTTCTTTTAGGGCTTTTTGACCATAGGATGTTTCCCTGGGAATTCAGGACAGATTTTTGAATAGCTGACATAAAGAATATTGGAAGCCTTCAAAATTTAGTCGATTTATATATTTTCGTGAGCAGAAATTAACTTGTATCTGTTTTCCCATCCAATTATCTACCTCTGTTTTAAGGGTCTTTCTGACTTCTAAGATGTGTTTATGTGCACCTGTTCTAGAGAAATATGTGTCAGAAATGTGTATTGTTGAAAGGGACTGTCTTTTAAAAATCTTTGTAAGATCACATTTCTATAAATTGGTTTGACTTCTCCTGAATTTTTAGAGTATAATCTATTAGAAGTCTCAGAATTTACCGCTTAGGTAGAATATTGTTTGTTCATTAGTTGTTTTTGTGATGGTGTATCTTGCAAAGTACTTTATAAAGTTAGGAAAGAACAGAGTGCCCCAAGTAATCCATGATCTAACTCCTAAATAATGCAAATAGGAGAATGTCTTGTGTGAGAGCAGATAGAGACAAAGAGGGAAACAAACAAACAAAAACATAGTGGGAGATGTGTTTTCAAGAGAGGTGGGAGACAGGCCTTGTGATACAAACTGAGGAGAAAGATATTTCTACTGTATTGGCCTGGGAAGAAACATAGAAAACTAAGGGTAAAGGAAAAGAGAAAGAAATACTGAGGAAAATTTTGGAAAGTAAAAATCAAAACAAAAATCAAACCCCAAGCAATAATGATTTAGAGTACTCCTGTTTTATTGGAATGCTTTTATTTGTTTGCTTTACACACCTAAAAGTGCTCTCATTTTTTTACTGTTAAAAATGTTTTTAATATGCCACTGTCCTTGCAGAGCTTATAGGATTGGCCAATACAAAGCTGTTAAAGTGTTTAGACTGATATCCTTGGGAACCGTGGAGGAGATGATGTACTTGCGACAAGTTTATAAGCAGGTAGAGATCTATACAAATGTGCTGTCAGAGACCTAAATGTTGTCATCCATACTTTTCATGAAACTATGTGAAAATGCTTTATCATATTTGTAGTGCATTCTTATTGAAGGATCTATTTGATTTAAACTTTGCTGATTTTTTTAAAATTAGTAGTGTTCAGGTGTCTGACGTAGTTATACGTGATTGAAGAATCTGATATAAATAAAATTGAAATCTAACATAATAGTAGCCTCTATAAGTTCTATATGTATCCCAAAGTATAATTCTGTAAATACTATGCATAATTCAAGGAAGATGTAAACTATGTTTAGCTATAGTTAAACTAGAATATGACTGTATAGTTACATCCCTTGAATTATGTAAACCAGTGCTTTCTAGGAACATGCCCGTTCAGTGCTAGGACTGGTCATGAATAGAACTGAAGAACCACAAACTGCTTAGACACAGTTACAAAAACTATTACAGGTCTGGTATCCATAAAACCATGGTTTTCACATTCTTCCACTTAAAATCAAATAGACCAATTGTGTAAGTATTGAAAATTTGCAGTCATTGGAATGCAGCTAAGCCTGTTTGACTTCAAAAATGTTTTAATTCTGCCTTACTGTTTACTCTCCTTTTCACCTGGAAGATTTTTAAGTCACTTTTGCTAAGTCTACTTAGCAAGAGTGCATGATAATTAAAATATTCAGAGATCAGTAGGAATAATCTTGTGGCTTTATTTTGTCCTAAGTAAACATACAATGCAATGAAATATGAAAAAGTTGTAAGATTTGAATATTGAGGAAAGAGGAGCAGTCAAAATACAGATGAGTGTCAGTAGCGTTTGTAGTAGGTGCCTGATGTTAGACAACAATGAAGTAAAAGTCTTGAATTTTTTTAAATTCAGTAAACCCAAGCAAATTCATATTGTACCACAATCTATTATATCAACATCTGCTGAGGAAATGAAAACAAAATATCCTCCCTTAGGAATTTCTGCCTGCTCCAACTAAAGCTGTTTATATAATGTAGATGCCAGGAAATTCTGACATGTTGTTCAAGAAAACACTTCTGAAATCTCTTGTGTTGTTCTGTTTTAGCAACTTCACTGTGCAGTGGTTGGAAGTGAAAATGCCAAGCGGTATTTTGAGGCAGTGCAAGGATCAAAGGAGCATCAAGGAGAGCTTTTTGGGATCCATAACCTTTTCAAACTTAGGACTCATGGGTCCTGTCTTACCAAAGAGATCCTGGAGGTGTGAAGTCCTACCCTTTTACTTTTAGATACAAGTTTTACATTTTTCCTTTACTCATGAGAAATTTTGTCATAATTTTGAGTGGAATCACTTTATAAAACAGACTGATAACACTTAGGAAGTACCTGTCTATGAAGTGCCTTAAATGAAATAGGCATGCTAATTTATCACTTTGATGTAGCCCAGATACATTTCCTTAAGTCAAATAAAAAACTGGGAAGAGTTTGGATTACGATTTTCAAAGGTTTGGTAGTATATTTATTTTCCTAATAAAAATGTTGTAGCTTATGTTTGTGATACTTAAATGTATTGTCAACTTTGTGCACCGTTTATTCATCACTAGCTTAGAGTGACTTTTTAAGCCAGAATTCTGATAATAAAAATGTCTTTTATGATCATAGTAACCCTTTTATAGTACATTTTGAGATATCAAAACAGTTTAATAAAATTTACTTTATAATGCTGTATTTAAAAATGTTACAGGGTGAAAGTAAATCACTGACACTTCATATTTTAAGATTCATTTCTTAGTTACTCTAAAAAAACTGTTGGCCCAGTTCCATAGCTTATAGTGCAAACTGATTTTACATATATGCAGTATTACACTTTTTTCTGTCCAGCATGTTTGCTGCAAATAACTTACCTCTTGGAATTTGTTGCAGCTTTATTATAGGTTTCTTTCTGTATGTTCCTTTATTTCATTATTTTGCTTATACTAGGAAGAGGCTACTGAATGTGAAGTATAAAGGTTGCATAGCCAGAAGAGTAATGTGGTGTAAGAACATGTATTTTGGGCATATTAAGCTCAAAACTTCTCTAAATTAAATTAAAACATGGTGTGTAATTTGATCATTGTATGAGTTATTCTGCTTTTGAAAAAAGTTTAAAATTATTGAAACAGTATTTGCATAAGATCCTCCCAACTTATGCAGTATGTTACTTTTCTTGCAGGTTATGCCTTAGATCAAAGAGCAGTTAAGTGTATTGCCAAAATGTAAGTGTTAGTTTGGACTTGGCCGACTGTATTTCTGGTGCTTACACCTCTGTAGGTAGAAAGAAAAACTATTTTTTTCTGAGCTTGCATTGGTTAACTTGAACAGATACAGTTTTTATTACATACAGTCTTTGTTGTTTTAGAGGGAAGGGCGAGTAGAAGCAGGAGTCATGACAGCAGCTACATGGCTAAAGGAAGAGACTCTTCCATGCAACTCAGAAAAGGTGAGGTAGTAGCTTTTGTAGTTTTTGAACTACAGACCAGAGCATGACAGTCCCTCTGGTTCCTGCTACTACAGTGGCAAATATGGACAGTATGTTGTTAGAGTGATAATATAATACTTTTACCATTGCTGCAATTGCTGTCTTTTATCGTCTGCTTGCCCCGGGTTTTACATATAATAAAGCATTATTTAATGTCATACTGTAAGTATTTCTGCATTTAAAATGCAAGATTTTGAACATCTGGTAATATGGTATTCTGTGACCTTTACAACACTTGGATATCCTCAGTATGAATGAAGGTATTTAGTACCATGCTTTTACTACAGAGCAATATTTTTTACTGAAACATTGCTCAGTAGTGTCTTATCATATGACATAACATGATATGATATGAAAGCTTTCTGATCAAAAAGTCAGTAGAAAATCAGACACCTACTGTTGTTTAGATTATTTTGATCAGTGAATGGTGGAAAGGAGTGCCATTGGTTTAGAGCAGGGGTGTCAAACTCATTTTCAGTGGGGGCCACGTCAGCCTCGTGGTTGCATTCAAAGGGCCAAATACAGCCTTAAAATCACATTCACGAGGCTGATGTGGCCCCCACTGAAAATGAGTTTGACACCCCTGGTTTAGAAGACTGAAAATTTGCTTCAGATTTTGTGGACCTCTGTGGAAGACATGGGCTATTTATTTGCTGTAATCAGATAGTGATTCCCACCAAATCAGTGGTCTCTTCAATGTTCTTTTTTTGTTTGTTTTTTTTAATAATGTAGCTAATATTTTCCTTCTAGAATATTTTCTTTTCCCTGAAGAGCTTGTGTTTAGTGGGAGCATTTTTAAGAATGTTTTTGACTTAACACTGTGTTCAGGTGATCTGAGAAATCACCAGTTAGGTGTACAATATGGTCTCTAAGTATGAACATATCATTAGATTAAATCACACTGAACGGCACTGAAAATTAGCCACTGTATCTTATGCTTTTTGGAGATTTTTGTGGGTAAATGACAGCATTAATTTAAATTAGTATGCCATCACATTGCTCATAACCTCACATTGCTGAAACTTCACTGTATGATCATGATCTCACATTGGACTTGGTGACAAACAGTAACTTCTTTAGCTTGTGTTTACCCTTCTGACTTTCCGTTTACATATTGTCATAATACTTGTCGCAGTAGTACACAGTTTTGGAGGTATATCCTGGAATTCTGTATCTTCAGAATGTTTGAAGCTTGTCTGGGGTAAATTTGTTTGCTTACAGTAGGCCTCAACTAATTTTAGAGCAGAATGTTATGTACTCATAGCTCATTTAAACTGTGTTAGCCCACATATACAAGAAGGTTGACAACTGCTGTGAGATTTTTTTTAACACAGTATTAAGGTTTGAATCATGAAGTGGCTTTTCAAAATACTTTTGAAAGATGAAAAGTTGCAACAAAAAAAACATGAGTATGGATTTTGAAGCCATAAATTGTTTTAGCATCATGCAGCATATCTTGCCTCAAATATGCAATATTTTTATTTAGCATCGTTGTTCTGCTAAAAATTTTTTTCTGCCAAAGATTTTAGTATAATTTCTCTTTATGATTTGTTTTGTATTTGCTTTCTATTTTTGTGTTGTAATATTATTTCGTATATTTTTTGAATGGCTAATGTAGTGAAAATCCATCTTTTCATATAGCTTTGAAATGTGTATGTTTTGTATAATATTTATGCTTTAAATACCTTTACTGTAAATTATTTTTCTTTTTAGTGTGAACAAACAGACTGTAAAGAAGATAGAGATCCACAAAGCATTCAGGCACAATTGAAGAAAGAAGAAATGGATTTTTGTGAGGACTTTAGTGACGATGATATTCTGGAGGCTGCCGTGAAAAAATGTGACAGAAGGAAGTCTTCTAATGCAAATAATTTAATGTTAACAAAGGGACAGCTTTCCCTAATGCAATGTGGATTCTCTAAGTTGTTGCAGAAAGAAGTTGAAACTATGAAGGAAGGACACAATAGTTATAACTCTCATAATTCAAGTTCTGATGATGAGACTATAAGAACAACTATAAATAGCAAGCACGGTGATTTTCGGAACTGTCAAAGCCATGTGCCTGATTTGCCACATGGAGAAGCTGCTCAGTCACCAGATGTAACTGATAAACAAGATATGCCTAGGACAGATTGGCTCATTTTATCGGGCTCTGAGGAGGAAGTGGACAGAGAAAGTGACGATCAAGGTGTTTCAAAGCAAAGTGATATAGTCATGGAAACTGAAAGCAGTTCTGAAGAGGATGATGACATCATCTTTCCTACCCAAGTTCCATCATGCCAGCAACCAATGCTTAGTAAAGAAGTTGAAATAGACAAGTCGACATCTGAAAATGGTAAAGAGTTAGCAGAAGAAAAAGATGGGTTTGTATTTAAGGGAGACAGTAGGCAATTTGGATTCCATAGTACTGAGTCAAATTTCAGCACAGTCAGGTCTTTTGAAGATATCAAGAAAAGCACAAAAGATTTAAAAGAAGCAAACGACGTAAGTGATGAGTCTGATGATATTGAAATTTCCCACAATTCTGAAACAAGAAAGTTAAGAACTTTCAGCTTTCCAAAATGGAAAGAAAGACATGCACATAACAGTGGACTAGGTAACATCTCCAAATCTCTGCTACAAGCAAAGAAGACCAATAAAAAAGAAAAGGAAAGTGATTCTCAGAATATAGATGAATTTTCATCCTCTGAAGATAACTTCCCAGTTGAGAAAAATCGTGCCAGAAAGCAAAGCTATACGTGTAAAAGCCAGAGAGTCAGAGTTCGTTTTGGGCCTAAAACATTTCATCCTGTTAAAGATACCTCTGTTGCACAAATGAAGTCTAGCAGTTATGCTGTGCATAGAACTTCTGCAAGTAAAACTGAATTTGAACATCAAGAGCAAGAAGTGGAATCAATGGACAGATATTTAGGTAGCTAATAATTTATTTTATTTTATTGCAGCTGAATTAGTAATATATGTATAATATATCATTGTTGGCAGATTTTGAGTCCCTCCTGCTGTACATGTTTTTGTTACAAGATACTAATAAGTGCTCTGCTAAATTATTTAGTGATGTCCTTTTGCATCTCTCTTTTTACCTATTAATCTTGCTTTCCTGTCTTCTGGGGTGATTGGCTGCTTTGTAATATTTTGTTAAACTCTTTCTTTTGAAAAATGCTAAGAATGAAGAATTTATTAAGCATTTGCAAATCTAAATATTTGAACTGTAAAACCGTAAAAGTCTTGACACAGCTGTTAAATAAAAATGTAGGTACATGAAAAGTTATGTGATCCAGGATGTTGAAATACTGTCTAGAAGATTTGATTCTGTTAGAAACTTAACTTTAAACATTAATATTGCAGGCATTAAATCATAGATGCTTTGAAACTACTTTGTCCATCTGGAAAAGAAAAAGGCAGTATTAAACTGTCTGGATATATCTGAATAAGTCTAATGATTGTTGTTAATTTCATAGAGTTGATAATCTTGGTGTTGAGTGAAATCTTAACAAATTTTACAACTTCCATGTAAAACTTTTTTTTTTAAATTACAATATCCTTCTTCAGTGCAACTGTGTACCTTCAGGGTTTTGGAGTAACATCTTTGGTTATATCTTTCTTCTGTTAGATGGTGTTCAAGAAGTGGCTTATATTCATTCGAATCAGAATGTGGTTGGATCCAGCAAGGCTGAGAATCGCTTGAGCCGATGGGCGGTGCGAGATGTATTTGAGTTGAAGCAGTTTTCCCAGCTCCCTGCTAATGTCGCAGTCTGTAGTGCCAAGGTAAAGAGAAATGTTTGGGAAATGTTGTCTTTACTTTTTTTTATCCTCATTTTTCATCTTAAAAAGCTCTAACAAACTTGTTTTTCTGCTAATGGCCACCGTGAATGATCAAAGCTGCTGAGGATGGGAGGAGGAGGCTCAAATGGAGGTCTAATAAATTACTTTTGTGTTTTGTTTTTTGGGGTGGTTTTTACATTGGCCAGTTCTGAAAGAGTTAGGAATTAAGCAGTGCAGCACCCTCTTTGGGATTTTTCTGTGAGGGAAGAGGTACAATTAAAGATTGGGTGTTTGAAACGAAATTCTGTGCCACGTTTTTCTCATTTGAGTCTTGAAAAAACTTTAGCTTGTCCTGGATCCAGTTAAGAAAAATCCAGTTGCTGGAATCTGTGTAGTTCAGAAAGTCAAATATACATCAGTTTACAGATTTTTTTTTTTTTTTGGAGGTGGACACATGCAGTTATTGTCTATGCTTAATGTCTGAAACATAAAATTAGAGTTTGCTGGGAGTACTCATTTGCAGTAACAGGTACGTTTTATGCCTTTGTCGGTCATGCATCTTGTTTGATTGCATTTGGAATACATACAAATCTGGAACAAATTCAGGTACAGGTTCCAGATTTTTGTTTTTATTACACAGTGGTTTTAATCTACGCTGATTATCTGGACACTTTGTTGTTTGCCTTGTAATAAACGTGCAGTTTCCAAGACCGATTCTTAAGATAAACCACACGCATAGAGTAAGTAATCGGTGAATGTGCAGTTTAGTCTTTACAAACATTTTAGCAATCACTACAGAAATTGTAGACATCAGACTATGTTGTTCTGGGATGTTGAACATCCTCAGTGGCTAGAAGAGTTTCTTACAGTGTTGTTGATGTATTTAATCGAAGCATTACCAGGGACACCGAAGAAATTTTACGTTGAGAAAATCAAACCAGGACAACCAGTAAAAGTGAGGTCTTTTCAATTCTAACGTATTTGCATTAGAATGTCATTTATTAACGGAAAAGTTGGTCAAAAATACTCAAGAATACCATGGAAAGGTAGTTATTTAATGGCAGTGGCTGACAACACTATTAAAACTTAATATAAATGACAGAAATTTTTGAAGAGGGAACTTTGAGTAACTGTTGATTCACCTATGTTCAAAACTAGTTTGTGGGAGTTCATTAGTGTTGTTCATGTAACTTACCTCTTATTATTTAGAGTTTGTGTGACTGCAAGTATTACAAATGAATTTATGTTTATTACCTTGTCAGTCTGTTTTTCTGCGGTATCTATTTTTTCACTCAGAAGCAACAGTAGCATCAGTTCCCTTGGAGATCCAAGTGGGAAGAAAACCGTCAGTAATTATGAGAAGACTGCTGCTTCCTTTGCTTCCTGTTTTTCCTTTTACACAGAGGCACTAATCTAGAAATAATCCCTAGATGGCTACCTATTCTTAAATGTGGAGCTTTGAATTTTTTGTGCTCTGCTTAAAAAAAGAGCTGCCAGAGCTTCACAGACAACTTTGAAATATGATGTATGTAGAATGTTACTGCTACTATTTCCCTTTGGAAATAGTAGGTCTGCAAAAAAACATGATCATTGTTGGTTTACTGGCCATCAGTAATTACTGGTCATTTTTCACTTATTTGCCATCAGTTTAAGTTAGGACATACACTGTCAGAGCAACTGATTGTGTTATCTTAAAGAGAATGCTGATTTCAAGTGAAATTTAATAAAAAAGTTTTTCAACAGATTGAAGTAGTATTCTAAGTAATTTTAAAAACACAGCTGAACAGTTTAAATTTCCATCATATTTTAGGTAAATAGTAGTATTAAATCCTGGAATGTTAATCATAAACTGGTAGCCGTTGGAATAAAAAAAAGGAACATTTTTGTCAGCTGCAGTTTCTCACTGATGTTGCTTTTTAGCATCATTGGTGTAACGGTGTTTCTCAGAAATTGTCGGTAGCTGTTTCTGTTCGCTCTGGGTATCAATTATCACATTCTTAATTAGAAGCTTTTTTAATGGTGTATCTATATTGAAGCTTTATTTGATTGCATTATGAAGTCTTCTGAATAATGCCCTGATAATATTTATGCTCCTTTTCAAGCACACCATCTAAATGCCTTATTTCTAAGTAGGAGTGATCAAAAAATAATCTCTTCCTTTCATGTCATAGATAGACCTCCTAGGACAAAAGTAAAAAATCTTCCCTATGCCAAATCTGTCTTCCTGTTTTGTAGGTTTGCTCTGCAATCTGTCTGTAATAACGCATTTCTGACTTAATGAAGTTCGAGTAAATTTTTCAAGACATTACTAATATCTCTGGGAAAGGGATGCAGGAATACTTAAAAACTAACATAGTATTCTGTTGAAGTAGATGAGTTATAAGTTGGGAAATACAGCTTTTCCTGCAAATCTTGATTGAAGACTGATTGAAATGTTTTTGCTTCCTGCTTACAAATGAATCTAAAGCGATAGGCGTAAAAAACAATGTTATAATAAACAATAAGATGTAAGGAAAATGTAACAAACAATAAGCAAAAGTGATTAATTAAGACAGCCCCTTGTGAGAACATTGGTATTTTGTTGATTTCTTGCTGTTGACTAGTCATCTAAACACATTTTGGCTTTACTATATTCCCATGAACTTTTGCATGTCAGGTTAAGCTCTTTAGTTTCAGTAGCTAATTTATGGTAATTAGGTGAATGAGTAACAGCAAAAATAAGTTACTGGAAAGCAGTATAAAAAAATGTCTTCTTCCAGGTTTTCTGCCTGCAGAAACTGAAAGGAGTATAAACTAGGTGTATTAATCTTTCCTTTATTGCTGAAGGATGGAGACTAATGTAGTCACTTAAGTTGTAGAAACTGCTTAAAGCTGGAGCGGACTGTAAAACCTGTGAGGACTCTGCCTTCAAAGTGAGAGGTTGTGTGGAAAGAAGATTCTTGAGAGCCAAGGTAGAAGGGACAGGGGGCAGGGAGTTTTATTCCTCAAAAGAGAACTTTAAAGGTATATAGAACATCTTGTTAGTTACTCATGTTCTTAAACAAATAAATAAGCTTGGATTTAAATTGGTTATAGAGAATGTAAACTTTGAACTTTGGGATAAGAAAAGGTGTTTGTCTTTATGGTAGTTTCTTTCCTCAGTTTGAGTTCAGAAGGTCTGTATTGGATCTGGATGGTTGGCACGATGTAATTCACAGTCAAATCTCTCTTAACTTTTTAAACTGTAGGTTTCAATCAAGCCTGTTTTTTTACTCAGTAGTAAGTAGTCGGTCTATCCTTAGTGTTACCTGTGCTAGTATTCATATTCCCCAGCTACTTTTTCTCTGAATTCATAGAACAAATTATTTTAACCTGCTATTATTCTGTACCTTTAAAGACTTAAGGGAACAAAATCTTGCTTCTCTTTATGAGAAATAGACCTTGCTACTATTTCATCTGTTCTTACATGCTTTGTGCTCCAGGTTCCAGAACAGTCCTGATGCTTGACTTCAAGACTGCTCCAGAGCCTTTGACTCTTCTTTCTCCAGAGGTAGTAGGGAGAGCAGTTATACTCTCTATTTTTTGTTTGTTTTAAAAGTAATTGTGAAAACTGACTAGTGTAGCTAGAATGTTCATGTTTATAGTACTGAATGCTTGTTTAGTGTGTATTTCCATAAATTTTATATGACTATTGAAAATACAGTTCAGTAACAGCAACCAGGATATGAAGTCTCTGGTCTAGAAATAAAAACAAGACATCATGAGAGATCTCTCACAACCTGTCAGCTATGAGATGTGACATGAAATCCAAAAGTATTAAAAGTAACAGTATAAAGTATGCATTAAAGTATGCAAGAGAATAAACCATATTTTGCTTGAATATCATTAGCCCAAATCTTTTCCAGTATCCAAATTAGAAGAAAGATTGAATATTGTGTATGACAATAGGAGAAGCAAACAAATGTGAAATGTTTTTTATCACGTGATCCTGAAAAGAGGAAAATAAATTGTGTTTGGCGGAACATATTCCCTTTATCACAAAAGTACATGGGGTTGCATAAAAGTAGAAGAACATTCTGTAGGTGTTACATGAGCTGGAGTACCATTTCCAATTAAAAGAGATACTTTTATCTTGTTATGAAGGGGGCTTTCATAGTCATCTGCAGCAGTGGAGATCTGGTTATGCTTTATTTTGCAGGTATAATCAGAGAGGTACTTAAACATTATTTTTTTAGATAGGCATGGCATTTATATACTTGATATGCCTTAAATGTAGTATATTTAGAATAACAGTAAAAATAGTTTAATTTACTACCAGCAGTTCCTGAATTGCACGTATTATCTTATGTCTGAAGATTGTCCATATTCTGACCATTGACCACAACTGGCAGTGCCAGATCAATGTAGATTTTGAGAAGAAAGGACATAAAAGCAGTATGATAGTCTTCCCTCAAACAGTTGATGTTTCTGATCATGCTGCTTATGTAGGATGCACTGAAGTGTCAATAATTAGAGGTGTTTAAGAGCCTCAGTAGTCAAAACAAAGCCAGGGATTGTAGTTCCATGCATAAATGTGTCAGCTGTTCTTGAAGAAATTTTGCAGATACAGATTATACTGTATTATAGGTTAATAATACACCTCAACCTCCTCTGTAGTTCTAAAAATGTATTTTACATCCCAGAACCTGACTGTTTCAAGCAGTCCCATGTCTTTATGCAATCAAAGATCTCTGCATCTTTGTAATCTCTCATAGCCAGTCGTAAGTGTTAAGGCAGAAATTGCAGTCAGATCTGTGATGCTGTGATGCAGGGAGGATCACACCAGACTTCCGTATTCTAAACATCTGAGGGTAGAAAATTGACATGATTTAGTGTGGCACATATCCGCTCCAGTATAGATTGCTGAGAGCTGGTCTTTGTTGCTTCCTTATGCATATGACCACAGCATACACTTGATAAGCTATTTCATGGAAGAGTACATGTAAGAAGGGTTTTCCGGTCTTTCATGTACAAGTGTGAGAGAAGAAGATTATATTAAAAGTTACTCTACTGGAATAAATAACTTGCTTTTTCCTGCACTATTTTGTTTGGTTTAGTGTGATTTAATGACATTGAGTTATCTGTGTTCTGCATTTTAGTTTCAATCCAAGTCTTTTGTTTACACGTGTGTGCAAGTAGACTTGGTTAAAAATTCACTGTAGTTTTAATGAAACAAGTGGAGGATTATTTTCTCTGTTAACCCATAACAACATGTAAAGAAGATAGCTGAATATCAAAATGAAGTACTATCTTGTATAAATAGAGAAAGAAGGATATTGAAAACAGAAGCTTGTAAAAGAAAACATGTGAAATGAACCTGTAGAATGGATATGGTGGATATATAAAGCCAGACTATAACTTTCTGAGCAGACCTACAGCCTTTTAGGGGGAAATAAAAAAACAGTCTCGAGTCATTCACATATTTTGCTCAAATTTTTTCTGACATTGTTAATTTGGGAGAAAAAAATGAAAGTGTTAACAACTTCTCTAAGACCTTCATCACTTAAGTATTTTTAGAGTTTTTGATTTTTTGATCCTTCTTTTTTCTTGTGGGTTCCAGGTTTCAAAGCAACCTGGCTGATCTTCAGTGCAGGAGCCTTTTACTTACTTTGGTTTTTGGATAACTTGCACTGTTATTTGCGAAGCTTTTTGTTAGCTACTGTAAGAAATATAAGTCTTCCAGAGGCAAGATTGAATATCTTCTTCTAATGTTTCTAGTCTCTTCTGAATTAAATGACTGCATTCCTTAATTAATTTTCTAATTAATTTCTGTGTTAATTGGCAAAAACGGCCTATGTGAGACGTCTTACACAAGTACAGAAGTCTGCAATAGGCTTTCTCTAGTTTCTTTAAAGCTGAATTTGTGTAGTGTTTCTTCAATAGGACTCTTGGTGGGGGGGTTGGAGCATGAGGACAACTTTGTAGAAGGGTTCAAGGTTTCACAAAAAAATACAAAAAATGGGAACAGGACATACTAAATAATTTGAAAAACTGATGGTATCCCACATTAGAGCTAATATGCACATTTTAATACTTGGCAAAGTATTAGTCACAAGAACTTGTACTGTACCTGTTGAATATGTGGAGTCTTTTTTTTTTTTAGTCAGCTGCATGTTTTCAACTTAAGTTTACTTAAAGTTTTACTGAAAAGAAATGTACAAAGACAGCCATTCAATTGAGGATTAATCACTATGGCAACAGAAATGTGGTGACTGAAAAGGGGGAGGATGTATTCTCCCCTCAGCTTCCTGCCAGCTGTCATATTCAACCTCTGTGGCATGAATTCAGGCCAAAATATAGACTGTGACCAGCTCTAAGAAACTGTATCTGTATTTTTATAAATTTGTACAAGAATCACACTATAAAAGAAGACTTAATCTTCTGAATTGGATGACAGACATTTGGCACTCTTGCTGGTGTTTGACAGAGAAATAACGGGATGCTTTGTAGTAAAACCTGGATTAATGGTAAACCCCTCTTTATGTTATTGCAATGTGGTGTAAATGAGAGAACTAAGCATGCTGTCAGCCTAGGAAAAAACGTACCCTTTGTATCTCCAATGCAGATTTAAGGGCTGTAGAGAATACTGTAAATACAAAAGTTGTGTCATTAAGAACTCCTCTTTATCTTATTTGTATTACATTAACATTTTGTAGATTATTTAAACAAAGACTTTCTATCAGTTATAGTAACTCTGATCGAAGCGTGTTTGCACAGCTTTCAGATTCAACAAGTTTAGATAGCTGCTGCAAAGAGTAGGCTTTTGAGAGATAGCGTTCTATTATCCTTGCCTGTCTAGGATGGGGAATGCTATTCAACTTTAAAATAATTGTTCTCAAATGATTAGCCTGCAATGATGCTTTATTGAGTTTACTGTTTCAGTTTGCAGTGTAATTAACCATTTCAGTATGGCTTTCCATTGTATTTTCATTGTGGTGTATGCACATGGCTTTCGGTTTTACTCCTGCAGATGGAGGGGTGAGAGAGTGAAAGAAGGTAGGTGCCAGGCCACCGGCTCCTGCTGGAATAAGCAGTTCCCTTACCTTTGAATTCTGATACAGGCTGATTATCTTCTCTCACTCTAAACTGGTAATAACTATATTGACTTATGATCAGGTTTTTGGTACAGTGATGTAGCTTATACGAATTTTTTTTGTTAAAAGAGTCTACAAATGAAATAAAACTGATCCCAGTGAGAAATTCTTGCTTTGTTGTCTGATTGCAGAAGAAACAGAAGTCGAAATAGAGAGAACAAAAGCTGTCCTCAATTGACTTAGTAGTCAATTCTCTGCTACCAAGCAAAATATTAGAGTTTAAGGAATGTCTTTGGTCTCAGATTGCACAAGCAGAAAATCTAGATATGCCAACCAGGGGAAAATGATTACGTATAACTCCGGTAAAATTTCTTTACTTTTAGCAGCAGGTATAGCTAAATACTGGTCTCTTGGTGTTGGCAGAGTATTTTGGAGGAGTCATTTGGACCCAGAATAAGTCTAACACTTTTCATAGCTTTAAGAATATTAATCTACTGTGATACTATCAAATATTAGATGCCTTTGTAGTCATAGCCAACATCCTGAGTAGCTTTGTTTATTTCAGAAAGTTTGAATATAAATGTGGTTGTCCTATTCTAAAATTTTAAGCTGGTTAGCTTTGTTTTCTACTGACTGTTAGGTATACAGTTGCCTCTAATTCTCATTCTACAATCCTGTTTTGTTAGAACAGCATCATAGAATCATAGAATTCCTTGGCTGAAAGGGACCTTCAAAGGTCACCTAGTCCAATCCCCCTGCCATGAGCAGGGACATCTTCAACTAGATCAGGTTGCTCAGAGCCCTGTCCAGCCTGACCTTAAATGTTTCCAGGGATGGGACATCTGCCACCTCTCTGGGCAACCTGTTCCACTGTTTCAACACCTTCACTGTAAAAACTTCTTCCTCACATCTAGTCTGAATCTCCCCTCTTTTAGTTTAAAACCATCATCCTTTGTCCTGTTGTAACAGGGCCTGCTAAAAAGTCTGTCCCCATCTTTCTTATGGGCTCCTTCTAAGTACTGAAAGGCTGCAATAAGGTCACCCTGGAGACCTGTCTTCTCTGGGCTAAAGAACCCCAACTCTCTCAGCCTGTCCTCACAGCAGAGCTGTTCCAGCCTCTAATCATTTTTGTGGCCTCCTTTGGACCCTCTCCAACAGGTCCATGTCTTTCCTGTGCTGAGGGCTCCAGAGCTGAATGCAGTAGACAAATGCAGTCTGAGACAGTCCCACTATTTGATAACTTTTTAATTATCTTGACCGTGTGGACCTCAATTTTAGAGAAAACAATGAAGTTTTATGTAGTTACTATTATACTTTGTCTTCCTTGGCATGCAGAAGAAATTGTTGGTTGACGTGTATGTGTGTAAGTGTAGAAGAGAAAAAGAAACGATACCAAGAACAAACAGTCGGGCAGCAAACATTTCGGAGTATTTATCTGTGTCCTGACAAGTAGGGAAGACATAGGTAAGACAAAAAAATCTAGGAATCGCATATCTTCAAGAAAAGCATATAGAAAAGTCATAGTCATTCGTACTTATTATGGGAAAAGCTCCCAGGGAAAAGCAAGAAAAACTACAAAGGGGAAAAAGATGATCTGAAATAGTCTAGAGTTGTAATTAGGGTAGATAAATTCACCAAGATGCAGTAAGTATCACCTCATCTAAATAATAGCAATCAGCCAAATCCAGCTGCAACTCACAATATATCTGGAAAGTTTTGAGGGGAGTGGGAAAATATAAAGTAGAACATGGCGTGAGGGTTTGTTATTTGCTTCCAAGCTATGTTTTAAGAGGACAGTCATACTGAATTCACTGTGCTTCATGCTTTTGTATGATTTAGGTGACTGCAAGGCAGCTAGAGATTTGAGAATGCCTTTTTTTGTTTGTTTTAGAAATGAAAATAAACAATGGAACTGTGCAATGGAAAGTATCTTGGATATCTGGCAGCAGTGCTTTCATGCATACCTGAAGAGAAAAGCCTGTTAACAGTTTCAGCTGTGAGTGGGGAAGTGAGAGAGGATTGTTGCTGACTAGAACTCAGTATCTAGCAAGGCGCTTTTATAGTGAGATTTTGGGTAGTCAGACAATAAAAGAGAGGAAGATGCTCAGGCACAGTACAACTATGGCTGAAGAATAATTATGCAAACATATTTTCAACTTCAGATTCAGGTTTTGAAGGATGATCATCTTCAAAGTCTGGTGACTTGAGCAATTGCAACAAATGTGAAACAGCTTAAAAAACAAGTGTCCCTGAATCTGTTTCTTTTTTTCTCTACTCATCCTACTTCTAGCTTGTGTTCACTTACTTTACCATACATTTTCATCCTGCTGTGCTTAAAAAAGATGAACATTGTTCTCTTTTCCCTTACTTGAAGGGGCTAAAGAGGGGTAGAGGGAAATCACAGGCTTAAGGTGGCCAGTCATCTCAGTCTCTATGTGAGAGAGCAACTACAATGTACTAAATTCTGCCCAGGAGCGGATGACGAGCGAGTTGAGAGTGTATGGGTCAGGATCAAGGGGCAGGCTGGCAGGGCTGACACTGTTGTGGGCGTCTGTTACAGGCCACCAGATCAGGCTGAGGAAGTTGATGAGGCCTTCTATGGGCAGCTGAGAGTGGCCTCACAGTCACAGGCCCTGGTTGTTGTGGGTGATTTTAACTTCCCTGATGTTTGCTGGAAGGACCATTCAGCCAGCCAGCCACAGTCCAGGAGGTTCCTCCAGTGCATTGATGAGAACTTCCTCATGCAGATGGTGGAGGAGCCGACTAGGAGAGGTGCACTGCTGGATCTCATCCTCACTAACAAGGAGGGTCTGGTCGAAGCAGTAAAGGTTGAGGGCTGCCTGGGTTGCAGTGACCACGAGATGGTGGAGTTCAGCATCTCGTGTGGCAGGAACAGAATAGCAAGTAGAATTGCAACCCTGGACTTCAGCAGGGCTAACTTTGGCCTTTTCAAGCAATTGCTGGGGGAAATCCCATGGGCAAGACTGCTTGAAGGAAAAGGGGCCCAAGATAGCTGGCTGGCATTCAGAGATTGCTTCTTCCACGCTCAGGATCAGAGCATCCCCACACGTAGGAAGTCAAGGAAGGGAGCCAGGAGGCCTGCGTGGTTGAATAGGGATCTGTTGGGTATGCTCAAGCAGAAGAGGAGAGTTTACAGGTCATGGAAGCAGGGGCTGGCCACTTGGGAGGAATATAAGGCTGCTGTTAGAGGATGTAGGAAGGCAGCTAGGATAGCCAAGGCCTCCTTAGAATTACAGCTGGCGAGAGGGGTCAAGGACAGCAAAAAGAACTTTTTCAAATACATAGCAGATAAAACTAATACCAGAGGCAATGTAGGCCCACTGATGAATGGGGTGGGTGCCCTGGTGGCAGAAGATACAGAGAAGGCAGAATTACTGAATGCCTTCTTTGTCTCTGTCTACTCTGCCGGAGGCTGTCCTGGGGAGCCCCGTACCCCTGAGACCCCGGATGAAGCCAGGTCAATGGAGGAGTTTGCTTTAGTTGATGAGGACTGGGTTAGGGAGCAATTAAATAGTCTGGACATTCATAAATCCATGGGTCCAGATGGGATGCATCCGCGGGTGCTGAGGGAGCTGGCTGAAACATTGCTGGACCGCTCTCCATCATCTTTGCCAAGTCTTGGGAAACGGGAGAGGTGCCCGAGGATTGGAGGAAAGCAAATGTCACTCCAGTCTTCAAAAAGGGCAAGAAGGAGGACCCGGGTAATTATAGACCGGTCAGCCTCACCTCTGTCCCTGGGAAAGTAATGGAACAGCTTATCCTTGGTGCCATCTCAAGGCACATCAAGGATAAGAGGGTTATTAGGGGCAGTCAGCCTGGCTTTACCAAGGGTAGGTCATGCTTGACCAACCTCATAGCCTTTTATGAGAATGTAACAAGGTGGATGGATGATGGCAGAGCGGTGGATGTGGTCTACCTTGACTTCAGTAAAGCCTTTGACACAGTCTCCCACAGCATCCTCACAGCTAAGTTGAGGAGGTGTGGTCTGGACAATAGAGTAGTGAGGTGGGTTGCAAACTGGCTTAGGGAGAGAAGCCAGAGAGTGGTAGTCAATGGTGCAGAGTCTGGTTGGAGGCCAGTATCTAGTGGAGTGCCTCAGGGGTCAGTGCTGGGGCCAATATTATTCAATATATTCATTAACGATTTGGACGAGGGAATTGAGTGTACTATCAGCAAGTTTGCTGATGACACCAAGCTGGGAGGAGTGGCTGACATGCCGGAGGGCTGTGCTGCCATCCAGCGGGACCTGGACAGGCTGGAGAGTTGGGCAGGGAATAACCTAATGAAATTTAACAAGGGCAAGTGTAGAGTCCTGCACCTGGGCAGGAACAACCCCAGGTTCCAGTATAGGTTGGGAGATTACATATTAGAGAGCAGTGTAGGGGAAAGGGACCTGGGGGTCCAGGATGACCATGAGCCAGCACTGTGCCCTTGTGGCCAGGAAGGCCAATGGCATCCTGGGGTGTATTAGAAGGGGGGTGGTTAGTAGATCGAGAGAGGTCCTCCTTCCCCTCTGCTCCGCCCTGGTGAGACCACATCTGGAATATTGTGTCCAGTTCTGGGCCCCTCAGTTCAAGAAGGACAGGGAACTGCTGGAGAGGGTCCAGCGTAGGGCAACCAAGATGATTAAGGGAGTGGAGCACCTCCCTTATGAAGAAAGGCTGAGGGAGCTGGGTCTCTTTAGTTTGGAGAAGAGGAGACTAAGGGGGGACCTTATTAATGTTTATAAATATATAAAGGGTGAGTGCCATGGGGATGGAGCCAGGCTCTTCTCGGTGACAAACAATGATAGGACAAGGGGTAATGGGATCAAGCTGGAACACAAGAGGTTCCACTTAAATTTGAGAAGAAACTTCTTCTCAGTAAGGGTGACAGAGCACTGGAACAGGCTGCCCAGGGAGGTGGTGGAGTCTCCTTCTCTGGAGACATTCAAAACCCGCCTGGACATGTTCCTGTGCGACCTCACCTAGGCGTTCCTGCTCCAGCAGGGGGATTGGACTAGATGATCTTTTGAGGTCCCTTCCAATCCCAAACATACTGTGATACTGTGATACTTAGAGTAACAAACTTCAGATTTGACCTTCAGTGAACATGGAGATATACAAAGAAAAAATGAAATAAGTGTTTTACTGACAAAATGTTTGTGGGTGTTTTGGTGTGTTGTTTTTTTTGTTGTTGGTGTTTTGGTTTGGTTTGGGTTTTGGGTTGTTTTGTTTTTAATAAATCAGTAGGTTTGGGAGTTGGGGGCTGAATTTAAGTTGGCAAACTTTCAAAAATGTTCGCAAGTTCAACACAGCCAGTTATTGTGTTTCAACCTAACTGGGTGCCATTTTAACCAGTTGGCTTCGCTCCAGGGAGCTGAGTTTTCAGGAGCAACTCAGAATGGCCATGAGGTTTCACTGGCATTAGCTCCTGCAGCTCTTGGGGTAACTTGTTTAGAGTAACTTTTTCTACTATATGGAAAAAACTTTGAGCAGCTAATTTAGGCAGAAGAAGAGGAGCTCTTTGTGTATATATGGTGGTATTCTGGAGTTGTTCTTCTGGGTTTGGCAGTGTGGGTCAATGTAGTTGTACTCCCAGAACTAAGTATACCATTCGTGAGTTTATTTGCAATTAGCAGGACTTTTTACATTCATTCTAGTTCTCTGCAAAGACAAGCAATTTTACGACTTTCAGTGTGTTTACAACACTTGGCTTTTTTCCCAAAAAGATTTTTAATCTTCTGTGTTTAAACAGATGTGCAAACCAAAGTATTGCTGCCTTATATACTTTGGTCTTGTTTAATAAGAGGTAAATGGATGCACATTTATGAGGGTTTTAAATACTTTTAAGACAGGCATTGACATGGTTAGGCTTGTATTCTATGCAAGTTATGCTTGCTTAAATTAAATTATACAATCCTGATTTCCTGACGGAGTGACAAATACTCTAGGTCTTATCATAGTGAGATCTGAATACTGTTAATATTTTTCATGCAAAAATTGCATCAAGATAAATGTATTTTAAAACTATCATTGCTTTCTTCTATTAAAAAAAATTTTCCAAGTAAAGTTTTGTGTTACCCATGTATTTTTTTAAAATGTAAACAAATGTATACACATTAGCAAGATAACTGTAGAATATTTATGTTGTAGATAAAATCTGCTAATTCAATGTTAATTTCATTACCATTATCATAACATTATTGGGAGAATAGCATTTTTATGTGAATTGGGGCCTTGGTTTCAGTTTTGTATAGTGTAACTTTTAATAGTCCAGTGAAATTCTATTCTTTAGAGTTGTGCATTTAGCTTAAGGAGTGAAAATATATGCCTGTAGGTCCCTTAATATTAACATCTCTCTCTGTTTGCTAGTTTGAGGTTACTTGCCAAAGTAATGGATTGAGAACAGATGTGAGATCCTAAAGCTTGAGAATGTTGTGAACAGCCCATGGAAATAGAGGAAGTGGGCATGGATCAAATAGAAACGCATTGGGAAGAAACACTGTAGATCCAAAACCAAATTTTGAACTGCATATGACAAGGTGTGAACACAGTTTGTGTTTTCATCTCTAAAGCAGTATTAGCAGGGGGACTGAGGACGTCGCTAAGCGGTTATTCTTTCTACTGATCTCACTTGGGGAAAAAAAAAATTGTAATGTTGCTTTTTTGGTTTTAGTTTGTTTGTTTTTCTGTTCTTCCCCACTCTTCAAACATATTCTTTCATGTTCATATTTCCCTTGGCTTGCCTTTTGGCAAAGGGGAAATTTTGATTAGGATTTCAGAAAAATAACTAAGGTGTAAATAGGATTGTATTTTTGTGCAAAACATTGACTGTCAGTGCATGATGTGTTGATCTGTAGCACACTCTTCTTGAGTTTGATTAAAACATTAGCTTTTTATGACTATTACATTTTAAATTGTGTTTCTCCATTTATGAAGCATCATGTGATTTTTTTAGTGTTTTGATCCCATCAGTATTATAATGAAAGTGTAAAGTGTAATTTTTTTTTTCTGTTCCTGTGACCAAGCAGGGGGTCTACACTGTGGCTCTGAATCCCAGTCTTTAGCATTCAAACCACTGAGTGCTAGCTAAGAGTGACAGAATTATGTCAGACACAGCTTTGTTGACAATTTCCACTTCTCATTTTACTAGAAAAATGAAGAAAACCCAGAAGATGACACAGCAGAGAAGAACATTGTTAAGGGAGGGCAAGAAGTATCAGTGAGCAGGAATCAACATTACCTGTATGTTACACATCCTGTGACCCAGAAAAACAAACAAGTGCACAGAGTAGGTTCAACCACCTTCTTAGTTGGAAAGACGCCCAAAGGAATCCGCAGGTGAGACTCTTTCTGGTGAGATGAAAGTAAAATTCTAAGGTTGAAATTAATTTCCCTCTGGGTACTTGCTTTTGTCTTTGTTTCAGCCATACTCAGGGAATACTGATTATTTTTCATGGCAAGAGCAGAACTAATGGGAAATTTCCACTCACACTATGCAAAGTGTACCATAATTGATTAATATAATGAATTAAACCCACAAATTACTTTAACATGTTGATTCAATGTGTCATGTATTACATAACTGTGCAGATGTCATCACTGCAAGTATTCATGGTATGTGCATCATGCAGTACTACAAACCGTTGTTTAAACTGTATAGAAACAAGAATTTTTTATCTATGAGTTTCTTACTGCCTACTGGTTGAGGCAATTAAATTACTACATAGGAGTTGGTGTGTAGTTAATACCTGTAACTGTTCAGCATCTGTCATGTTAGCCAGCTGGCCTCAGCTATCCAAACTGTTATTGTTGAAGTGCCACACTTGCTTACTATTATAGGTACTGAAAATTCTAAATGTTAAAGAGGCAGGTAGAGGAGAAGCCTTCATGCTAAAAAAAAGATCATAATCGTAGTTGTCAGTAATTTGTTGAGGTAAAATTTTCAAAGGCAATGAAGTGATAAAGGTTGTTATTTGAAGATCCTAAAGCTGTATCTAGGAAAAAGCTGAAGCACATTCACTCTTAAATGTCAAGCAAGTAATCTGTTAGCACCTGGGCTTACAGCTAGGCTTTGTAGTACATCTGGGTGTGCTGTGCAATGAATGAGGATGATGAGGTAGGTGCCTCTGTGTTGCTGTAAGGTGGAGTGAGAGGCTGTCTGCAGCTACCACACAGGGCGTAGTTGGAGCTAGCCAGTCAAGTGGCATTTGAGGCCACATAGGGTTAAATCTTGCTGCCTGTTGGAGCCATCATACAGGAAAGTCAACACATTTCACATCCTCTCTCTGCAAAGGGAGTATAAACCCATCTCTCCAGTCTTCCATATAGGTTACTGGACCACAAACTGTGACTAGCTCAGGGTGATCTTCTTTAGTCAGAGCTTGGCTTTATGTCATGGTTTAACCCCAGCTGGCAACTAAGCACCATGCAGCTGCTCACTCACTCCTCCCTTCTCCCAGTGGGATGTGGAGGAGAATTGGAAAAAAAAGCACAAAACTCATGGGCTAAGGTAAAAAATGTTCATCAAAGGAAGATAAAAATAACAATAATAATAATAGAATATACAAAACAAGTGATGTGCAGTGTAATTGCTCACCACCTGCAGATCAGTGCCCAACCTGTTCCCGGGCAGTGATCCCCTGGCTAATTTTTTCCTAGTTTATATACTGACTATGACGTCATATGGTTCGGAATATCCCTTTTGGTCAGTTTGGGTCAGCTGTCCTGGTGGTGTCCTTCCCAGGTTCTTGTGCATGTCCAGCCTTCTCACTGAAAAGTCCTGGACTTGGTGTAAGCGTTGCTTAACAACAGCCAAAATATGTGTGTTTTATCAACATTCTTCTCACACAAAACCCAAAAATGTATCACTATACCAGCTACTAGAATGAAAATTAACTCTATCCCAGATAAAATCAGGACAGCCTCTTAGCAGAAAAAAAATATTCCATAGTTTACTGGATAGGATGGCAGGGTGAGTCCATGTCTATTGTGAATATGTTTATCCAGCTTTTGTCTAGTATGTCTTTTAAAAGGAGTTTGAATATTGTTTTTTTAAAAAGAAAAAAAAAAATCTGCCATCTATCCATCTGTATCTTTTTGGTAGCTAAATACCTTCTGAAATCTGTTCCTTTGGTACAATATCTTACCTTCACTGAAAGTCAGTAAGGCTTTGGATCATAAGCTGGGGAAATCACACTGGAGTTTGGGATTCAGAAGTCACTCCAGTTCTTCTAAGTTCACTATTCTTTCTTCTCTTTGCTGGTAAAAAACCCCAGTGTTCCTAATAAGGAAGTTACTTCCGGTGATTACTCTTTGGGCTATGTGAAGCAGGTGAATTGAATGAATTGCTTGAAATCTACTTTTGTTTCTAGTTAAAGGTGTCAAAATAACACGATTTTCCTTCCTGATAATTACAGGAGACAATTTGAGGAAATGGTATCCCACTTTAACATGAGATCAGTGGAAGAACTTGCAGAACATATTACAAGAGCTACATCAGAAACAAGGCAGAAGTTATTGAAGGCATTCTATGTTTCCAAGCATCCGGAGATGGAGCCTTTCTTCCCAGTTGAAATGCCAGCACAAGCTTCACATGACTACGAGGAAGGAGAAGCGGGTACAACACACTCCAGAAAAAGAAAACCCATTGCTAATTTTGGAAAATCTCAATCTAGATCTTCACCAGCTAACGGTCAGCTGCTTCTGAGTGGAACTACAGAAGCACAGAGCCGGTGGAGCCGTAAAGAAGAAGTAGAGCAGCTTCACAATGACTCCTACTTGCAAGATGTGTGTGTTGATGCAAATTATAAACAATCACCCACTGTTGCTACTCAACATATCGAAAGGAGAAACAGTCAGGCATTCAAAGACTTTATGGCATCTGGGTCATTAAGCAGTAAATCAGAAATAATTGAGGTGCTGCCTGTAAAAGGTTGTGAAGGACAGCAGGACTCAGAAGGAACACAACTGCCAAGAAAAAGAGCCCTGTCTCAGTCAGAAAATGAGGAGAGAAAAGCTCAGACTTACAAGAAAAAGTCTTTTGTGGACTTACTTGGAGATACCTCTATTCTCAATGACCTCTTCAGAAATGATGGAAGTGGGCCTGCAGAATCACCAAGGAGATTCACTTCAGGGCAAGTAGAAAAATCAAAGGAGAGACCAAAAGATTTCTGGGACATGCTGAATGAGCAGAGTCAGGAGAGCCTCAGAAAGCTCACAGACGTAGCAGTCATAGAGAAGCTATGTGAACAAGCAGCTCATCCCCAAGTGGCAGGAGAGAAAGAAGTATGTGAAAGTTCTCTGTGGACAAAAAATGAAAATTTTCTATGGAAAAAATACAGTCCAGATGATTGAGGTGAACCATCCACTGCTACATCCTGTAATCTAGTAAAATGACTGCACTGCAGTTATTGTAGTTGAACATTAAAATATCTACAACTTCAGCAGTGTGCAGCAAAATGTGACACCTCCATGAAATCAAAGCAAAGGGATGAATTCGTATTTATGATGATACAGATTTACATTTTACAGATGTGAATATATATGTAATTATGTATGTAATACATAGTACATATGTGCATAATAGTGCCTAAGTACTATATGTTGTAAGCTATGATGTATTAATTTTAAATTAAACTTTTTAAATAGTTCTGAGTGTATTTTGCTGTCTTGAATTCTGATTATATTCCTGAACTCAGTAGGAGTACCAAGTAATTTTTCCCCTTTACTTAGATTTGGACACCCTCAGTCATCTTGGCAGAACCTCGTGATATTAACAGAATTCGACAGTGATATTCCACTTATTTTCTGAGCTACTAGAGACTCAAGGATTTCATGAGACAGGGATGGTGTCTTGTGTCTAGTAAGCCTTTGATGGAGACTTTTTCCCCTTATGTGATTTTGCTGTGGAGCTTCCAATTATCTTCAGTATCCTGTGGCAATGAGTTTCTCAGCTTGGTTGATGTGAAGAATCACCAAGTTTTGATTATACACTCTTTTTCAGTGCAAGACCTGCAGCACATTAAATGATGCTAGGTGTCAAATTTAATCTCTCATTATGCTTTCATCTGCCTATTTTATTTTTATAGACGTCTGTCATGTCTCTGAGATTATGTGGTCTGGACAATACATTTGTATTACTCACTTTTCTATGCAAGGAAAGAAGAGAGGGAATAGTCTTTTAAAATAAAATAATAAAAAAATAGCCTGTTTCCTAGTGAATTTCAGGAAGAACCTAATGCCATTCCGTAATTCAGAGTCACTATTGTCTCCATTTATTTCATACTTTTGAGTATCTGATAGGAAAAAAAAAAATATGGTTTATACTAGGAGAACTTATTTCTTGCTTGGAGATTGCTGATTTTTTTTTTCTTTAGTTATTTAAAACATAAATACATAGTATGAGCAATTTTATGGGCATTTGTGTGGCCAGATTTTTCAAACTCTGACATACATAATCTTAAAACCCAATGACATAACTTTTTGAGGAAATTAACTGTAATCTTCTGTTTAATTAGTCTGCTGTTGACACTGAATATTACTGTTGAGTGTATTGCAGCTTGAATTCAGCTCTGCTGATAGTCAGAAGGTTTGTCAAGTCATATTAGGCTTACATAATTGTAATTCTTACCATGCTACATGAGTTTGCTCCAGTATGATAGCTGAGTTATTTCTGCAGCAGGAACAAGCTATGAGTGTCTTAGGGTCATTTCACCAAGGATTTTGTTTTCTGCATTTGAAGTACATAAATTAGAGCAGGTACAGCAGTTGGCTGCCTAATGGAATTTCTAGAACTGTAGGATCATAGTATCATGGAGTGGTTTGAGTTGGAAGGGACCTTCAAATATCATCTAGTCCAGCCCACCTGCTGTCACCAGGGATGTATTTCCGTAGATCAGGTTGCTCATAGCCCTGTCCAACCTGGCCTTGAATACTTCTTGGGCTGGAGCATCCACAACTTCCCTGGGCAACCTGTTCCAGTGTCTCACGACCTGCATCATAAAAAACAAAAATTCCTCCTCATGTCTAATCTGAATCTATCCTCAGTTTAAGACCGTTACCCCTTGTCATGTCACTACAGGACATGTAAAATGTCTTTCTCAGTCTTTCTTATAAGCACCCTTTAAGTATTGAAAGCCCACAATGAGGTCTCCCCAGAGCCTTCTCTTTTTGAGGCTGAACAAACCCAACTCTCAGTCCAGCCCTCTGACCATTTTTGTGGCCCTGCTCTGGATCTGCTCCAACAGGTCCATGTCTTGTACAGGGGACCCCAAATCTGGCTGCGGTGCCCCAGGTGGGGTCTCGCTGAGAGTGAAGTGCAGAAGAGGATTATTGTCCCAGATTGCGACCTAGAGAACTCCTGTAGTGATCAGTCACACTTAGTTGTGAAGGTTCAGTTGATCACCCATTTTCAAGTCAGGCCATTGTCTCAAGCCACTCCTTTGTCTCATCTATGCAGACGGCCAGTAGTTTAAGGAATAGATGACCCAGCTGGGAGGAGCTGTTGACACTCCAGAGGGTAGAGAGGCCCTGCAGAGGGATCTGGACACATTGGAGGACTGGGCAATCACCAACTGCCTGAAGTTTAACAGGGCAAGTGCCAGATTTTACACCTGGAACATGGCAACTCTGGCTGTACATACAGACTGTGGATCAAGATGCTGGAGAGCAGCTCTGTGGAGAGGGATCTGGGGTTTTTGGTTGAACATGAGCCAACAGTGTGCCCTGGCAGGCAAGAGGGCTACCCGTGTCCTGGGGTGCGTGAAGCACAGCATTGCCAGCCGGGCGAGGGAGGTGATTGTCCTGCTCTGCTCTGCACTGGTGCGGCCTCACCTGGAGCACTGTGTGCAGTTCTGGGCAACACAGGATAAAAAGTACATAAAGCTACTGGAGAGTGTCCAGAAGAGGGCACGAACTTGGTGAAGTGTTTGGAGGGGAAGCCGTATGAGTAGTGGATAAAGTCACTTGGTTTGTTCAGCCTGCAGGAGACTGAGGGGAGACCTCATGGTGGCTACAGCTTCCTCACAAGAGGAGGAGGAGGGGCAGGTGCTGATCTCTTCTCTCTGGTGACCAATGACAGGACCCAAGGGAATGGTGGGGAGATGTGCCAGGGGAGGTTTGAGTTGGACATTAGGAAAAGGTTCTTTACCCAGAGGGTGGTGGAGCACTGGAACAGGCTCCCCAGGGAGGTGTCACAGCCCCAAGCCTGACAGTGTTCAAGAAACATTTAGACAACCCCATCAGACAGATGGTGTGAACTTTGGGGATGGTCTATACAGGGACAGGAGTTGGACTCGATGATCCTTGTGAGTCCCTTCCAACTCCGGACATTCTATGATTCTATGGTTCTATAAGCCCACTGAATGTGCACACCATGCATCCCTTTACCATTGAACACATCATCTGTGTTCCTGGTCCCAACTATTTAACTCCATTGCCCTTTGAACCTGTGTATCCAGCAGTCTATGCTTGAGGAGGGCTGTGGTGTCAGTCCCTGCTTTATGCTTCATAGGCAGATTTCTGTCTGCAGCGGTGGGTATTGTGTGGTCCTCTGGTTTTGGCATGACAGCTGCTGGGTTCCTGTTCTGGCTGCTGTGTTGCAACCAAAACAAATGTGTTTACATGTGTCCTCCACATTTGACTTTATCCTCTTCACTGGAATTGGAATGGGCCTGGTTTGTGAGCATTTCTTACAACATCAAATTTGTAATACAACCTTAACTCTTCTCTGTTGTAGGTATCACCTACATGTGGTTATCAAATAGAATGACAGAGAATAATGTTGCTTTTTACCCAGTTGTGAATATAAACAGCCTGCACCCCATTCAACTACTTCTCTAACAGGACACATTCATTCTTCCTCCTAATATGGTGAGGAATATGACCTCAGGGTTCTACTTAGCATTTTGGATGCAAAACATAGATAAATCTAGGTATCTCTGAGAACATAAATACTTCCCAAGGTGTGCTTGGGGGGGGCGAGAAAAAGCTACTGGATCTCATTTTTATTCCAATACTTAATATACTACCAGTATTTCAGAAAGGAACAGTTCACTTTGACAGTTGTTGGGAATATGCCATCCAGTATGTATGGAATAAGGAATTTCTACAAACTGACAAGTTATCACATTATTCCTGAAATGCTGGCTGTAATGAAATTTCCATATGAAAACTGTTCTTCACAGATTGGAGGAGTGGTTATAAGACAAGGAACATATCTCATTTGCCAAATAATCTGTTGTATTTCTCAATGCTTTGAGATCACACAAAGGAGTACCTTATCATAACACGTAACCAAAAGAGGCCAGGGCTTCCTATTGCTCTGGAAACCTGAACCCTTAATCTTTGATTTTTGCAAGCTTCGACATCTCAGATGTAATACTGTATTAGTATAGGGTTTTACATTGAGTATATTGTATAAATTGTTTAATGTGAAGAGTAAATGTTATGAAATTTTAAAACCTTGGACGCTGAAGCTGCACAGCAGCAGCCTGTGAATGGTGGTAGTTTTTGTGGTCTGGATGACTGCCCATTGGAAAATAAGCTTAAATTTGATCTGGAGCAGATTCTACTTTAGGTCATGGGAAGCTGTTGTAGACTTTGCTCTGTCTCTGTGTTAACCATTATGTGCTTTTTGTAAGTGGAAGCCATCTAAAAACTTAATTGGGAAATCTAACTTAACTACCTGGGACAATGAGCTCAGTATTTAACATATATGATAAAATAGTAAGAGCCTTGGTCCTTAAAAGCAGATAACGTAAGTAAAATGATTGTGTTCACTAACTGCTTTTGTCCCCCTGAATCTATGCTGTTGTGACAGTAGTATACTAAATAATATTTAAAATATAAAGTGAAATTTAGGACAGTCAGTTGGAGCAGCTTTTAAAAAAATAGTCTACTAAGAAAATAAAAGAAGCATAAGCTCTTTTAGTTATTGGTACATTTGAATTGTGTACAGCTGAAGAAGTCGACTTGAGACAAGGAATATCTGCACCTTTCTTGTTAATGTTAATAAATAGGGCATAAATTATGGCCTTTTATTGGTGGCATCAGTATTTATTTCATGTACAGATTAGCATTCTTCTGCTTAGAGAAGCAAGCTGCTGCTTAGCTAAAGAAGAGAAGATTTGGTGGAATAAAGAATGCAGCCACCAAATACACTAAAAGGCTGCTGCACTGAGAAAGGGAATAGTCCCCTCATGTCCACAGCAAAACAGAAGAGTTAAACCAGACCAAAGATAAGTGAAGTTAGATAACAGGGAAACACTGAAAGGGTGGGTGTTGTGTAATGGGCTGGGTAGCACCAATATTGGACGTCATCAAGAATAGATGAGACAACTATCTGTTAGAAGTTGCATAGGTAAAACCGACCATTTTTTAGGCCAGAAGGAGGGACTGGTAATTTCTCATCTGAGGGCCAGAAGAGGCTAAATACCCTTGTTGATTTCAGCTGATAGCAGGACACTAGAGAGAGGTACCACTGGTTTGTCAGTCATGGTCTGAACCAGTAAATACCAGGGAGGGCAAAATCTGATCGAGTTAGTTAAGATTTCTCATTTTACTTCTTTTAGAAGAACCTCAGAGCAGTGGAACTGTGTGGATAGAACGCTGAACTGCAGGGCTGGTTGCCAAGTATGAAGCCTTCATCATTTTCCTGAAGTAATCAGGAAATTATGTTTCTCATCTGTAAGGTGATGATATGCATAAATCAAAACCTCCATAGAAGTGCATGCTTTATTCACATGTATGCCAAGTACTGGTGATAAATTTGTGGAAACACATTTGTTATCTGCAATTGAACTGAGCTACGGGAAGATGTCTTGAAGTGAGATTTATGTCACTCCATAGCCTCCTGGGCAAATTTAATGTATTTTACTAGGGAATATCACCTAAGACATAAATAGTGCAACTTAGTGCTCTAGGGATCTGTGTATAAAGTATTATTGTCATTAAGAAGATGTCTGTATGATTTAAAAAAAAAAAAATCTGAACAAATTCAAAAAGGAATGATTTGACCTATATTTGAAGGCATATGCTTCAAATCAGCTTTGCTAATGAAGGAGTCTCTGGGGTACGCTGTATTTAGGATTGTGGGAGAGTAGAGTTCATACAGCTTCTGCACACAGGTTCCTGCATGGTTGCAGGGAGGCACAGACTACAGGAAAACCGTAGCAGCCTCCCAGCATAGGGGAATAGCTTCGTGGTAGTTATCACCTAATCTCACTACAAATCAGCCAGGAGGAGAAGGGTGTCTTTTTTGTCATTGCTTTCAGCTGTAAATGGCTTGCTAGGTTTTTACTGTTCCCTACTGCAGTTTCCTTGTTCTTTTACTCAATGGGGTTCCTATGGGTCCGGCTCTGGGTCCCTGACCTAACAGGGGGTACCACTAGTTCCTGTTGCCCTCAGTGGAAACTCTTTGACTGGAAAAAAAAAATAGGTTGCCAGTGAAATACTAAGAAATCTGACCCTGCCTACACTAACAAATGCGGCTCTGTCAGCAACCTGTTTACAAAACTGTCACCAGACCTAGTTAAAAACGCTGTGTGTGTCCTGGGTCTGATTTGCAGTGTAGTTAGGATCTTAAGCATGTTTTGCAAAGTGGAGCTGTGCTTATAACTACATTTTGAAGTAGCCATGTGGTACACAGATTTAATATTTGGTCTGGACGAGGGAGAATGAATAATTTCAGATAATGACTATGTTTGAGAAAGTCAGAGTGTGCATACAAACATTTTGTGAACACAGTAAGGCAGTTTGAAAGGATGTATTGGCTCAGCTTTAGCAGGTCATGACTTCAAGCACTGAAAGGCAGACTGACGCCAGTGCCATGGCTGCAGCATTAATAGGAGGCAAGGGAAATTGGTAACAGCATAATCAAGGTATCAGTCGATTCTCTACATATGATAATGCAGCTACTATGTATGAAAAAAATGGTTTAAGTTACTTCCTCACAAATCTTAACAGTAGAAGGAGGAGAGAATTATGTTCTTCCAAGGAAGCATTTAACTGCCTTTGCTGCTACATATTTTTCTGCTCCTGCAGTGCCCTGCATATTTTATTCACTGCATACCTTCCAGCTTATGCAACAAATGAGGTAATATCCTTACGAAAACTCTCTCTCCTTGTGTTTGCCCATTCCACAATTCAGTACCTCCTGACTGAATGCATCCTACAGAAAAAGAGTAATGACCATCCAAGCAGACATGGTGCCGGAATCTACCATCCTGATTAAGGCAACTGGAAAGTACATAAATGACTTAAGGTAAGTCAGGAAACTAAACGTATACAATCTAAATTGGACCTCTATATGTGCAGATGAGAGAGGTAGGCAGTGATTCAGAGTATTTAAGAGGTATACCTCTTTTGCTATAGATCTCATGTGGATTATAGGAGGGTCCTTGTGATGCTAACTGTGTCTGTGTCTCTTCTGTGATTCTGCCAGGTAATTCTGAAAGAGAAGGAAAGCACATCCAAGCAGGATGATTGTAGAGCTTCAGAGTTGTTTGCTTGGTGAGGACTGTGGCCTAAAATGAAAGAAGTAATAGAGTCTAGGTATGTCTTATGTGCATGATAGTTGAGGACAGATTATCTCAGTTGTTCTTTGAGTTTGCTTGAGCTGAGAGGATAGAATCGAACAGCCAGAACCTGACCTTCTGTCTGTGTGTTCACATGCAGTATGACTGAATTGAGATTGCACACATAACTGACACAGACTGGAGCATGAGTAGGCCTGCTGCACTAAAGCATTGTTTTCTGAAAATGCACACACACAGCATAATTACATTAGAATTTGCACTGGTCTGTTGTAGCACGTTCCAATGGATGAATATTGGCTGTATATCTGATATCAACGTTAGCAATCCCTGATGCTGCACCCATTAAAGACAATGGCAAAGCAGTGAGGATAGCTTGGATGCTAAACCAGCTCAACTCAGAATGAATCTGTGTTTTACTTCAACAGAACTGTTTATACTAAAGAGATTTTCTTCCCCTATGGTTTGATATTAGGTTGTTTCCACCAAGTGAACACTCATGTAAACATGATCTCCTATATCACCCTGAAAATCATTCTATGCCAATTACTTTAAAAACAAATACCAGATGTCTGTTTATATTGTTTGAGGTAAATGCTCACAACCGTTGGCAGCACTGGCCTCTCCATGATTCAGGCAGTGATGGAAGTTCCAGCACAGTTCCTAGTCCTTCTGGTTTATAATTCAATGGCAAAGAAAACAAATTCATACTGTGGTCTAATTGGGAATGTAATTTAAGTACCGCTGAGAAAGCAGTTTTTCTAAAACTTCTCTTTTGTTCTTTGGTCTCATCACATCCGCAGTAGACTCAGATGTGAACTTGGCTTGGTCCTTTCATGTGCAGATGCCGCACCAGCATAGCTAGAGTAATTCAGACTCCTCTTCCCATCTCTGCCCTCCACTGTTTTGTAGCTGTGGTTGTATATATTGCTGGATTACAATACACTACTTCTAATTTTAGAGTCTTATACTTGGAGGGAATATTGAGGAATATCTTATGTTTAATCAAGTATTAATGTTCTGTTCTGCTTTTGATGTGATACTCTATGCAGTATTTGACAAAACCAGAATCTAAGTTACCCTGTAATGGACATTTTTACTTTACATTACTACATGTCCTAATCATTAGAGGTAGATAATATACTTATATATATCTACTTACCTATATCTACACTTATATATACACTTATATGTAATATAGATACTCTATATTATATACTATACATATTTTATATATATATAATAGTATAAATTAGAGTTGTATTATAGATTATCTATACAATATAGTTGACTTCTAGCATATGTGGAAAGAAATTATGATTGTATGAAATGCATATTTTAGGCCTGTGGCAAAACAAATAGGTACTTTACCTACATGTAGGCTTTACCTACATATCGTTGGTTAAACCTTGGGAATGTAGAATAGTTTTGTAGTTTAGAATTTTGTGGTTCTATCAAATTGTTGTAATTGGGTAATTCACCATCTGACAGCACTTAATTTCAAACTCAGAAACCTCAGGCTGCTAAGAGGACACTGAAAAATCATAACTTCCATCCACAGCAAATGCCAGAAATCAGCAGCATTCATCATTGCTTTTATAGAGTATTCATTGCTTTCCATCGAGCACAAGAGCTCTCGATCCCCAAGTTTCAGAAATGGGGTAAGGAGGGCAAGAGGCCAACATGGCTGAGTGGAGACCTGCTGGTGAAACTAAAGAGCAAGAAGGAAATGCACAGGCGGTGGAAGCAGGGACAGATGTCCTGGGAAGAGCATAGAGACACTGCCAGGTTGTGCAGAGATGGGGTCGGGAAGGCCAAGGTGCAGCTGGAGCTGAACTTGGCAAGGGACACAAAGAATAACAAGAAGGGCTCCTACAGATGTGTCAAACAGAAAAGGTCAAAGGAAGCGTAACCCCCCAGATGAGCAAGACTGGAAAAGTGGTAACAACACACGGTGAGAAGGCTGAGGTACTTGGTAATATCTTTGCCTCAGCCTTCACTGGCGAGCTCTCTTCCCACACCTCTCCAGTGGATGAACTACAAGACAGGGACTGGGGGAGCAAAGTCCCTCCCAGTGTAAGAGAAGATCAGGTCTGAGACCAGCTGAGGAGCCTAAACACATGTAAGTCTATGGGACCTGATCATACAAGTCCCAGAGTCCTGAGGTAATTGGCTGATGTAGCTGCCAAGCCACTCTCCATGATATTTGAGAAGTCATGGTGAAGTCTCTAGTGACTGGAAAGAGGGAAACATCACGCCTGTTTTTGGAAAGAGTAGAAAGGAGGACCCTGGGAACTACCGACCTGTCAGCCTCACATCTGTGCATGGGAAGATGACGGAATGAATCCTTCTAGAAGCTGTGCTAAGGCACATGAAGGACAGGGAGGTGATTTGAGACAGCTATGAGGACTTCGCCAAGGGCAAGTCCTACCTGACCAACCTAGTGGCCTTGTACGATGGAGTAACTACATCAGTGGACAAAGGAAGAGCTATGGACGATGACTATCTGGACTTCTGTAAAGCCTTTGACATCCTTCTCTCTAAATTGGAGAGATATGTTAGTTTGAGGGTGAACTGTTCAGTGGATGAGGAAATGGCTGGATGATTGCTCCCAGAGGGTAGCGGTCAATGGCAAAATATCTGGATGGACAGCAGTGGCAAGTGAGTCCCTCAGGGGTCTGTACTGGGACCAGTATTGTTTAATATCTTCATCAGTGACATAGACAGTGGGATGAAATGAACCCTCAGTAAGTTTGTGGATGATACCAAGCTGAGTGGTGCAGTTGACATGCCTGAGGGACAAGGTGCCGTCCAGAGGGACCTGGACAAGCTCGAGAAGTGAGCTCATGTGAACCTCATGAGGTTCAACAAGGCCAAGTGCAAGGTCCTGCACCCAAGTCAGGGCAATCACAGGTATCAATACAGGCTGGGGGATGAAGGGATTGAGAGCAGCCCTGTGGAGAAGGACTTGGGTGCATTGGTGGATGACAGATTGGACATGAGCCAGCAATATGCAGTTGCAGCCCAGAAGTCCAACCATATCCTAGGCTGCATCAAAAGCAGCTTGGCCAGCAGATTACAGAGGTGATTCTGCCCCTCTGCTCTGCTCTGGTGAGACCCCACCTGGAGTCCTGTGTCCAGCTCTGGAGCCCTCAGCACAGGAAAGACATGGACCTGTTGGAGAGGGGCCAGAGGAGGCCACAAAAATGATCAGAGGACTGGAACAGCTCTGCTGTGAGGACAGGCTGAGAGAGTTGGTTATCGTTCAGCCTGGAGAAGAAAGGCTCCATGTAGACCTTATTGCAGCCTTTCAACCTATGAAAAAGATTGAGACAGACTTTAGTAGCAGGTTCTGTAGTGACAGGACAAGGGGTAATGGTTTTAAACTAAAAGAGAGGAGATTCAGACTAGACAGCAGGAAAAAAGTTTTACACTGAGGGTGGTGAAACTTTGGAACAGGTTGCCTAGAGAGGTGTTAGATGCCCTATCGCTGGAGACATTCAAGGCCAGGTCAGACAGGACTCTGAGCAACCTCATCGAGTTGAAGATGTCCCTACTCATTGCAGGGGGGGTGGACTAAATGAACTTTGAGGGTCCCTTCCAGCCCAGACTGTTCTATGATTTTGTGATGTCTCTGATTCTTTGTGAGCTGCACACATGAACAAGGAAGAAGAGAATAAATAGGCAAATATGCTTGGCCTAGACTGTAGTATTTGTTTTGAAACATTTCTGGATATGCATGAAGGGATTCTCTTAATAAATTCCACTTCATTAAAAGAGACAGAAGCTGTAGGAAGGCACTTAAATAGAAAAGTTGGTCTTGCTGTTGTTTTGGAATGAACAGCTTAAAATCCTCAGTAATAATGAGGAAAGCTGTTTAAAGTTGGTTTTTTTTAAAACAATCTTTTCCTTTACCCTTTGGTTCAGGTACCTTACATATTAACATTTGTGAACACCCTTGAAAGCAGAAATATCCTAGTTAGTGACTGAAAAAGCCACAGACATGGAACTTGTTTGCAACTGGAGAACACCGATGTCCAGAATGTCAGACTGTCCTGCCACCATTACCCCAAGAAAGGTAAAGGTTTAGGCCTTTTTACATTGCTGCAGTGTTTTCTCTGCATGGTTAGGTATTTAGACTGTGGTGGTATATGCAGTGTGGTTACAGTTTTTCATCTCATACATGAAGTCCTAGCCTCTACCGTGAGAAGAGACAGCTGTCTCCTGGTAGTCTTGGGAATGATATGTCTGAAAAAAAAATATCGTGGTAAGAAAATACTTTTAGAAAGGTAAAGAGAGCTTAAAAAAATAGAATGACACATTTTTATTTTACTTTCCTTACCAAGGAAATCCCAAGAGTCATCTTGATACAAGACATTGTGTTTAAGACTTGGAGTGAGCAGTGAAACCCTCTGTAATTGAATTACAATCATTTAAGCATGTTACAGGTTTATCTTTTGTTGTTTCATTCTTTCAGAGGCAAGACATGGGTGCTCAGGACCTCTGGGAAGCTGCAGTGAGTCCATTCCTCCTGATGGCAGAGAGCTTCCATTTTTAGCCTTGCAGGATTACAGGGTGACAAATATGAAGTCTGTGATATGTGTCTGGCTTCACCTTTTGTTTTTGTTCAGGCAGGGAGCTGGAAATTAACTGGAAGGGATTATAGCTGCCCAGTAGCTTGTTTTGGATGAGTTGAAGTGGTAGCCCCTGTGCAGCTGTGGCCTCTTCACAGCCACAAAGGCTGCAGCTGATCTGGGGTGTGACCTGAATTTCTTCATTCTTGGCTTTGTGCTGGGACAGTCATAGGGAAAACTACAAATCAGAAAGGGAAAGAAATAGAAGGATCTTTCCAGAAAGGTGGTGTCCTCTGCACAGAAGAAGGGTGATGTGCTTGGGGAGAAGTTAGTATCAGTGAGCATGCAGTTGGAGACTATACAATAATGTGTTTATACCAGTTTGCATTAGTGTTTTTAATACTGGTATTTTCTAAATTTTGAGTATTTTTATAATGTCAGTATTTCTAGTGTGGTTTTGGCAATGTGCTTTTTGAGAACTTCCATATAAAACCAAGAAGTAAAAGGAATTCTCTTGGTAGTGATTGATCCTCATACAGATCATCATCAACATTTAGAATCACAATTTCTGTTACTTGACAGACTGGAGTGAAATAGCAGGAAGCAGTAGGTTACAGTCTCTTCTGTGGACCAGCCAGTTAGGTGAAGAAAGGTGTAGCTGCTTGTACACGTCACAGAAACTGGTTGAAAACAAGAGAGTTCTGGCATCTGTGAATTCTTGGTTCTATTCTATAGCGTGGGGACAGTGCTCATGTATTTAACACAATGGATCTTTAAGCCCTGGCTATGTCACATCTGTCTCTTTGAATCTGCTCTGCTTTTCCAATTCTTTCTTGTTATCCCAAACTCTTTGTCTTGTATCCAAGCTAACGAGCTTCCTCTAGTGTACTTTATGGGCACCACCAACGAGTAGTGATGGTACAAAGGGCAGAATTTCTCAGCAGTCAGTTTTGGTATCACAGGGGGCCAGGACCAGAAAGTTCATTAAAAGTCCCAACTGCACAAAGATCCCTTTTTTAATTGGGAGGATGCTCAGTGCATCTGTGGGAAGGATGTGCACACAGTCTGGTGATGGAGGTAGAGGGGGTGTGGAAGGTCAGGGTCATCTTCTATTTCAGCGAAGTGTTCAGAAAGTAATGGTACTACTCTCTAGGAGACTTACATGGAGCACGAATAAAACACAGTTTTGAGAACTTTGTAACTTGTTCAGAATTTGGCTAGTACCAGGCATGACCCTGACAGGCTATGCTTTACAGTAAGTTAACCCCTTTTCTCACCCACAGTATCTCTCCCAAAGCATGCAGAAAAAAACAGATTCTCAGTGAAATAGCTGTAAGAAAAAAACAGAGAAAAGGGAGATTGCTCTCCTTTAACCCCATATTCAGAACAGCTGTACTATTTTAGTTTAAACTTACCAGAAAAATTCAGCCTGACGCATACATTCAGCGTGGAAAATTTCAGCTTGAGCACTTAGAGTTTGGCAAAGTTATAAACAACTAAAAACAAGGTCTTATAATGGAAAGTATTAAGCAAGGTTAACTATTGGTGGAAGTAAGAGCAGTGTGTATGATACAAGCATAGATGTACATTTGTATACATTAGCAGATATAGAGTATGCAGGATGATAGATATCAGTGGTTTGGTTGGATGATGGTATTTTTAATCAGGTGCAAAGCCGTGAATGAGGTACAGAAGTTAATTTGTAAGCATCTTTACTTGCTCATTTTAAGCTCTGCAGGAGCAATTCAGCAAGGGTGCTACAATTGCAATGCAGGAGAACTTCTTTACCTGCTGAACACAATGAAGCTACTTCTTTTAGACCAGCATAAAGGAACTATTTAAGGAGAGCTGAGCAGGAGTTTGGCCAGTGTTTCAGTGTTTAAGTGCACTCACTTGCTGTAAGGTTGTGAGAATTAAGCTCTGGAGGTGCAGCTGTGGAAAAGTTTGCCCTTTGCCTATTCTGAGTGTAGTTTGTTCTCACCAGCCATGCAGCATGATTCCTGTGCTTGGGAGAGGAAAGAATGTGAGTTTTGTATATGCACTAAACATACCTGTCTCTTCTACTTCACTGGATTATAATGGAAAATAATATTTGAGACACTCAGTGATTTTAGCTTAACTAAACAAGGAGTGACAGAACCAATGTTATTCTTTAGGAAAATTGTAGGGAGGTCTTTTCCACATCTCCCTGTGCAGTAAAAATAGCTTTAATATGTTTGCATCAGCATTTTCTCCCCTCAAAAACTGTGTTTGGATGGCATAGGCTTTTTGCTATTTCTCTTTGGCATGGTATGCACATACTGTAGTAATCCATTTTTTCACCAGCTTGTTGCTAATAATGAGCCACCTAAGCTCCAAAAACCTGCCTCTGCTCTTAGCTGTAAAAGAATGCTTAAAGGATTAAGGGATGTCAGTCATCATCTTGTTTTTTAGCAGGAGCGTGTGTATGTGTGTGCGGGGACAAGGGGAAGAGAGCCTGAGCTGGAGTTCAGGAATTACACTGTGTGTGTGGTCTGAGGTTATTTCTCATTTCATGAAATGCACGCTTCATTCCTGGCTCAGGCAAAACTTGCACGTCACTGAATAAGTCCCTTATCCAGTTTCCAAAACACTGAAGAGATTTGAAAGGGCTCTGTGGGTGGACTGCTACTATCAGCAAAAGCAAATAAGCTAACCTATTTAGCTAAGCATTTTTTAATACTTAAACAGAATAACCTTCAGCAACACTTGAACAGTTGTGGCCAGCCAAGGGAAGAGAAGGGAAAAAAACCAACAAAACACACAGAAGTTTAAGCAGTCACACCTTAATTAACATTAAAGGCTGGATTATAGCTGTTGGTGTGTGAAGGTGCTGTCTGATCAGTTCAGGGAGAGCACTGGGGAATGATTAAATGAACTGACTGTGCTGCTAGGAGTCCCCTGTGGTGTGCTAGTCATAGTTTATTCAGCATTTCATCTTCCTTTAATCGAATATGGTGCAAACTCATTATAGTCACCCCCAAAAAGATTATCCAAAGACTCCTTGTATCAAGCTGTTTTGATCTCCAACGTAAGTAAATGGCCCTACCCTGGAAAACCATCAGTGTCCATCAGCAAAGCATTATTGTAGCAAATGCTATCTCTGTACTGAATCTCAGCACCCAAAATAAATTATGGTTCATTTCATGGCAGGAAAAAAAATATCGCCTAATGCAGTCAGGATGTTAATAAACCAAACCAGCAACTGTGGGTGAAACTCAAATGACAGGACAGCACTAGGGAGCCTTACAAAATGTTGCTATTCATCTGTTCAACTAGTTGGAAATGATGTGGCCAGAACAGGGTTGAGTTACAGCAAATTCTGTTTTCAATCCAGTGTTCAGTGATCAGAATATCACAGATCTTGATAGATTTACTCCAAATTAGCAATGAAGCCGACACCCCAACTGTCCGTCCCATGTATTTACAATATTAATTTTGTTAATGCTAAATCAAGGTGGAAGAATCTTTTTCAAAGTGAATCTCAGACAGACATCTTGGAGCCTGTGAGATCAGGATGTCTGAAAGCCCAGGCGAGGCAAAATGCAGTAACATAATTTGGTTAAGGCATCCTGTGGCAGGTATGCACAGGATGGACACACACTTCTTGGAGGTCTAACAGAGTGCAGGGCTAAAGGCCTTTGCCCAAGGAAAGAAGTTCCTGCTTCATTGTGGTGTGAGAGAAGAAACACTCAGCTTCTAGATGGAAGGTTTTGCTGAGACTTTTGCAACCCAGAATGCAACTCTGAATACTTCTTACCTGCCAATGCCAATGTTAAACTGGGTCCCAAGAATCTCACATTCTGAATAAACAGTGGATAAATGAATGTTGCCAAGAGGCTATTGAATCACAAGGGAGAAGTAAGAGGAATTTGATGGTTTTGCTTTCTTCATCACATTAGCAATTCTTACCTGCCCAGTGCAGGCCAAAGACTGATGAATTGCTGAAGCCATGTCATGTGTTGTCTTTGCAGGATGCACAGAGCCAGAACAAACTCGTGAGACCATGCAGTTCTCGTCTCTGTCCACAACCCAGCGCCACAGACCTCCCTCATCACATCTTCCCTGTGAGAAGGAGAGGGTGTGAGTAGCCTTCCCTTCGATGCTGGATTTGAATCTGTCCCTAGTTACCCTCTCCCCATGGCGAAACTGAGGCATAAGACAGGTAAATGGCATATGCAAAACATCTGTGATGGACCCAGATTGCTGTGGACATGAGCTGCAAAACTGTTCTTCCTTTCTTACATTGCGGAGCATCCTGCAGCAGATATTCTGCTGGGCTGGTTGACAGACCTGCCTGGATGGTGAGCCCTGGAGGGGGTTGTGGCAAGAAGCCATTTGTGTGGTCAAGGATGGATGATATAGAAATATCCAAAGTGCATGCAGTTACAATCTAGACAGGTTACTCATGCCCAGAAAAGATAAATGTGTCTGGGCATGCATAACTAAAAGTTAAGGGTAAACAAATCTGGACAGCAGAAGAACTTAGCTGATAAGCAAAGGTGGGATTTAAAGAAATTTTTAGGGTTTACTACAGGCCTATCACAAATGGTCCAGAGAGAGTTCTGAATAACAGCATACCAATGCAGTACAAAAGTCATTAATGTGTTCTGTGCCCTTGGATGACAGCAGTTGATGTTGAAATTCTCCACATTCTCAACAGCTCCAAAGCTGAAATTTGTCTTGTGTTGTTGTTTATTTAGTCTGACTAGTTCTGGACAAGGTGTTAGCCCCTCGTTCATTTGTGCTTAATGCACAGCAGTGAGTCCAGCTGCTGAATATGGGGCTTTTCTCTGCAGTTGTCTGCATTAGCGTCTGGCTACTAAGACCAAGCTGTGCTGCCAGACCTCCATGACACTGTCCAGACAAGGCTTTCCCAGACTTGGATGAGCCTAGGAAAAAAAAAAAAAAAGGCAAAACCAAAACCCTCTTTGAGAAATCAATGCCAATTTCAAATAATGCACTGCAAAGTGCTTCTGCTTGTGAAGCCAGCAATCAGAAAACCAGAGGGCTCTGAACCAACTCTTGTTATAGGACCTGATGCTGACTTCTTGATGGTAAATGACCACATTACTCCTTGGGGCCTGTGGGTGCCAAAGCAAAGATGCATGTGAGAAAACTCACTAGCTGAAGGCAAGGGCATGTTTTAAACACTAGAGGTAGTTTAGTAGCCCAAGCCTGTTTCTGATTAAAATAAGAGTCCTTCAGATGAATGGAATGTAAACCACATACCAATTATTGGAATCCCATAAAGGAAACTCCCTTTTCCGTCTGTCTATCCATCCATCCGCCCACCCACACAAGCACAGTGTCTCACAAATATCCCTCTGTAGAAATGATGGAAAAATTCAGTGCTTCCTTCCTTTTTCCTTACCTCCCAGGTGCTGGATGACAACTGAAGAGATGAAATTGCAGTGAAGCCACTTAAACACTTATCAAAGAAATGGACCTGCTAATTAAAAGGATAATATTTCCTGGCACCAAGACAAAACACACAAAGCTGAATCTCAAGGACTTCCTCAAGCAAACTTCTGTGGGAATGTGGCTGCGTGAGGGCTGCAGGAACAAGCCTTAAAGTAAGACCTGCTCAAAGTGAAACCATCAGATCAGTGCACTCATTAGAAAAAAACACTAAGGCATGTGTATACCTGCTTCATTTGCCAAATGTCTCATTGCTTTGCATTCCTACTTCACTTTTTTTGAGGCTTTTCCATGTAATTGATTACAGTAATTAATTTTGCCGTCACTTCTGTGAGGCAGGAGGTGTTTCTCCCAGGTCGGCTGTGCAGCGTTGGTTTTACAGATGACAAAACCAAGACACAAAGTTCAGAGACAGCATATCAGTGCTGGAGTATGGTAGAGTCCCATTCCTGGCTCCGACCGCAATACACGCTGTTTCTGCTAAGTATGCGCTAATCTCAAACAAAGCGCTTAAATTAGCAGATCTTCCCTATATGAATGAAGGCGATGCATCTGTTTTAGCGAGCACTCTTCTAATATCCGTGACACCACGTAAGGAATTTAGATCCATGATAAAGGCAACACTGTGGCATGCTTTTTTACATTCCTACTCTAATTCCAGGACAGTTCAGTCTCAATGCAAAAGGCAGCCTGTGGACACTGGAAGAAGTTTTAAATGTCAGTAATTTGGGGAAAAGTTGGGTCTACAATGGTATTACAGTCTAGTTCATGCTAACTGTTTTTTTATACTCTACTGGCCTCTAGAGGGATAATTTATACACAGACTGAAGCGGTAACCTAGGGATTTTAAGCGTTACTGCCTACTCTTCGATCTTCATGCCAGGTAGTTATTTTCTGTTTTGCAAGACTTTCAGGCAGTGAGGCTTTGTAGCTCTTTGGAAACACTTCCGTGGTTTTCCTTCTCTCCGGGCAATAGATGTAAGGTGTGTTTCTTCTGCTCAAATAAATAAGGGTAAAAGATCCTGGCAATAAACGCCTTTCAACTGCTGAAGTGAGAAGCTCTGAGGAAAATGTGCCAGAGGAGTGAGTGAAAGAGAGAAGTGCTGAAAAGAGAATGCAGTGTTTTATGTATACTGTGTATCCATAATTTAAAATCTCCTAAACACTGAGAATAACTCTCATGAATCCTGTCATATTCACTGGAAAGCATAAATACATCATGAAAAAAAAAAGAAAACCATCACCAACAAAAACCATCACAGGTTTGAAATCCCTGAAAGACAGCTCATCTTCTTTGGCTTTTTGTGCATTCTGTTTCTCTACACACTGCAAGGGTTTGCTGTATTCTCTACTTCATTCCCAGACCCCACCTTTTGTTTTTTTTTTTTTTTCAGAATATATGTATTAAATTTGGGAAAAACACTGAACAGAAAGTTTGACAGTTTTCTGCCACAGGTAGGTAATGGTCTGTAAGCAGTAACTGCTTTCAGGGAATCTTGTGGCTTTGTTCAATATTAAGTACCTATATTCTTAATGTTTAAAGTGCACTTTCTGTAACTTCAGAGCACAGCAGGCATCTTGGTACTTCTATGTGAAGGCCTGAGTTACTCCTCCAAAATCATCTATACCCTTTATCCAGCACCAATAGTGTACATCTTCCAGGTCCTCAGCTCCATCCTGGTCCTTTGCCTCCACTCCTGATGGCCAGTTCTCTCCCAATTGAAATGTCTTGTGTCTCCTCAGGATAACTCCATCATCTCCCAATTGTCAGTTTTGCACTTGGAGTGAGGTCAGCTCGCTGGACACCAACTCGAACTAATTTTTAATTCCTCTATGCCTAATGATACGATAGTTGTAGAATATGCTTATATTAGCTTCTCCTTTTCTCTTTGAGGTGACTATCAGGGGCATTCAGTGTAGGGAGGTGCCTTGTCTAGGGACCATCCTGACCTCAAACACTATTTTAGTGTTTAAGTTGACATACTTGTTGACCAGTTTTTCCCACAAAGTCCTTGCAACATTTAACCATGTATGGGAAATATTATTGAGTACAGTGAAAAGTCAAGTAGAGCCTCTGCGGTAGGACAGACATCTGTCGTGGGATTTGCTTCTCTTAAGCCTTATTCTAGTAAAACCCTGAGGGAAGCAAAATGCTGTAATAATCAAGACCTGCAGCTGTAAGCTACAGCAAAATTCATTTTGACTCCAGGAGGGCTAGGCTTCCAGTCTTGTGTGGAAAAAACAAAAGATCCCACATCACTCCAGTGTGCCTGCAGCCAGTGGAAAGATTTCCTCTCATTCCTTCTCTGTGCTGTTCTGCATATACGTCATCAAAGTCCTGCAAATTGAGTTATTTATGAAAATTTGTATGTACTATTCAGCACATATAGGAAGCAATCAGGTCCAAAGACTGAAGTGTAGTGTAGTGACATATAAACATTTTGTGAGAACTTTTAAAATTATCTGCATGACTATTGACACTTGCTGTGTCCCACTTGGGTAGCTAGATGAGGTAACCAGTATAAAGCTAATCTTCAGGAGGCTGTATATTTGCAATTATCAAAGACGGCGTTCAATCTATGCAGTTTGTATGTACTACTAGTGAAAAATACCTCCAAATGGAGAACAAATGAAACAAAGGAAATTCTGACTGTTATGATTCAATTAAGAAAATGGAGCTGCGTAGAGCTTCTGAGTTTCAGTGTTGTTTTGCAGGCTTGGTTAGTGTGTGGTGTGCAAAAGGAGGAAATTACAAAACAGCGATTGGCTGGCTTGGCCCAAAACTGTGCACTAGAAATTACTGGATTAGTGGTGACAGTAACTACAGATGCCAGGGAACTGCAACAGCGACATGTCGTCTGTGCAACAAATAACTGGGGTCAAAGAGAAAGCACAAAGACCACATTCAGAGACTGTGTCCTTTTGTTGTGGGAAACAGCCTCACAATGCAAATGCTTATTCGTTTGAACAAACCTTGAAGAAACTGCTGGAAATTGGGACAAATTCAACAAATATGCAGGTCAGTGCAAGCCTTTCAGGAAGGAAGACAATGCTGGAGTATTTTGGATTCATAAGGTCTGAGGTGACAGCACAGACAGGCTGAAAATGTTGTAGCAATTCTGCAACTGCTACATGACACAACACTGATGTTATTAAATGAGAGTTAAAACAGAGCTTGGTAAAACCTCTGAGCTTCCTCTAACTTCACAGCTAGACTATCACAGGCAACCTAGAGGTATGAATATGCAAAAAATCTTTGATGCTATGAGCAACTTAAACAGGGGAAATGCACCTCTTTCTCTTCAGCATTATTGCAGTAAAGTTCACAGGTAGTTATAAAATGCTGAAGCTAAAACTCTGTCTTGTGAAGCACAGGAGTGTTGTGGTCTTTGGCAGAGTGGGGCAAAAGGATATTCATCTGAATATCCAGATGGCTTACTATGGAGCCTAACTTAGGTGCTGAATCTCACCGCCTTCCCCCGCTCAGCCTTTGGTCTAAATCACTCATTATGCTCCTGAGTTTGGAAGTCGTAACAGGCATGCAATATCAGTGAATATAGCCCAGAGTGCCTGAGGGCTTAGAAAGAAAGAGGCAAAAAAGAAAATTCCTGACTAAATAAAAATGGTGCTTCAGTTTCAGATGTGTCAGTGTTGGATCAAAACTGGGATGCCAAAGAAGCCGGTGGTAGATATTTCGCACATGTAATAGAGGTGTGCCGTGTGCTGGAAGTCTTTCCTGTCCTTGCATTTCAGTCTTCCACATCAACACAACGTCACTGTGCTCATGTTGACAGGAACTTAGCAGATACTAAGGGCTGATGGGTAAGACATCTTTTTCTCCTGTTGCAAGTAATGAACTTCTAAATCTTGCCCTGGGAGTACATGCAATGGTCTTATGAAAATGCCAGATAAATGTGGCCATTTATGACACCGGCTATTATGATATTAATTTTAAGCTATCAATTAAGTGCAAGTGTTAGTTGCTTGCCAATGGAAGCAGGAGGTATCAATAGTGGGGGACAAGGACAGTCATTTCATGGCATAATCTGATATGATGGGGCAATATCTAGTATGACCCCACATTGGCTAAACTGTAGTGTATTATGGCAAAAGGACTGACTCATGTAGAGAAAAAACTGTTTGTAGCCTTTTTAGTTGGAAACAAATTAGAGTAGCTAATTTGTATTTCAGAGAATTGTTCTGAAGTTGCAGTTCTTTTATGCTCCGAGCAGTGTCAGGGTGTTGGGAAGATGCTGAATCAAAAGTCTTTCAAAGAGGTAACCAGGTATTCATATACAACTAAGGGGGGAAATTTATTTTGTTTTATTAATACTAATGTTTCTGTAACTTTTTAATAGATTCGTAGAGTTCAGAAGGGACCATTAGCTTCTTTCACAAACATTTAATGTCATTTGCTTTATGTTAGGGCATTAAGTATACTAACAGTATAGGCACTTTAAACAGCTTTCACTGTGCTTTATACTTTCAAGACTGGCCAAAGCAACATGTGCATAGATAGCGTTCAGATGTTCATTTTAATTAGCAAATCTGAGTATCTGAAAGCAAACCAGTTTTCCACATTATTTTGCTTTATCAAGAGCACAATATATGAGGGGAACCATTCCATCATCCATTCTTATTCATCTGCACTAACTGTCAAAACCAAGAAAACCGATTTCCAGTAAACCAGTTTGTTTTTGTTTTTGTTTTTGTTTTTGTTTTTGTTTTCTCTTTCCTGGATACAGGAATACAGGGACCTACGCTGGATTTATGTTTTCCAGACCCCATCCCACTTCCTCGCTTGAGTTTGAAATTGCTGAACAGGATTTCCAGTGGCAACTCCAATATGGAGTTCACCGTTCATGACTATACTCTTTTTTCTCAGGGAGATTTTAGAAATTCTCCAGGAAAGGGAAGCACCTCATTGGAATAACAGGAGAAAACCGCTACTTTCAGTTTGCAGTGGAGACTCTTTCTGGCAACAGTCTGAGAGGACCTATTCAGCACACTGAATGCAGTAGCACAAAGGACGGGACTCTTTAATGAGAGACTTTGTTATCTCTCTTTTTTTTTTAGCCTTTATTGTTGAGGAAACTAGAAGGTATTTACTGAATCAAGCAGAGCTGGAGTGGGGAAACGCTGCCACTGACAACTGAATTCTCTCTCTAACACATTTAGCGTGCAGCTATAACGCCAAGAATTTAGCAGGTAATTGCTCACTGTGTGCAGGGGTCTCACTTGCAGAACTGCAGAGCACTCATAAGAGCCATGGAAGTCAATGGAAGTGGTGTCTGGAAAATGTAAAGTGCCTGCTAGTGCCGAAAAGTCTGAAAAAAAAATATAATCCCAGGAGCCTCAATTTAGGCACACAAAAGAGGTGGGCCCCTTGGACATTAATCTGTTTGTGCTTCAATTCCCATCTTTTATAGTAGTCCCTCATTTCATAGGCTTGTTATAAATGCAGTCTGTGAAGCACTCAAGTATTATAATACAAAGGAAAACAGAGAGACCTGCAAGGAACTTAACTCTTCTGTCTTCAAAGCTGTCTCTGAATTATGCAGAACACTGGGGATGGGACAAGCTGATGACTAGCAGCCCAGTCTGTAAACCCTTACCATACCCTGAGGCACACACACAACTGAACCCAAGGAAGATTTTATGGGCGAGGGAAGTTCTGGTGTTCTTCACTTTAAAGAATTGTATCTGCAGCTTCATTGTGTATTTTTAGTTCTACATGTGTGCACCACACATGCAGAATGCTGTTGTCTCTAATGGCTTTGCTTTTCAGGATCCTTATAGTCCTAACTGCAATTGGAGGTTCCTAAATATTCCTTATATTCCTAGGCTTCTCTTTCACTAGAAAACTGTTCGTGGGTTTTTTACCTCATGTCGGCTTTTATGTTTAAATCAGAGAAATAAATATTTATTTGTCCACACACCAACCCTTCATCCTCCAGAATCACAAAGAAAATCAAGAGCTTTGCATTCTGTAGGACTGTCATGTCCTTACCTGATTTGGTTCTCAGTTCTGTAAGTGGTCATTTACTGATCCATTTGACAACTATTTAGCATCTGCTTTGTTTCTGTTTGCCTACTCCCTGCCCTATTTTTTCTGAGGATGTCCTGTCTGATATTTCAATGAAAGGATTTCTCTGATAATACTAACATTCACAAAAATTGCCTCGTATTATGCACAAGGTAGTACATTCTTTTCCCAGCACAGTATGAGTTGCTTTCTCAACTTTTCTTGTAAGTGGTACTTAAATTTGCAGTATGTCTCACTTTAGGTCTATCAAATACCACAGAGCTTTCTCTTCTACCAGTAAAAGAAACCTCATAAATTTTTAATGGCTATCATTCAGTGTACTCCTTACTTCAAAGGTACTTCTACGATCTTACTGGAATTTCCCTTCTTGAAGATATATCCATAAAAATTGTCATTACGTATAATCATCACTGGAAAATCAAAAAGGTGACTAGATACAGTATACATTTACAATGACCGTAGGTACATGGCTGAAAGATCACATTTATGAGTGTCAGCCTCAGGGTGCAAGATCCCCTTCCAGTGCCCATCCATATCACAAAGGAATTTTTGCAGTATACTGCTCTCACAGCCTGAGTCTATAGGAGATTTCTCATTCATCATTCAGAAGATGGATTAATTTGTAACAAAGACAACAAATCTCTAGCTTGTGCATGTGCCTTATTTGACATGCTATGCTTCTTTTTGTTCCTGTTCTTCAGTTCGTAGAGACCAAATATGGTATCCTCGAGTGAAGCAGGCAATCAGGGGAATGCTGGGTTCTTCAAGATTTGCAACTTCCAGATGTTTTTACACAACTGTTCGAAATTGAGATGTTGGGTGTATGGCTTTCATTTTGTTTTTCTACAGTACGTTCTTTTGCTCCTTTGTCACCCCTTCCTTTGTGTGGTATTTGAGATGGTTTAAGGTAAGGGCATATATTGTCTGTCCATTTTTATTGAGGCTCTGGATCCAATCAGTGCTGCTAGTGGTTGAGTGAACTACTCTGTCTAGTAGCTTTTTACAAGCTTCTTTACGCTGTCTGAGTAGTTGTGTCTTTCTTTGGCAAAAATGTTTGACACTGCTGGATTGAATGAAATAGAAATTTTCAAATTAATTTCTGAACTCTGCTAATGAAAAGGAGTAATGTGAAAAAAATAAATCACTACTTTGAAAAGACTCCTGTGTTGTGTCTCGTAAAAGAGCCTTCAGATGTTCTTTAGTATGAACTGTATTTATTTTTATTACTCTTCCTAATATCTAATAATGAAACCTTCTATTTATGTGCTTCATCTTCAAAGTGCCTTGAAAACATTTGTTATCTGAACATCTGGAGGACTGGATGTCCTACCATTCAAAGTGTCTCCCACTACTACACAAGATAATCTTAAATGATTCCAGCACGACCTTACCGCCTGCCAGACTTCTCGGAGGATGATTTTTCTTCAACTTTAACCTCATCTCCTATTTGCCCAAAGGTTTCTAGCATGTTTTAGACATACTTGGCTGTATATTCAAACTTGTTATAGCAAAGATAATACATTTCTGTATGACACAAAAATTGAATTTGATTATTTTGCAGCTGGAGTTTTTTAATACATTGTGTTTGGTTGCCTTAATCTCAGAAAGCCTAATGCAACATAACTGTATTTTAAGCTCTTCCATTTCACTTAGGCTTATTTGCCATGTTCTTCCTTTACTAGGACAAATTTGCATTTTTACTGGTGGTTTAGTTTTTCCATCACAATCTAGTTACAAGAATTCAATTCCTTTCCAATTGCTTGAGCTGGTCACATTCATGATCTCCTACAGGAGTCAAACTTTGCCTGTGTGGGTGTTGAAGGGGAGTTTCAAGCAATGTAAGGGAGCTCAACTGATTGACTCAGTTGTGAAGTGTTCCATCCCCAGACACAGGCTGTGCTGCCTACGGCTGCGGTGGAAGCCTTTAGCAGCTATCAGGCCTGCTCCCTGTCACCATCTGTGATTGCCCCATGTCAGAGATTATCACCTCCCAGCTCCCGAGCCAGAATGATAACAGAGTGCTCCCTAATTCCCTGCCAGCAGAGCCAACTGTATTAACCTAGGTTAATAAATCACTTAAGGTAATTTTTCTGTGGTTTGCAGTTGAGGGGAGAGTATTATCAGGTAGAAAAGCAGCTCAGGAACTCCATAGCTCCCTCCACAGCATCTCCCATAGATCTCTATACAGCAGTGGAGCTCAGGAGTAACTTTCTGTAACAGTGAGATCACACTGCTGAAAAAAAAAAGATTACTTGAACTGGTAATCAAGTGAACGGTTTTGCCGTGGGACTTAGTATTCACTGGGATCTCACGTTAATCTTACATGGGGTATAAGTCTGGTTCGTTCAAGCAAAAAAAAACAAACAAACAAATCCCGAACACCCAATTTGCACAGGCTTTTAAAGTAAGGGCATAATAATAATTCTGCAAACTCAAATTTGGAGCTGAACTTTTCTCTCCTGCTCCTGAACAGTCATTCAGGGCCTATTTGCCCTGCTTGGACATATTTGATTTTTCTTTTTCCACTGAGATCCTGTGGTAGTTGAGATTGGGAAATGGCAGATGAATGTGTTTTATGGGAAAGTTTAAAGGAAGGAGTTCATGCACAGCATGTTATCAATCATGTCTTGTAAATATGATTACAGCATTTACACTGCATCACATCAAAAGCCAAATGTTATGTGACATCTCCACCATCGTAAACTTTAAGGAAGCTTTTTTAAAGTGTAGTGATCCATCTCTGAAACTGGATGCCTGCTGTCAGCATTGGAAGCAGCAGTGCTCTGATCTGGAAGAGCTGGTAGCAGAGGGTGCAAATGCCAAGCTGTCGGTGGTGTGGCCACTTAGGGGAGAACCAGAGATCCGCTGTCACCTGCTCCAGTTGCAGTGAGCAAGTTTGGCATCTCCCCAGCTGTGCCTGTGATGAAATCATTATGGATGTCTTGCTACAGCATCTGGAGAGTCATCTGTGTTTAACCACTGCCTCCCATTATCCTAGTGGAGTTAACTCTGGTTAATCTCATTAGGCATTTTGTTGTTAGAACTTGTGGCTTTTTACTATGATTTTACAATGATCGTGACTTTTTGGATATTTCTATGAGGACAGAATAAAAGTAAGTTTTTTCACATTATGGCTGGCGAAACAGATCTGAACAGAAAGACTGGGTCTGAATTTTTCACTTTTTATTGAGATGCAACCTATTTCTGGCTCACATTTTTACCCACCACCACCATCCTCCCTTGTGTACATCTGAGCGGTAGCTTTTATGCAAGAAAAAAGAGCCTGACTTTGAGACTGAGCATGATTTATTCTTCACTCATTAACTGCTCATCAACTATCCTGTCAAGGATTCTGGGTAATGTAGTCCATGAGGTCTCTCCTTGGAGTAAACGTTGCCAGATGGTTCATGTTAGTACTGTGGGAGATGATGCTACGAACAGCCCTGGGCACAGGAACCTAACACAATACAACTGCAGTCCAAAGAGTGGGCTGTGTGCCCGTGCTATCGGCAGAGCCTGTTTGTCCAAAAGAGAGCCTATGAGACTCTACACAGCAGGACATGCGGGCACAGGGAGGTGGAACGGGGACATGCACTGGAAAAGAAGTTTAGCCTCTGGGTGCTGGGATCTGGAATGCAGGAACAATGAGAACAAATTGTTTGGAAATTGGGATTTCTGTTCTGAAGGAAATTCCAATGGTTTGAAACAAAGCTTATTCCAAAACCGAGCAAAATGCTAACATGCTCCCATCAAACTAAAGTCTGACAGGGTTTGATTACTGTGGTACTACTGAAAAAAAAATATTTCAATATCAGTGTTTTAGTCCTATGGAACTTTGAAAGTTAAATCAGCCCATGTAATGGATAATGTCCATAATGTGTAACTATTTAACATAGATTGCAGTATTATATAAACTTGATATTTGTTACAGTCTGAACAACTAAAGGTTAATCAAAATGGAGAAATGTAAACTACATATTCCAAGCACTTCCTGACAAATTTGTGGAAGCTAACCCGTTCCCACAAAGCTTTCTCATTCTGACAAACGGCATGTTTTTATCTCGTCTAAGTGGGAGCATCAGCACCCATCATCTTACAGCTGTGGCCCAATGGAAGCAATTCCTTTGCTGCTCTCCATAGGAGGTCAAGAGCTGTCCTGATAGCACTGATCCAGCACTATTGTGCTAAGCCCACATATTGAAGTTGATAGAGCAGGGTTTAGCATATTAGCAGTTTTCTTATGAATTTCCTTCTCTTCAGCTTGTTAAACCAAAGTGCTGAGTTCTGGGCAGTTTCCATGGCACTACTGCCTGATCAGACATCTGCTTCATCTCTCCATCTCAGCAGAAAGAAGTGGCTTTTTCCCATCTGCTTGTTCCTCGGTACAGCACTTGTAGACAGCACCAACACTGTCACAGGCAAAGGTAATTTATCATAACTTCTAATTTTTGAAATATCTCCAGAACAGCAATTCAGATGTCCCTGATACGTTTTTAAAATATTGCTGTACAATCCATAATGAAAATTTCATGCAAGACACAGTTCTTCCCTGATTTGCCCAAGGGCACCTTGGTGCATCTCTTCCAAAAGCAGGAGCTGAATCCAGCGATCAGGAAAACAAAAACCATGGTTTTCTAAAAAGACATATTTGTAGGGCTGTGATGCTTCAGCTTCATGACTTCTAGCAAACTGGCTAGTTTGCATTCCCAGCAGACAGTACTGAGAGATCAGTGCATTTGTCCTAATCTTTGGTTAAAACTAAACAGAAAAGATAGAGACCCAGATAAACCATTGAAACAGCTTCAAGCATAGTCTCTGTGTCTAAACAAGACAGTAACTCAGGAAACAGAGATTTCATCAACCAGGTATAAATACATTCTGTCCTTTCAGGACTGAAAAGTTAGCCTGATCTGCAACTGGAGCTCACGTTTGTGCTGGTAATTGTGTACTCAATGTCATTTTTAAAAGGGACATATGCCATAAATGGCTGTGGTCTCGCAATGGAAATCACAAGGTATCACTGAGATCTGTATATCTCAAAAAAATCATCCAACATGTTTTTCTTGGTAGAAGTGAACCATTGCATTGGTATGTATCCACCAATGTGAACAGAGCCCTTAACATGCAGATTACAGATGAGGACATGTAATCAGGTCAACAGTAGCCATGGCTATCTGTTGCCACCAAGAGGGGTAAGTGTCCCCTGCACTAAAAGCAGATGAAATCCACGCTATACACTGACAGCACTGTACAGCTGCCCTTCTGGGAAGAAGAACAAGTAGTGTTGGGAGAGCTTTGACCTCTTTGACAGCCTATGAAATGCAGTCGGACAGCAAAGGTGAGCCATTTCTCCGCTGCCAAAATCTATCAGTTGCCAGAGCTCCTTACACGATATCTTATCGTGTGTCCTGCTCCAAGTCTGTCCAGCACCTCCCTGAGACATATCAGACCACCAAGGCTCAGGCTGGTCTGTACACCTCTGGCAACTTGATATCCCTTTCATCACTTGCTCTACTCAGTTCTGAAGACCAGCAAAATGAGACTGGTTTTATCTAAAGCTGAAGTGGGTATGATGACACAAGAAGCTCTTTCAAAAGATTCTGCCAGTAGATAAATAGGGTATTTTGTAGCCTGAGAATTCACCTAGATTTATCACTGCTTCAAGGTAATCAGGAAACAGTTTCTGAAGTGAAGTTTTATTTCAGTTCCATATATTAAAGTATTTTTTGTTTTACCTTTCTTTTGCTTTTGTTTGACACAACAAGAGAAATTCAGATGCTTAAACTTAGATGTCTAGCCTCATTTTAGGTGCTATGAGGTATCACACTTTACGGACAGCTGTGGTTCCAGCTGTCTGCAGAGTTCCCACAAGTCCTTTCATGTGTCTGAGGATGGCTCAGATCATAGTGGGCTCCTGCATCAAAGCAACTGCAATTGGCTTTTTTGCTGCTGTTGGAATATCTCTCCCATGAGGTTCCTTAGCTATAACACTGCTGCTATGGTATAGAGGAATAGCTCTGGCTTATTACCAGTCCTAAGCATTTATTAGGAAGGTGAAATTCATGTATTATTGCAGAGGGATGAAAATACTGACAAAGAAAACTGGATAATTCTCCATGCTTCTAGCTCACATTTGGGAAAATGAATGCTTCAAAGCATTGCACATAGGGTTTGTTCAGCCTCAAGCTGCAAGTATCTATCGCCCACCTTTCTGAGGTCCAGATTGCTTAATCCCACCACAACACTCATCCACCACCTCACTAAAAGCACATTTTTGCCTCCTTGGTAGAAAAGGGACCATGGAAGTGGCACATCCCTCTGCAGATCCGCTGAGATCTACCAGCCCCCGTTTACTGCATCCCACCCCACAGTACACCCACACAGTCTAGTGGTACCAACCCTGTGTCTGCCGGTCAGAAACTGCAACGAGTTTGGCTTCGGGTGGCTGCCCCCAGCCGGGTTCCTGCAGATGCTGCTGTGTCCATACTTGCCGTGAGCTCAGCTCTGCACCATGTTTGTGGCTCCTCTCCATGCTTGGCACAGGCTCTCCCGGTTGGAAACACAGAGCAAAACAAAGCCCCCTGCCACCTCTGGCTGAGCTTTTTAACTTTGTTACTAAGCCAAAAGCTGTCACTTGTGAATTCAGTGTCCTTCTGTAAGTATACTTAGAATAATAATCTATTAACAATCAAAACATAAACAAGTTCCAACTAAACCTTCAAAACTCAGCAAGTAAACTTATCAGTAAGCATGTAAATGGAGACGTCCAGAGCTGTATTTTATCCTACTCCAGCCAACAGAGGTGCATTTAAAATTTAAAATTGAAATTCTCCTGCACCAAGAAGGAGATTTTTACCTCATCTTCTCTCTCCTTTAAACCCATCACTTCAGACAATGTTTACTCTTTTCTCATCATTCCTGTCTTGAACCATTGTCCTCTGCCATGCCTTCTGTTTGTCATGCCTGATTTAGATTTAAATTCTTTGGGACAGAGGAAATATCTGTATTTGTAAAATGTCCAGTAAATTCATGGTGCTGTGTAATTTATGATTGTAAATGCAGAACATATTTCAGTTTGACATTCCAGCTTATGTTTTTAAAGCCATAAATAAAGTACTTATGAGCAAGATCTTGAACATTTTATTTTTAACATGTTATACTTGAGTGTTTATTTCAAGGATGTATAAATATTTAAATAATGTGGGCAGAATGTATTCCTTTAATTTCTCCTTCTTCAGGTGATATTGAGGGACCAATGCCCTCTCTACTGCCAGAAAAGGGATATTTTACTCTGCGTATGAGGATCCAGCATACTGTGAGTCATCAGGGAAGAGTGAGCAATGATGACTCCAGCTAAAAATGGTTTTGGAAAGGACAAACAATGACTCCCTTTCAAACCCACTTGTGAACGAAGCTGATATACAGAAATGTTATTTTGATATAGCACAGAGTGAGTATGAATGTTCATCTCTTAAGAAAATATTTGAGTGCAGCTGTTGCTCTCTTGTCCCGTATGGTTATGCTTTTAAGCATGACTAGAACTTGAAACATTTTCCATTTATTAAAAAAAAAAAATCTTTAACTAAATATTTTTCCCAAAACTAATATTCACATATGAGTCTCTGCTTCTGATATTTTTCTAATTAGTTTATCTCTTCTTCCTAGTCTCTTGTCCCCTTCCTCTGTTCCTTATACATTTTGCACCCACAGCTCTGAAATCTTCCTAACTGGTTGGAGAGTGTGGAAAGGCTAGGCTGCCTTGGTTTTGCTCCAAAGGGTCTTTATTTATCTGTTATGACGGTGTGTAAAGTCTCACAGACCAGGTGTCCTACTTCTTCGTTAAGAGACTCAAACCAATCATCCTGTGTTAATGTGGAACCTGACAGAGTTTCCTGCTGTGTTTGTCTCTGTGTGACTGTCCTAAACTTAGCGCTCAGCATGGGCAGAAGCTGTGTTAATGTATCACTTGCATCATTATGAAAAAAAACCCAACTTCTTTTAAACGGGGGAATGTGTTCATGCACGGTACTCTGGGCCACCTGGCAGTGTAGCTGAGATTGTATGTTAGGAGCTGGGCTCCTATCTGCACTGACTCTGAAGTGTAGCTGTAGACAGGTCTTTTTCTATTAAAGGTCATGTTCTGCATGGGATGTTAAACAGATGCCCTTTCCGGTAGCCATACAGATGGAACCAAATTTCGCTGAGCCTCCCAATGAAGATGGGTAGACTTTAAATCTCACTGGCAAAGCAATAGCTTAGAATGGTTGCTGTTTATCAAATGGCCTTCAAGAATGTGTTTTTTGAGCATCACATTAGTTTAATGAAAGTCACAAAAATAAAAGCGATTTGTCTTCTTGTATTTAGTCTACTACTGACTGAGCAGAAAAGACACATGCTGTTTCTGTATCTACTTCTGTGGCAGATGAGATATAAGGAAGATGAGAACAGAGCCCTTTGTGTTACTGGGAAATACTGAAATGGCTATGATATATAAAAATATTATCTAAATTCACCAGTTTCTGTTGTGCAATCAGTGTGTTCATTGTGACTTTAGATACTAGATTCTGTTTTCCCCTGAGTATCCTGTATAAATAGTCTGTGACAGTTTAATAAACCAAATTTAGTACATCTGTAACCCTCCTCTATCCACTGCTACTAACCTTTGCATTCTGTGTATGATGCTGGGAGATGGTGGAGTTTCTTGATAATGTTTCTCTGTTACACACTTGTAATATAAAATGGCCTGTGGTCAAGCAGCTACTGCCAATTAGAATATATTCTCTTTTTTTTTTTTTTTTTTTTTTCCCTTCTCCTTTCACAAGCGTTCCCTACATTGGTTAACACGATGCTCTGACTTACATGTATATCAATATACCACCTTTTCACAAGTGCTTAATACTTATAGCTTACGCTGCTTACATGACAGAGTTAGGATGTCAGCAGTCAGTGCCCAGTTTGAGAGCCCCCTTGAGAAGATATGAAGAAGAAATATGGATGCTTGATATCAGCAGAAAAGACACTAAGCGTGATATTGTTTAGAGTGAGTAGTTAGGGAACATTTATTACTAGTATTGCAATTTAGAGAAGTTTGGAGAAGAAATTATGGGGTTTGCCTATTCAAAAATTTAATGGTAATGGGTTAAGCCACAAAAATTTGTGAAACTGCCTTAAATAAAGAGTTAAACAACATGTAATTATGAAAGTCACGTTCTTTCTATTCTTCTTTCTTTGAGGCTTACGGCTGCACCAGAGACTTCGAACTTTAGTTAGGGAGTCTATATCCTAGTCACAAAAAACACTTGATTCAGCAATTTAGCTGCTTGAAGCTTTAAGAAAGAGATTTGAAATATCCTGAGGCACTGGATGACATCATGCATCAGCAACTCTAAAAAGATAAAAACGAGCTTTAAAATACCTGGAAATGCATCAGTGACCCAACTGATTTAATAGCAATTATGCAGTCTCTGCATAGTTGTATAAAAAAAAAGGACGGAGTCCCTGTTCTTCTCAGTCTTTATGTGTGACCCAGCACCTGCTGAAATCATTGGTAGAACAATGTAATGATTGCCATCAGCCTCAGAGAAGGCTTTGAATAAAGTCTTCAATCAGGAAGATGGGAAGGCTGGAGCTACAGCTGGAGAAGCAGGAGAACATGAGGAAATACAGGGCTTTTAGGCTAATTTTTGTGAGTGTTTTCCTATTTGCCATGCGACGGATGCACAGATGATGTTCAGCTACAGAGTGAGGTCTTGTTCCAAATTTGGGACTATTTAGTACTTGCTCTTTTAATGTCTTTTATTCAGACGGAGAGTAAATGTTCAAATGATTTAGTATTAGCTTGCCTTCTAATGCTAAGTACAAAATAAAGGCATGCAAAATATGTCTCCAGCTGAAAAATTGCATCTTGTAAGACTGAAAATGAATATGACCAAGATTTAAAATGAAATATTGAAGAGTCAGAAGCAGTATAGGACTGTAAAAAAAAAGGGGGGGGGGGGAAATCAACATTAATGTGAACCTCCACTTGTCATTTGCATATATGAAGGCCCAATGTCAGAGTTTCATCCTAGAAATCCCACTCTCACTGGTTAACAGGGGACTTTCATGCATGCTTTAAAATCCCAAGTGGTTCCTTTAGCTTCCTTGGGACTAAGCAGGTGTTAAGGTTTCTTCAAATGGGTAAGGATTTTCCTGAGTTTACACCCAGCCACGCTGCTCCCCACCGCTGACACACGGACTAAGACCTTACTGACTTGCCTGAACGCTGCTCACCGTGCCGATGACAAAATTCTGCCTCTTGCCTCTACACAGTTTTTTTGTTTGACTAGCCAACAGGCCAAGTAGTGACCAAAGTGTCCAGGTCATTGCATATGGGGCCACTCAGGTGCAGTGCAGTCTCATCTCCGCGGGCAGTTTTCTTCACACCAGCTGCCATGGGGAGGATGCTCATGAGAGTGATGCTCAGCTCCTGGTCTGCAGAATTCCGTATTTCTGAAATTCAGATCACAGGAAGCCTGTGATAAGATCATAAAGACATCAAAAACATTTCCATAAGAGTTAGGGCTACTAACTTATGGTCTACTGACCACCAGAAAGTTCTTTGTCTTTCCAGATACTGTGGTGTGAGTTGATTTTTCAGTATACCTTCTTGATAATCCTAATTTTGATCAATTTTGGGAGTAGTGATTACATACAGATTCAAATTCATGTAAAAGTAACCACAATTATGTTTGAGGGTTTTTTTTGTTTTGTTTCGGTTTGGGGTTTTTGTTTTGTTTTGTTGGTGTTGGTGTTGATGTTGGTGTTGGTGTTGTTGTTGGTGTTGGTGTTGGTTTGGTTTGATTTGGTTTGGTTTGGTTGGTTTGGTTTGGTTTGATTTGGTTTGGTTTGGTTTTTTACATCCTGGTGGTAATTGTTCCTCTCTTTTTCTTTTCTGCTTTCTTCTCTGGCCCCTGATTATTCAGCTAGAATAGCTTTATGCGATGTACATTTAAGCGTCCAGGAAAACAGCTATTTGTACCATCAGGAGTCATGAATGCATTTCTAAAGAAGCATTATTTGATCTTCTCATACATGCTGATTCACAGGCTTTTCTTAATTCTGAATTTTTTTGTTTGAGTCTGGAAGACTCAGATCTGTGAAACTAACTGTGGTATTTTTCACTGTTGCTATTTGATGAGATTCCAACTAAATTGAATTCTGAATGTCTGTGAACCTTTGGTGTCCACAAATATTGAATGTTCAAGCTTAAGAAAAACAACTTCTTACCCCTCGTGAGAGGGAGGGAAAGAATTTAAATGAGCACTTGAATGCTTATAGAATAAAAAGTCTTCTATGCACTTGGCTATGTGTGTGCAACTCAGAATTCACTCTCACCAGCACGAGAAGAATTGCATCTTGGTTTTACATATGGAGGTTGGGTGAGACCCTGTGTGAAAGTACTATACAAAAGAGTTGCAATCCCAGGCAACTGGGACCCAGACAGTTTCTTTCCAAACTGCACAGTTACCAGGGTGGTGTATAGCACCTCAAATGGGACAAGGAGCTTGTACAATGAAAACCCTCCTTCTATAGCACTGAGAACGTCTGAGCTTGCTTCAGAGTCAACAGAAGTAAAAGGTATTCAGTGCCTTGATATTAAGCACAGAGGTGCATGTGAATGAAAATCTGCCCTATGTTTCCATTACTTTGCTCTCCCTAAGTGCTGGTACAGTAGCACCAGGACTCAGTGACCACAGACAGTGAACACTAGCCATGAAGGTTTTACACAGAGCACTGACAGAAACAAGAAATATCAACAAATTCATCAGTGATTCCTCCAATTCCAGTTTCCTCTGCCTCTCCATGATTCCTTACAGGCCTTCCAGGTCTAGCAGCCATCATAAAAAATTAGGCCTCTTAAGCAAGAGGAAAGATCACAGACTTGGATTCGTTCTTGAGCTTGCCCAACAACAGCCATCATCTGGCTAAACATCACTGTGCAATAAGTAACTTAGATCAAAAAGCGAGCAGTATTTACTGTCCTCTCACATAAAGTCAGACTAAGAAAGAGCCATTTATGTACCACTAAAGCTAAAGCAATACAAAGATAATTTAATCTAACATCAGAAAAAAATCTGCCAGAAATTCCACTCTCAGCAAAGGCCATTATCATTATTCCTAGTTCAAAGTCCAGGAACAGTAACGTATTTCAGCAGCTAATAAAATTACTCTTTGAGATTTTTTAAATTTGCAATCCACTGTGCTTATACGTTCCAGGGATAAAAAGAAATAATACATCAATGCTTTGAAGAAATGCTGTCTGAAATGTAGTCATTCCATTTGAAAACAAATCAACTGTAATATTACGAATACCTAGCTGCGATACAGTAGGCATTGGGGTAGTTCACAAAGAAGTCATTGTACAGGTGGGGAAACTGCAGCATGGTCTGGAAGTCGCTTGTGAAGGTTACCTGGAGCAGAGCTGGTTTCAGTAGTGAACAGTGAGGAAGTGTACCAGCAATACACACACTTACCAGGTCAGTTTAGGTAAGCGAGTGTCCTTTCTTTAACAGGTAGAGGAAAGAAGGGTGAACAGAGCAGCACCTGGGCATCTAGTTGGGCTTTCTATAACTGACTAATAAAAAGTACAAGATTAAAATCCGAGCCTCCTGAGACTGTCACATCCCACTCAGCATATAATCCCCACCCCTATTCTGAGTGAGTAAATCCACTGATGATGTAGTGGAAAAGAGCACACATTTTTTACTTTGCAGGGAACATATGATTAAACTTTTGAGATACATCATGAGCTTCTAGAGTGAAACTCTTAATAAAACAGTAGAAGAATTTTGGCAGGCTAGGGCAAGAAGAGGAAGAGGCAAAATGGAGTGAGGCAGGACACCAAGGAACTCTTCCCGCACTAAAGACCTGAGGAATGCTTGCCTACTCCCCGCTGTGTTGCCCCAAGTAGGCAGGTGACAGATTGTGTGACACTGCTTGGATGGGAGGAAGGCAGGTAGACCTTCATGCTCTGTTATTTCTTTCTGTGTGCATCATCTGAGGTTTTCAGCTGGTGTGGTTCAGGGACCTCAGTAGCTTCTGTCCTACCCGAGCAGGAGTGTGGGAGTGGTGGGGAGTCTCCAATTTCTTTTTAACTGCTGTCTTCTCAATAACACGGTCTCCTTTCTATACTTAACCTCTGTTTGCCCCTGCAATATACAATTCTTTCACTCCTACATTTGTCCGTGTTGGGGCAACATAGTATTGCCAGAGATAGGGACTCACCTCTCAGAAACTCTGTTTCACCCTCACACTTAGCTATTTCTGCTGCAGCTGTTATTGCCTCCCCCTTCTGCTGTACTGAATAACAAGTAATATGCACCAGGGAGTGGAAAGGGCCTTTTTACAGCTACATATTTTGGTCACGCTGTAATGAGATGAACAGGAGAAATGTCTGACTACTGACCACCCCAGGTGCTAGGCAGGAGGGTGGCTGCTGTTGTTTCTTTTGGTGTTGCTACAGCTGTTGTTCCCCAACAGGGATACGCTGCCAATATTTTAACTCCATCAGTTACACAAGTCTCACTTTCTCTGATAAATGTACATAACGTGCACATAGACACAGAAATATATAGTTCCCATAGTTTGCCTTTCCTTCTGCTCCTCCTCAAGTCCAGTGATACTTCCCCCACTTTCTTTCCTCTTCACCTGTCTGGAGCTGGTTTTCTTGGTCCACAGCTTAGCAATAGCGTTCACGAAGGGCAGGTTTCTGGCTGGCCTGGGGGGTGACTCCCGCTTGGAGAAGCTGCCATGCTCAGGGCAGACAAGCTGGCCGTGCTGGGGGCTCACTGGCAGGGCTGGGAGCCAGCCCTTCCCGTGCCTGCTCTCGGACCCTGGCAAAGATCCGTCTGCAAAGGGGAGATGAATACAGCTAAGGAGAAGGTGGATACCAAGCAGCACAGCTTGCAGCTTTGTGTGTGCATAACTTGTGAAATATGGCCGCGTGCAACGAACACTGACTAACGAAACACTAAGATCCAAAAATCAGCAGGGAAAGGCAGTGCGAATGTGGTGTAGCTGAAGAACGAATCGAGGTGAAAGTATTATGTGCAGCACACACACAGGTGGCTTCAAGAGGGAAAAACATCACTGAGGTTTCCTTCACACCCCAAGTACTTCTTTTGCTTAATTACATCATGTTTTATATTTTTTTTTTCAGAAAACTTTAATATGGAGTTTCTACATGGATCTTTGTTAGAGTGAGGATAACAACACTTTGGTAATTATCAACAAATTGGTTTCAGTAGTGCTTCTTTTGCTTTCTTTTCTATCTTTTTCTTCTCTTTTTTTTTTCTGTGTTTTTTGGTTTGGTTTGGTTTTGGTTTGGTTTTTTTTTTTGGTTTTTTTTTTTTTTTTTTTAAGATTTAAAGCTTAGCTTCCTAATGTGATTTTATTTGTTTTCACGTGAGTAGCAACACATAAATATGTTGCAGCCAGCCAGGCAAGAGTTGCAGTTTTCTAAGAAACTGAACACAAAATCATTTTCAAATTGATAGTAATTTCCCTTCCTTTAGCTCGCCTCTGCATGGTCGTTGGAATTTTGCTTTGACTGCGAACCAGAGTTTGATGAAAAGTCTTCACTTCTCATGTTTGCATCCTGCAAATGTTATGTCTTAAATCCCCCTTTTTTCCACATGACTTCATGTGCTAGCAATTTGACTTAATGAGTAGCTACAATAAATGTACAGTATGGAAATATTGTTACAAGTCTGCTAGAACGTTCCCATGCTTAAACAAAGTGTTGTGTTGAAAGAGATGTAAAATATATAATTACACCGAGGCCTTGAACAAAATTCCACTTCTTAGTTCATTCTTACCCTTTTTCAGACAATGTGAGTAGGCCTTGTTTATGCCTTCTTTTGGAAAAGTATTGCTGAGCTTCTAAACACCAAAGCTTTACGTTCCCTATCATCATCCATGGATGCATTCAAGCTATTAAAATCAATAGATTTCCTTGTGAATTGTTTATTTGATTTGAAGCTCTTCCAGATTCATTATGTAATTATGTCATTAAAAATAACTTTGCCCATTGGTAATTTTATCTGGAAATTTTATTTACTGGTGGCAACAAACAAGAAGAGACTAGAATTAAATGCAATGAGATTTCCTCTGTGGTGTATTTACAAATACTAGACACATTAAATCTGCCTTCACCTCTGCTTCAATGCCAGCCTGATTCCATTGTGGTTTTGCTTGCCTACAAGAGCATAAGTCATGGTTGCAAGAGTAGAGTGAGGGTTGCGATCTTTATTTCCTTTTTTATTTTTTTTTCCAGTTCCTTTGCAACCCAGATCTTTCAGAGGTTAAGTCAGTGCCAACTTACAACCTCAAGAGCTCTAGTCTGTCCTGTCCACTGCCTCCAGGCTTCAGAGAGATGCATGTGCCTGGTGCATTTCAGGGGGTACCTGGATGTCATTTGCAGGTCTCCTCCTGAGTAACTGGTGAGCTGCCATGCTCACATTCCACATTTTCCACTGACCTGATCCTGCTAGCAAGGATTTCTCACCTGAGCACACGCTGCTGCTGTAAGCCATGTTTTCCCTCCTGCATACCAGCCTCTTTCTTGATGAGGCACAATTGTAAACACTAAAAATCCCTGGCTATATTGCATCATGGGAGAGAAAACGTACTGGGGACTCCTGCCTCATGGGCCATGAGACAACCTCATTTCAGCATTCATGCTATCATAGCATTTCCAAAATGGGAGTACTTCCCATCAACCCAGATGTTTTGGTTTGTCAGGCAGACATTTTTATTATTTCTAATAGAAATTATTCAATGTTTTCTTCTGGAAGCAGACATTTGTTGGTCGAAACTTAATTTTTCCTCCAATTGAGCTTTGAGCAGAAGTCCCCTGAGCTATCATTGCTCTGCTCTCTGACCCAATTAGTTTTAAACACTGTTCTTGTGATTTGTACTAAACCAGTCTTTATCTTTTGGCTAGGGAGCTCAAACATGCCTTTATCATTGTTAGCACCTTGGTGAACTTCAGGAAAACATCTCCTTCTAGCATTAATTTTGTAGGGAGGCCCTGTAGACTGCAAAAGCCAAGGTGGGACATTTTGTAGTAGTGCTCAAAATGAGTCAAACTGTCTTTGACCTTGACACCCCCAATTCATCCTCATAAAATTGAGATAACAGTTTTTCTTGTGAAATGACCATTTCCTATTCTGTCAGAATGTGAGAAAGGACTAAAGATCCCATGAGGAAAGTGGGCAAGCCCCAGCCTGTTACTGGCCCAGCCCTCCATGAGGAATGACATGCAGCATCACACTAGGTCCTGGTTCATGGATGCCTTTCCTGAGCAGACGTACGTTACTTCAAGGTCTCCTGCTCTGCTTTACACTACTTGACGTCACGGACTTTCTCACCTGACCAGCTCCTGAGAATATTTTTTAAAACTTATTCAAAACTCTATTTTAAGCAATTCGTAGCACCAGCACAATAATAGCACTGTCACACTGTTTTACAAGGCCATAATTTGGTTCCCTCCCTGGCATAGACCCGAAGAACTTTAGTCTGGTCGTTTCTCCACTTGGTGACTGGCTTACTGCCTTGTAAAACAGCATGACGGGACTATTACTACTGGAGGAAAGGACAGGCATCAGGAGATCCGATTGGCCAACACCTCTTTTTCATTTGGCATAATATTTTTCTTCTTGGAAGTAACGTATAAAACAAAATGCTTGCAACTGTAACACCTCATAATTTAGTTTTTCCCCACAATGCAAAATCAATTTTAATATCGTTTGCTTAATTTATAACCAACCCACTGATACCATTATTTGTTGTTTATATGGCACCATAAACAAGGGGGATGTGGCTGCCACACGACGCTGGGAAGAGGCGGTGGCCATGCTGCCGGACTGCGAGCAGGAGCACTTGCACCACACCGAGCGGTGGCTGGCGGGACGGCTGCAGCCCCCGGCCTCTTCCTGCAAGTCTGCCCTGGCTAGAAAGACACGGGACATTTCATAACACTGGCAGTGTTTTCCTAAGTACCATCAGGGCTCTGAAAAATGTGTTCACTTACACTTGCAAGGCTGCTATGCGGTAGGGAAGTACTTGCTATCCCTCTTTCACATGGGAGCATTTCAGGCAGAAAAGGGCAAAGCTGCATACCAGCCAGCATTTGGCCACCAGCACCAGTTACAGATCCTGTGTCCCAGCTCTTTACCACCTGCCTTTGGGATCAAACCTCCATTTTTCCCATTCCACTGTAGCACATGGGTTCCCCTCTGAGTGATGTCTTCTGTGCCAGAGGGAACCCAGGATGCTGCGGGGGGCCCTGAGCATTAAACAAGTTGGGCTGTGGGGACCTGGGCACAGAGAGGAGCGCTGTGCTACCCCTGCAGCATGAGTACTTTCACAACATCTTTACTTCCTTTAAAACTAGGTGTATTTTGTAATAAAACATCTCTTAAAAAAAAAAAAAAAAAAACATTTCAGAATCTCAGAGCCAGTGCCTCTTTGTGTGTAGAATTTCTCATCGTTCTTTTCTGCTTTGACACTGTTTAACACATTCAGCTTGGAGCAGTGAATTCTCAACCCAAACCTGAATTATCTGTAGGAAAAATAAGTCTGAAAGTCTCCACCTAGGCTTAGTTCCTATCTAACCTCATCTTGGTTAGCTTTCACTCTTAGGATTATGGTTGCTCATACCTAAACAAACCCAGTCTCTGTAGAGGACATAAGAATGGCACTGTTACAATTCTGACTTACGTGAAAATCGTGAGCAAAGAACAAATTTTGCTCAACTACCATTTGTCACTTTTTCCTTTGATAATTTTTTTCCTAATTGGGTTTGCTTCGAACCAGATTCTGAGACCATCTGTCCAGCGTGAGGTCAGGGCACTTCTGCTACTTATCAGATAGTGGCAACCTTTTTCAAGACCTTTCCTGGGAACCTGGCTGGTGGGAAGAGCCCCTGCAGACATGAAGGTTGCTTATTAAATTTCATCTTCTTCTTTCCTGGATCCATCCATGACAAGGGACCTTTGGGGATGTGTCAACATTACATCAACACCAGGGTGTACGTCAGCTATACCTGCATAGCACAGAACCTCAAAGGCCACAGTGAGCAGTAACAAAACAGAAATGTATACAGGCTGCTGCAAGCCTTGCTAAGGCTGCATCAAATAATTCAGCCAATCACCTCTTTTTATATCCTTAACCTGGTCTTGTACAGTGAATAAACACAGCTAAACATCATGCAGCCAGATGAACAGAATTTGCTCTTCGAACCACGCAATTGCACATTTCCTTGCAAACGTGCCAAATTTCTTGTTAGCTGCACTTGCCCTCTGAACCACTGTCAAACGATTGCTCTCAGATTCTCTTCCTCCAGGACGGCACTGAGCTGCCTAAATGCTGCTTTGAAGCCAGGCTCACTCACGCACGTTAAAACTTGTCATTAGAGTGGGATTGATCTCCTCAGTTCCCTGGTTTTACAGCTCTGGTTTCAGTTGCTCAGGAGCTGTCGCACCAAGCAGCCACCACCACTGGGGCCAGGCTCTGCCCTGCAGGTACCTGCTGCACCCCAGCTCATGCTCCTCTGCCTGATTTCGCAGTGGCAGGACACGTACCAGCTGACAGCCCTGTTTCTCCCCTGCCCTCTGCCAGCCCTGCTGCCAAGGAGCAGAATGAGCTGTCTGAACCACCACGCTTCACATCCCACCATGTCCCTGCAAACCCAATTAATGAGCTTGTTGCAGTGAACGCTAGTAGCTGGGCTGCGAACAATGGAAGCAGGTTAGATCATCCATCCCACCAGCTCTGCTGAAGGGTGATAACCTGTGGCTAGGAGCAGTAACATGTATACTTGAGTCCAATCCCTTTGGGCAACAGCGTGCTAATGTATTTCAAGCAGACTGAGACAAGTATATCAAGAAAAATGTGTGCGTTTAGTCTTGAAAATACCCTGGTAGTGATACAACACTAAGTTAAACCCTTTTCAGACCCCACCGGTAAGCTTCCCTGTTAAACCCAACTCACTCAATGTCTGTTCATTGTGAACCTGTTGAAGACGTGTAAAGTGTGATCCACTTCGGGTGGCAGGGAAGGGGCTCCACGCTGTGCTGTTCCTACCTGCCCCAGCACTCGGGGAGTCTGTGCTGACAGCTGGTCCCCCAGGGCAGCTTCCTGCGGTCCCCCTGGTCCCTGCAGGCTCCAGCTGCGGCAATGCCCGTTCCAACAACCATGGAGCAGCTGGGGGGGCTTGTGGGAGGATTCTGGGATATGTTGTCAATGTCAATATTTTTACAAGAAAATGGAACTTTTTTTTTTTTTTTTAATTGTGGAATCTATTTCTCTGAGGGGAAGCATGGAAAACATGACATAAGCTTGCAGATCAAAATCTAACAAGTTTGTTCAAATCCCGAATCACTTTTTTTTTTTTTTTTTTTTTTTTTAATTGAAGAAAACATTCTGTACTGAAAGGAGAGTCTAGTTCCCGCTTGGTAATGTTCCCAACGCGCTGCCTGCATCTTGGCTCTGTCTCAGAGAGACTCTTCAGAGTGCTGCTGACAGGATTTAAAGCTCGCCTTTGGTGCTGGGTTGAGTTTAAAGCCCAAAGCCAGCAGTTGTGGGGGCTGTCTGTGTTTGCATGCACGGTTAATCAGACATTGATTAACATCTTCAGTGCAACAAATCCCTATGGATCACAATTTAGTGGATCCCTCCTTGATCCTGAAAAGAAAACGTGACATAGTGCAGTTTGCATGAGCTTGCAGAAAACCAGCTTCTGGCTGCAAAGTGGATTGTTTCTGGTCATGTTATCAGCACTTTAGACAAGTTTCTTGCTTTTGTATACATACTTGAGGGTGGGATCTTTTCCTTATCAACCAGCCCCTGCCCGCCCCCTCCCAAAAAAAAAAAATTCCCACATTATTTACTGCTAACCTTTTTTTATTATTTTTTTTTCCCCTTTAGAACTTTCAATTAAAACCACAACAAAACTGATCATTTTATTGGCCCAGTGTTTCTACTCTGAGAGGCTGCACACCTGGAGATTTTTACAGGAGTTTAGTTTTCGTCTAACTCCTGTGGGGTTTTGTCCCCCTCTCTTAACAAGAATCAGAATAGCTTACATTCCTGCACCATGCCTTTCCTCCCAAAGGATCCTAAAACCATTTACAAACTATAAAAGCTGCTTTTTCTGTAAACAGAAATCACTTTACCCATCAACGAAGTGCAGCCACCTGGAGGGAAGGGAGAGTGGAGAGCAGCAGCTGCTTAAAAGCACCCAGCATTGTTACACTTTAAGCTGGAAAGTGATAAGTACTGTATCCAGCTGAATGTGCGGCTGGAATTTAAGAAGGTAGGATGTAATTTTTCAAACTGTAATTTGACCGAAAGAACATCCCCAGCTCTTGCCCCAAGTGCAAAAAGGCATTTAATTTTAGCATGCAGTCCGGCTAGCAGCTTATGACTTATCAGAGAGAAAACCAGGACCTCTAGCAGGAAATTATCCTAAAGCTATATAGAAAGGAAGAAAAGAACCAAGTGGATAATCAACTTCTAAGCACAACTGTGTAATATTATTTCATGAAAGACTAAGTGCTGAGTAATCTCAGGCTGCTTTGTTTTTCAAATCTCAGAAAATTACAGCCCAGGGGGATATGGCTGCAACAATTCCCTTGATGGCTCTCAGAAAAAACATCTTTCTTATCATTGTCAGAATATAGCAATAACAATAACAGTAACAATAACAATAACGATACAGGTAAAACTGAGTTCATATGAACATACTGGAGGCTGCTTTTGTTTGTTTTCCAAGAGATTTCTTTTTGATGACTCAGAAGTATTAAGCTCTGTTATGGCAAGTTGTATACTTGGCAACATGTACATGGAAGGTACGGAAAAAATCAACACAAATTTGGAGTTATGTTGCCCTTACCTAACTAGGGATGATGTGCCAAGAAAGAAATCTATATACATTTTAAAACACTGCAGCAAAAGTAGAGATTTTAAATGAGCCCCCTGTTGGAAAGGCGTTTCACAGAAGACATTATCAGCTACTGAGGCTGCAGTTGTATGACTGTCACAGCAAGAATAATTACTGCGTATTTAGCACTTCTTGTCCAAGGGTCTTGCAGCGATCCTGAGGGACTGCATTAGACACAGAAAGGCCTGTCACTCCAATCCAAGCAATAAAAAGGCACCATTCCTCTTTTAATCAATAAATCCAGATCTTTTAAAGTCCAAAGAGATTGTTACAGCATCTATGCTGTCTCCAGGCTATCACAGACCAGGCAATTCCCACAAGTCACTCCCTTTGCTGAGCCTGCTTCTTGGATGTGCTTTGGGAAGCGGTGTTGCTTCTGCTGAGAGCATAGAAGTGTGTGCTGGCTTGGAACCTGCACTGCTTTCCTTAGCTATATTTTTCTGCATTTTTCTAAACCAAAATTATGTTGGAGAACTGTCGTCCAGTGAAAAATGCCACGAGTAGGAAGCAGCAGGGAGAGAGCTCAAAGGGGACTGAGTGGCCTAAGGTGGCACACAGGCGAAAGGGAGGGACCTGAGCCCGAAACGGCAAAAATTAACTTGTGTTATTAGTTCTGTATCTGTCCAGTGATATCCAGACTCTGCATAGGATTCCTGTGTCCTGCCCCAAATAAAATCTGTATCCTCCCCTACGCTCTTCTACACTACTCATGTGAAATGCCCATGTTAAAGCACTTTGATCGGGGTGTTTGTTGCTGTTCTGATGTGCTCTTGGCAGAATATAACAAAAATAACACATTAAAAAAAAATACTGAAGAGGTTATTGGGCAAATAGAAATAAGATAAATTCTTCCTGAATTTCTAAATATATCCTAAATTGTGGAAGTGAGAAAAATTTTAAAACTAGTAAGTTCTCTGTGTAGCTCATTTTTTTTCTTTTTTTTTCCCATCTGAGCAATTAATACAATCCAGTTTCACTCATGCCAGTGAAATCAATACTGAGGTCAGAGAAGTACCATCACTGCAGAACATCAACTAAACAAGTTTTGTGCAGCTTGATTCTTCTTCTTGATATAGCTTTTGTGGTGCAGTTAAAGTCTTCTCTATAAATTTATACTTTCAAAGGGAACTTATATTTTCAAACTACAATAATTTCCTCAAAAAAAGCCTGCTAGGTAGTAATATTAGAGTTAAGGTAGCTTGACTACATCAGTTGGTGCATCTAATTTATTTTCTTTTATTAGCATTAATTGAAGATAACCCTTTTAATTCCACTTGCTTCCCACATGCTGTTTCCATGTTAGAAGGTCACTCACAAGGTATAAGTCATAACCGGGTTCACTCCATGGAAAGGCAGAGCATGTAATTCTTGCAAGGAGATCAACTGATATTTCATCCCTCAGCGATACGAGTCCACAACAGGATGAAGATAACATCAGAGTCATTGAGCGAAAGAGTAACTGTACCTGAAAAATACATCATGATCAAACCTCTAAAGTATGTCTGAAGGAAACCTTAGAAGGCCTCTATGTTTTTATCAACTCTATCTTTTCTAAGAACTTCAGTGATATAAAAGCAGGGGGAAATGGTTATAGAATTTCAGTTTCTTTACAGTATTTCTTTCAAGGCCATGAGTCACATAGAAATACACCAGAAATGACCCAGGCCAAATTTATTTTAAAAATATAAGTGCAACCAAAGCCTTAGAGGCTTTGGAGGCACATTATCTTAAGTATGAAGCATAAGTACCTTATCCGACATTTACATACCATCTAATGTGACAGTATCCCATCAAGTTCAACAAGCCTAATAGTGTACATAATTTCAAGCACTCTCGGGTATTTAAATGTATTTTCTGTCTGTACTTCAATTTTCTTCAGCAAAAAGTATTTTGAGTATATACATAGAAGCGAGTTGCGCCTTGAGAAGCCTGCCTAAAAGTTGTGTTAATTTCTATAATAGAAAAAAAGAATTTGTACCTTGGACATCTGAGTGAAATGTGTACATAAAGATGGGCTCTAATCAGGAGAATCACATTCTTGTAATGGAGGAATAGAAGTCTGATAATGAATTCACATGTTAGCCTGATTTTTTTGTGAAACACGTAGAAGAGACATTTGGGTAGCTAGTATCCACATTATCAATGCTGTCTTCTGAATATATTTGAAAAATTACTTTTTGGCAACCATATGACCCTGAATAAATTACAGTATTAACATAGATAATTCTGGTGTAGATAAATATGGCAATGGGTAGAGTTTGTAAATGTGTGTCTAAGTATTATAGCTTGATGGTAAAAATAGAGCCAAGGAGAACTGTTTTCCTAGGAAGAGATATCTGGCATCTGCCACTTTTTTTTTTTTTTTTTCTGCTAAATATGAAGGGAGGTTTGTGGGTATGAGAACAGGCTTTGGCTTTGTTAGAAAGCTTGCTCAAAGAGTAATAATAAAGAGTATTTAACTTATACTTTGTGTAAGTAGTATTTATTGTGCAAGTATATAATATCTTCTGTAATAACTTTAATATGTCCATGTGATTGTTCAGTAGGATGTACCAAATGAAAGGGATATTTAACAGGTCTATTTTTATCACTGCTTCTACCTAACGATCTACCACATATGCATACCATGTGGAAGATGTGGGGCCCAAATAGGCAAACTCGGAGTAGGTTCAGCACAATATTTTGGGCAAAATTTGAGCTTGGATTCAGAGGTAAATTCAAGGTCAGACTAAAATCGCCTTTTCTGTTCTTGCAGAACTTCACATCGATAGAGCATGCAGAAAGCATGAGATTACTCTTCTTGTAAGTTATTAATACTGGAAATCTCACTTGTTAACAGTCATCCTTGTGGCCGTCCACTGCTTGTCCCCAAAACTTCAGAAGTAAAACTACCTTCAAGAAATTCTACTTGTACTTTTGCCCCATGTAGAAGAAGCAGCCCTTTCAGATTTCAGATGCCAAACAAACCTGTGGGGGAGTTTCTGATCTGAGAAACAACTGACTCTTCCACCTAATCCTCAAGTCAGAAATTATCTGTTGTGCTGAGTAGGACCTTGGTTCTACAGTGACATGATATGATTATATGGAAAGGGATAATATTCTTTCATAAGACTCCTGCATATTCCTGTTCTGTAACAAGGATATAATCCAATATTACTAGCGGATAACTCACAAAGGCTTCTACTAAATTTTATAGCAGCTTTCCAGAAAAGTGTGGTCTCTTCCCTCTTTTCCCCTACAGAAATGCTATATGGCTCCAAATCGAGTCCGTCCCTCAAATTACTTAAAATTAACTGGATGGTTTGCATGACCTGCAGTGATCTCCAGTGCCTTCATTTAAATCTGACCTAGAATAGGAGGAAGAAGCCAGCCATTTCGCAAAATAAAAACTTTTCTCATAGTCATCACTGGCCTTTTAAATGGTTTAAATCCAGATCACAAGAGACTAATCCTGTATATAGTACTAAGCGGCTCCCTTTTCATTCAGGTATATGTCAGCTCTTAGGATTGTGTAAGGCCTGAACACTACTTCTAGAAGTGACTAGTCTGTGTTAAGTCACACTGGTAAAGAAATACCAGTATTCATGTCATATCCTATACAACAAGCCATCTCCTATAGCTATTTGTAAGTTCTACTCCTCAACTGAACCACTTCCAGGCACACGAACAACAAGAAGGGGTTTTTTTGTTTTTTTCTGGTTTCTAACTTGAGCCATGACATTTCAAATTCATACTATAGATCACAGGGTCATAGAATGGTTTGGGTTGGAAGACACCTTCAAAGATCATCTAGTTCCAACCTTCCTGCCATGAGTAGGGACATCTTTCACTAGAACAGATTGCTCAAAGCCCCATCCAACCTGGCCTTGAGCACTTTCAGGGATGGAGCATCCAGAACTTCTCTGGGAAACCTGTTCCAGTGTGTCACCGCTGTCATGGTCAATATTTTCTTCCTTATATCTAACCTAAATCTATCCTCTTTCAGTTTAAAGCCATTAACCCTTGTCCTATCATGACATGACCCTGTAAAAAGTCCCTCTCCATCTTTCTTGTAGGTCCTCCTTTAGGTCTTGCAAGGCCGCTATAAGGTGTCCCTGGAGCCTTCTCTTCTCCAGGCTGAACAACCCCAACACTATCAGCCTGTCTTTGTAGGAGAGGTGCTCCAGTCCTCTGAACATGGTGGCCCACCTCTGGACTCACTCCAGTACATTCATGTCCTTCTTATGTTGGGGGTCCTAGAGCCGGACGCAGCACTCCAGATGGGATCTCACGAGAACAGAGTGGAGAAACAGAATCACCTCCCTCAACCTGCTGATCACGCTTCTTTTGATGTAGCCCAGGATTGGGTCAGCTTTCAGGGCTGCAAGAGCACATTGCCAGCTCATATCAAGCTTCTCATCAACCAACACCCCTGAGTCCTTCTCCTCAGCGCTGCTCTCAATCCATTCTCTGCCCAGCCTGTATTTGTGCTTGGGATTGCCCTGACCCATATGCAGGACCTTGCACTTGGCCTTGTTGAACTTCATGAGGTTTGCATGGGTCCACCTCTCAAGCCTGTTAAGGTCCCTCTGGATGGCATTCCTTCCCTCCAGCGTGTCGACCGCACCACACAGCTTGGTGCCATCAGCAAACTTGCTGAGTGTGCACTTGATCCCACTGACCATCTCGCCAACAAAGATGTTAAACAGTGCCGGTCCCAGTACCGATCCCTAAAGAATGCCACTCATCACTGGTCTTCAGTGGTCTCAGATGCAATATAATTACTGAATTTTCCTACCTCTCTTTACATGATGGAACAAAGATCCCATTTTCCAGGAGAACTTCTTGCTGTTTCTTCTTCTAAAGAAACCAAGTATGTATTTAGTCAAAACTGTTTCACAATTCATGCTTTTGGGGTGCATTGCATCATTTTAAACAGATTCAAGTTCACAAAATTCCGTGAAGTCTAAATCAGATTTTCCAATGATTTGTGGAAAGGTATTAGGGCAAATTCGCATATGGACTGTGGTCATTGTCATCCAGTCCCAGATCTCAGAACTGAATACTCAGACTTACAAAGATCTCTAAAATGCCAATGAGGTTTTGGGGTGGTATTGAGTTGGCTTGGAGGCTTTTCTTGGATTCTACATTCCTGCTGTCTGCAGCAGGAGAGAAAGCTGAAACTGTCCTTTACTAGTTTGTAGGTATGCTTTTAATTCCTTAGGGCTGAGAACTGTAGCTGGTATTGGGTTTCTCTGATTGAATTTAGGAAATCAGAATGTAACTGAAACAGGAAAGGGATTAGGAAGATGGAAAAAAGGGAAGGGACACAACCACAACCCGCAACTCCGACTGCATGCAATTCAACCCATGCCTATTGTGTTCAGCTGCCTTTTCCCATGCACTTGTTTTTGATCTACAGCACACGTGACAGTGGTGACTACTAAAACCAAGGGAACATTTGCAAGCTATCAAAGGAGGTGGAGTCACTCAGGCAACTGGAAAGGGAAACTGCTATTTCTCAGGATATTTATAGAAGGGTACCCCCACTGCCATTTGTGCTTCAGGGAGGTCCTTCCCTTGATTGCTGATAGTGTGTACTTTAGCCATGTGTGGTGCAGCAGATTGGGCTCAGCACTGTGAGCCACAGTTCTCCTTTTCCCAGAGCTTCCTTTGAACTTTGCAGCCCTATGCAATAAACTTATGTGTGGTGCTGGGCTCGCCCACCCAGAGAGTGAGATATTTCTTGGAAGCTGTCTTCCACTTCCCTATGGCAAGCTACTGTGAAAACGCTATGGTAGAATCTCTGTGTCAACACTGCTTCTCTCTCCCCTCCCTGCTCCAGGCTGGCCGGGACTATCCCAGCCAGAGCAGCACCCTGTGCTCAGCATTGTCTCTGATTTGAGACCTTTCATTACTGTCCCACTTCATGTGGACTGCTTCTTGCAAAGTACGATGTTTGGTGACAACAGCACATTTGCCCAAAGCTTTTGTTTCAGCTTTTGACTTTGATTGCAGCAGGGTTTTTCGGTTTGGGGGTTTTTGTTTTTGATTTTGTTTTTTTATTTTTTCTTTGATTGTGAGAGAAACAGAGATATGCTCCATGTGTTTCACTAGTGATGGTGCCTTCTAAATCTCTAGCCCATTCTCAAAACAACAGTTGGAAAATACTTTTCAGGTCCCTCTCCCCAGTAACAGCTGGTGCATTTTCAAGGGCTCTGGTTTAAGATGAGAGAAGGGAAAACCAGAAGGGGCGAGCAAGCCTGTCAGCTCTCTTATCCAAACACACTGTCATTCCCATGATTGATAGAGTCCTTGGTCAAACTCTGGAAGGCTTTCAAACACACTCCACTCTGGGGTGGTGTGAATTTCAGAGGGTCATTCTGGCAGGTGTGACTATACATAAATTGTTAGCTCCCAAATAACTACTGACTCCAGGAAGACAACACATACAATTTTCACAACTCACTACCTTTGAGCAAAGCAAATTGTCTTAGGGCTTACGGACGTTCAGGAAAGACTCTGAGAAATTTACAATTCACTAGGCACTGACCATAATGTTTAGTCATTTACTACTTCTGCCAACAAATACATGCTTCACAACCAAAAATGTGGTTAAAAAAAACAAAAACAAACCAACCACAAAACAACAAACAAACAAACTACAAAAATGTTAGTCCAATATCTAGAAAAATATCTTGTTTACTCAAAAACATATTGAGGAACTATCTTATCAGCAGGAAGAGGCTTGTGATTTAGCTATCTTTTCACTGAGAAGAAAAAAATCCTAACTTCAAATGACTTTAAAAGAGTCCCAAACTTAAAGAGAAACAGCCTTATGTAAATTGTTGGTACAAGACAAATATTTGATGCAATACAAAATTTAATGCAAATGTGACTCAATTTGACAATTTCAAATACACTGTCACATGACCATGAGCATCTTTTCAACTGAACTCTTGATTTCGATGTCCTTAAATTACAAAGACATGTTTTCTACTGTGAACTATGACCAAAAGTGTGTAGCAGCCTATAAATGCACTGCCTGGACACCCGTTTCAATGTCAAACAAAAGCAATTTCTTCTGCTTCCAGGAAGTGAATCAACATCTTTTTCCTTTATAAAGAATAATTTGCACATATAACACCTTCCACCTAAATTTCCAGAAGGGGGAAAAATCTCCATATACCTTTGGGAGACTAGAAAGTGTGAAATGAGGAGGAGAGAAGGTGTTAGATTCCCAGTGACCTAGAGAAAGGCAGAGCAGATGTAAAGAATCAATTCCAGTTCATCCCTCTGCTAATGTGTTGCTGTAACTATTAAACCTTACTTTATTCATATTAATAACAGTAAGTCAGTGGAGATTTACCTGCCCATTGAGTGGATCTACTTGGAAATATGCTTTTTCTTTGTTTTCCGAGGGTGCTCTGGAGAACAATAGACTCACAGGTTTCCTTTGGAATTGGCATAGGCAGTTTAAAAGAAGAAAACCCAAATACTGTGTGATATTCATGGGTCTATACATTTCGTGGGACTCTTGGTTTTGCCAGCAGGCAGATGGGTAGAAATCAAAGAGTTTATTCAGTCACTGTATGAACTTTGTGGCAGCTTCAGGATGAAATACTCTGGGAATTTGCCTTTATACTGGAAAATGCTGGAATTAATTTTGCTTTTACAATTGCACTGACTATGGTCAGCGCTTCATTCCCTGTCACCAAAGGACAAGAGAAATTTTCTGCCATGGATGAGTCAAATTTGTCATGCACAGAAGTCTTGCTCTTGGCATATGTTCATAATGAAGCCCATTTCTTGTTGGCATGGATGCGTCAGTATTGTCTCCTCTGCTTCACCAGCTGCCTCAGATCCCTGCTTCTTTAAAAGTCCCAACTAACTTGTCACAGGGAGCTGAACTCCTGCAAGTGTCTAAGACTGGAACATTTTAGCACTTTACAGTCTAGTCAAATTGTATCACTGTGCATGTCCCTCTGGTCTGCCCTGGCACATGAATCACTCTTTAAGCTAGAACTCATATTTACCACATCAATAGTCTAAAGGCAACTAGAGGTTTCATTTGCAGCCGAGTTCTGAATCCTGACCTTAAGGATCTCATTCTGGTTTTAATTTCTTGAATACTTTTTTTTTTTTTTATATATATATCTATATTGTCAGTGATTGAAAGCGTATACACAGGGTGGGAAGGGGAAAGACAGCAGAAGAGTCACCACATTGTATAGCTTGTGAAAGGCTGGAACAGGATGACTGCTGTTGAACAATGCACATTTAGAAAGGCACAGAGCCTGTGCTGGCAACTTTAAGGAGCTTTTAAGTGGTGTGGATATAATATGTCCCCAGCGTGATGCTGCACTACTCCGCCAGAGTACTGCAATGGAGAAGTACTGCCAAAGGGTAAATGCAGAAAAGTTCCCAAGATTTCATTGAACACAGAACCTATGAAAAGCAGTCACAGAGGGTGCTTGGTTGTTGCAAATGCAGGTAGGGTAGGGTTGATAGAGGGAGGAAATTACGCTCCTGTACCATCCCTGCCCCCATATATGTTGAGAATGTTTTCTCTACTGACCTTTTATAGATAATGGAGAGAAATCAGCACTCTGTGGGAAATACTAGACTGTCTTAGAACCTACTTTAAAAAGGAATAAATCAATCCTTACACCACACTGTATATTGATGTGATAGCTACGGACTATAAAAAGACTCTGGAGTGACTAGCTCAGAGGCAGATGTCTGCATTGCAAACTTCACCTGACTGTAATTTGTCAGATAAAATCCCACCCAAAATAACTCAACACTGCAGGGACATCTTCTAGCACTGCTTCATACACTCCTTGACCTCCCTAAGTCCTTACACAGGGTGAGCCCTTAATGCCATCATGGCAAATATTAATAGTAATTTCTGTATTCCTTGAGGTCTTTGGACTGGGCTCCAAGCCCTTTCCATTGGTCTTCATGCACAGATAGTCCAGTGGCAGAGGTTGAATGAAAAAATATACACATACTCACATTTTTATAAAATACATACACACACACAAACATTTATATGTACAGATATGCAGATGAAAAGTCAGATTTTGTTTTGAGATTTGAAAAAGAGTTGTAAATGTGCAGGTACTGGATTCATAAGAGGTAATTATCCCTTACTAATCCTTATGGCTGTCATTACCTCGGGGATGTGGCACAGTGTTAGCACTGCACAACTTCACATGGACCCAATGTGAGACAAGGGTCACAAAAAGCAAGAAGAGTACATCCACACTGAGTGGCATGCATGTAAAATTAATAAAATGGAAGTGCTGTTTCTTGTCACTTTACATACATGACTACCCAATTTCTGCTAAACTAGTTCCTTATGCGAGGCGTATTCCTTTCTGACACTGAATATGGCTTGGTCATGAGTTGCCTTTCTATGGTTCATCGTGCTGTATTTCAGTCCCTTGTTAATTTACTGTAAAGACTTAATTATATTGTATTATATTATACTCCTAGATTATTTGCCAAAAAACCCCAACCAACCAAAACAAACCAAAGAACAAAACCAACACAAACAAACAAGCAAAAATAAAAACTAAAACATACCCACACAGCAAACAAACAAAAAAACCCTACCCATCCTCGAGAAAAACCCCAGAAATGTGCAAACTTATCTGATTAGATCTAGAAAATCAGTTCAGTGGTAGCAGCACTATGAATATTCTTTTCTTCCTTGTTGGGCAGTTGGCTAATAGTTTGGATTGCTCTGAAGGTTGTTCCCAAATATTGGTTTTGATCTGTGGCAGGAATCCAAACTAAACTACATGTGTTTCTAGTAATGTAGCAGTACAGTGATTACTTAAATAGGGAAATATGTTACCTAAACTTTTTATGCACTCCAAAGCTAAGCTGAAGCCTACAGAAGTTGATGGGTGTCAAGCCTCCATTAATTTGCTTTCACACTCAGTTTCATTTCATTCATCAGGGTACACCCTTAGTATACTAGAAGTAGGATGTTGGGGTTTTTTTTTAATGAAAGGGGGTGTTGCATTAGAGGTTTTATTCACCCAAGTGCATGCAGAGAGGGAGTAAGACAAACAACAGTTTCTGAAGAGGGAAGTCCTACAGAGAATCAACCTTAGAAATAATGAAGTTAGGTGGAGAAACATTTGCTAACGTCCCATAGCTGGCCAAAATATCTGAGTCTTAAGGAGAGGTGTGAGAAGCAAAGGGAACACAGAGGAAGGAAAATACACAAATAGAGGAAACAGGCTGTTTGGAAGATTGTTATTTACAATGGTCTCTATACTATGCTTCAAAGATCAATTCAGTGTTACTATTAAAAGCAAATAATAAAAACAGGCAAAGAGTGAGAAATTAGGGCGAGAATAGTTTCCTCTTTCTTTTACTCATGTTATCTACTCCTGTGAAAATACTTACTTTCTGGTGTATTTAAATATGAATGTCAATGGTGGACAACATGTAACAATGACTTTGCTCATAAGCCTAGGGAGAGACTTTAATAGATGTTAATAATTTATATGGCTTTAGTGAAAGCTGTTATTGTTTAGATCCCATATAAATAAAAACCATTGCTATCACCTGTCATAATACTCTCTATTGTGTAGGTTAAGATAAAAGTCCATTAGAGTGGTTGGCTGACTCACAGCAAGAATTCAAAGGCTGTTTATCTCGATTAGTTAAAGACCTGTAATTACAGCAGTTTGACCTCGAGGAAGGTAATTACTCCACAAAAGCTCTCTACAGGAAACCAGACATTAGCCTTGGCTAATTAGCTTGACATTCACAAGCTGCCTGTATCAGAATGCAGATGGTTTGGCAACACCAGCATGCAAACGGCATCTACAAATGCTGCATGAGCAGCCCCCAGAAAAGCAACTGCCTGTCAATGACGGCTAAGAGTGAAATTATTTTCTTGATGGCTTTTATAACTTGCTTAAAGAAAAATTCATTTTCCCAGAGACAATTTCCCATGGAGGAAGATAGAAGACGTGGATGGCAGCCTGGGAGACTGACTCAATTTATTATGGGAAAAAGTAGACGAGGCTGGTTCTGTAAACTTTTTTGTTATTTCTGGTCCTGACAGTGATTAGTCTTCTCATGCCTATTGGCACATTCTTCAATCCTTCCTCCTTTCAGTGTCTATAGGGTTTATATTTAGGATGCAGTAGGCTCCCTACATATGGTCCAAATACATCTCAGCAACAATCAAAGAAAAAAAATAACATTCAAGTTACGCTACAAGTTGCATCATTTGCATACAAAGTAAAACTGAGTTTTGGTTTGGATGTACAGTTCCAGCTTCCACAGACATATAAATAATGATTCAATTAGTGCTGCAGAGATGTTTAAACGTATACTCAGCATGTAGCGCAAAATAAGCTCTGAGCAGAGTTCACAGTTCTTTAAGAAACAAGAATTAGGAATTATTTATTTAGTGTCCTTCAAAGTGACAGCCAAATTTTTAACCTATACTTCAAATTTTTTCCTGCAACATAGTTTTATACTGTGTGTCTTACCAGTTTATAGATCTGGTGTCATTTGTATAAGGAAAGAAAAACACTGTAATTTGGCAGCATGGCAATGTATGCTGGGCCTAGACACTGAAATGCCCAACCTCTTTGTATTTCTCTAGAAACTGCGGAACAAGGGGTTTATCTGTTATGAACAAGTTTTTCATCAGATGATCAGACTGTGAATTTGGGTGGTAGCCCAAAAAACCACATCAGCAACCAGGGTGCCTTGGCCCTGCCCTGAAGGCATGGTCGTGAGAGATGAAAGAGTTGATTATTACTCTGCGTATTCAGTGTGCCCCACCACGCTGTTGGGGTGTCCATTCGGGTGGCAGCAGGTCCTCCCAACTAGAGATTACAGTGGCAACACATCTCACCAAGGAGGGCTGGCATGAAAACAGACAGTTTACCATGTCTCTGATTAAAGGGTTGACTCTGATTTTTATCAGGAGCAAAGAGCAGTTTTGCCCAGACCATGCTAAAATCCCATACATGAGGTGTTTTCATGGCTCTAACCTTTCTCCTCATGTCCTTGGGAAGCCTGATCTCCTCTTCATGCATCTCTGCTATGAACATTGCATACAACGGGCAAGTGATCTGGTGGAAACAGAACCAGCACCCTGCCACATGCTGCCACTAGGTAAAATTACTCTCTGAATCTCAGGGAAAAAAAAGTATTTGAGAAGAATTAAACTTGAAATTGCCCTAAACCAGCCATCCTCCTTTGCACTTTTTGCTGGAAGACACCTTACTGGTAAAAATCTAGACACACAAGTTCAAGCTATAGTAAGACATATTCTTACAATGTGCCTAAAATTTATAATAAGGTAGGTATCCTAGTGAGAAGCAAGCTAATAGATACATAAAAATAACAGAAACATACCTGCTTTTCATTTTTCATTGTTTGTATTAAAAATGTTTTATTCAATATCAGAATATTATATTATATCAAATGCAATGTTACAATGTCATTTTACTCTTCCTGCCACAGACATTTTTTTTTTTTGTGACGGACAACATGCTTCACTAATCAAGAAAGGATCCAAAAAGAGAAAGGGTCAAAAAATTGAGTGAGTTATTGAAGTGCTGGTAAATGAATGTTCATGGGTGTTTCTGGGAAACATTTCTGCATGCTTCTTCTGTCTCTGAACATTACAGTGTTTAGCTTTCTGTCATCTAAACCACTTTTGCCATGACTTCTCCAATTGTCATAAATTTAATAGAAGAAAGGACTAGATTATCTTGCAGCTTTTATCAGATGCAGATGAAATGAGGAACAAGGAAGAAGAAATCCCCCCTGTGGAGTTAAATGTGTTTGTAGTACTTTCTTTTAACTATTTGTTTTCCCCTCTGCAAGATGTGAGATGGATGGAGAATACTGGAATAAATATGAACGAATCTACTTCTCCTGTGTTTATTCGTCATCCACTTATTTTCCAGCCTGCATACAACCAGTATTTTATTGTTCAACTGAGTAATAGAAGTAAAAAAAAAAAAAAAAAAAAAAATTACTTCCCTAGAAGTAAAAAATAAATTATATATACAAAGGAAGAATTTGTTGCACTGAAAAATGTCAAATAGCCCTGCAGAAGAGTGTGCTAATCAAAGATTTGCTGATATGAAGGGAATCATTGGACAGACAAAATGAATGTTCGTCCTCTCATCATTCCTGACACCCAGTCTTGCTCCAGATTTGCCTCTCTGTTACATTAAGGAATCTTTAGAAATCTCATTAAATATTCTGTTATGTTCACAGACATTTGCAGTGTATCTCAAATTGGATGCATTTGCAGGCAGGTCCAGAATCTGCAGAGGCACAGTTACATTGCTCCATGGAAAGCTGTGGAAATGCAGCCAAGGACATGGTCCTCATCTGGGGCAGCTGCAGTTTCCTGATGAAACTATTCAGCAACACTGAACATGGTTCTGGTGGTGTTACACTGTCAGCACTATCAGAGCTAGTAAGTTTAAACTTAACTCAGATGTGTCTCATGGTATTAAACTGTTTTTCTGGTTATAGCACAGATCAATCTCAAAGAAAATGCAAGAACTGTAAAACAGATACATTTTTACAAAACCCAGCCTGTCCACAGTCCCTCTAACCTCTTCTCTTAAACATTCCTGGTCTGTTGGTCTGTCAGAAATACCTCCTTCCAAGGCCATACAGGGAGTCTCCCTGCTGGGGTACACACAGGTACATCACTGCAGTCACGGGACGCTTTCTTAGGGTAGAGAGAAAACGAAGATCGATAATATTCACAAAATCCCACAGGAAGCAGAGCAAAATAATTTCTCCCTGTCTGCTCTGAATTCTGTCTTATGCTTAATTCTGACTCATGACAACTCCCCTCAATTTAAGAATATTGTAAAAGTAAATGGTCCTATGGCTGCTTGAGACTCCTGTGCTGGGGCCAAAAGGTAGGGGTGGGCACTTAAAAAAACAAATGGTGAATTCTTCCCAGAATGAAGCATTTCAGGAAAACAAAGGGTTAACAAAAGCTATGGAGGCTCAGGACTACAAAGAAGGACCTTGTGTGGGTTCCTGTCTTCTAGGTAGCATCGCCGCCTCTTATAGTTCCCTTACCCGGCCTCCAACTTCCACGCTTCCTGACATATTCAGAATCATGAATGCCATCCTTGCAAACACGTAGACATCAATCCAGTCTTTCTGCATGGCACTAAAACTCCGCAGAGCAGGATTTACAATTTACAGTGTGTGCCAATGGTGGAAATGAAAAGGTACCTTTTCCAGTTTCTCAGTGCCGTTACATGCCATGAAATTTTACTGGGCTGAGCACCATCCAAGCTGTCTCCAAGGCCTAAGGGACAGTATTGCAGTGAAGTGAGAAAAGGACATGTACCTACTTTCCTACTTCATGCAGCCATGGAATTTAAGCTTAAGTGCTTTCTAGATGCTCCAGCCCTTGCAAAAGGGGAGGAGCAAGCAGCTGCTGTTTTCCAAACCAAATCAGTCCTCATTTTTGACAGTTTGTGCCGAAAAGGCTATCAAATACAGTAAACGTGGGGGTGGGGGAGGGAAGTTGGATATGGCTATTTTTCCTTCAGAAAACAGGCTAAATCCCAACAAAGAGCCACTGGAATCAAACCGATGACCCTGACTCTGATACCTCCCAAGTCTGCTTTTGAAAATGCATATGGGATGAAAAACTGCATCCTGGAAAAACACAGAAAATAAATATTTAAAGAAAAAGAAACACAATGAAACAAATGCCTTGTGTTTATATTTCCATGGGCCACTGCCAAGTATCTCTCAGCCTGTTACCCATCTAATGTTTAGTGTACCATATGTTTTTTAAATGAGTGGATTAAACTCTTCCATGGTTGTGAAAAGCATCAATGTTTTTGTTCTGGACTTCCTCTCTCTGCATTTGTTGTTAATTTACAAGTTTCTCACATCCCTCTGACAATTTCTGTCTGTCTGTTTACATGTTTTAGATTTCTGATGGAATGTATATATCGGTCTTACTGCCACCCAGGATCTGTTGCCCATTATCGCCACGAACATCAAATGTCTGTCAGCCATATTTAAGTGGACATTTGAAAACACAGCCCAGGAGTAACTGTGGTGTCTTTTCAGTCCCAAGCTCCTTTTGCTTGTCTTTTAACGCTCAAAGCATGATCTCCCTTCCTTCACAGGAAGACTGTGAAGTCTCAGCCTCTGTTCTAAGCTCAGGAGAAGTTTTTGGGTGAGGAGGAATGAGAACCAGACACTCTCAATTCTAACTTAGCCTCTGTCACGGCTATTTTAGTTGCATTCTTCACTTTGTGACAGTTGATGGTCAAACATCATGTCACAAGCCAGGTAAGGAGATGATTATTTGCACATTGTGGTTTTGTGCATCTCTGCAGAGCTGGAGATGCATACATCTTCTCCATCTCAGAAACTCAGACCTTGAAGACACAACCACCAGTGCCACTCGTTTTTCCTCCTCTTGGCTCTCTGATCTGCCAAATGAAAAAAGGACTAATTGCCATTCATATAGGCCTATGAATTACACAAAAACATAATATAAAGCACAGCTTTAAAAGTCTTCAATGTTACTGATATCTGTGTGGAGGCTTATGGAACTTGGTTGAATGATAAGCGTTCTTCTGTGTGGTTTCCAGTTTCTCTGGAAGCAGAAAATACAAAGCACAAACAGAACTGAAGTAAAGACTAGTAGAACTGCTACCTTCCTTTTGAATGTACAAACAATTAGTGGCATGTTGCAAATGCCTTGGAGAATACGTTTGTTAGTGAAAACCTGATTGGAGAAACAAGTATAGACAAAAGACATATTCTAATTTCTAGATGTGACTGTTCTCTTCAGGAATATTCTTGTCAGAGAGGCACTCACCCTCACTGGAGATATGAAAGTGTGCCCCGTGCAACATGCTCTTCAAACATTACAAAATATTTGGCTCTGGGTACCTGCGTGGAAGGAAGTTGGTATAGAGTGGTCACTTCCACTCCTGAGCAAACAGCCTTGTCTCCTACACGTTCCCTACACAGTCACAGGTACGGTGCTTGAATGTTCGATTGCCTCCTCTGTCAGATGCGGCTGGACATCTCATGCCCATACGGAACCCCAGCCAATAGTACATGGGTTGCTGGGAACTTGCTCATTCACAGTGGGAAAAATGATAAAACTGTTGCTCCTTTTCAGTGTTAGATCATGGGTGAGAGCTCATTTCTGACGTGAGGACAAGCAGCGAGCTGTGTCTAAATATTCTGAAAATATATTCATTTATTGAAAAGTTCTGACTTGGCTTACACAATGAGATAAGTGTTTGGCTGTCATACCACCTAACCTGGAAAAGTCTGTATCTCTTGCTGGGATCCAAAGTAATGGGAAAAATATCAAAATTTCATTGTTTCAAGAAGGAAAACAAAGTGAAAACCTTACAGGTTTTGTCTGGGAAGAATATTGATTGGTGCTCAGCTACTCATAAGTGCTTAGTACCAAACTTTCGTTGTTTTCAATGACTTTTTCTTTTTTTTTTTTTTTGAGGAACTGGCCTACCTTCCTTGCAGCCTGAGCCTTCAACAGAATATGAGGCATCAAGAACTGTTTTGACCTAAGTACTTTGGTTTGGCTTTTTTGCTGCCATCCCCAGCAAGGACTGTGAACATTCCTGCAACTGTTAGTCAAAATCCAGAGCCAAGACTGACTGACAAGTCTCAATGACACACACAGTGGTTTTCAGAACAAACAGCAGCCTACACACCTCTGTTGACCTGCCCTGCCCTGCCTGGACTGTTGCTTTCCATCAGATGGAGAGAACTGTGGAAGAAACCATCTTGTCCAGACTACATCAAGCTCAAAGCCCACTACTGTTTGAGTTAGGCTTGTCTTTCTTCCCTTTGTCTTTGACCCTGTTTTGCATGCTTTCTGTCCATAAAAGATACAGCAGAACTTTTTTTTTTTTTTTAAGAAAGTTTGAACATAAAGCCAACTCTTATTCTGAACTCGAATGGTGGAAAAAGATTTGAGGCGTCACTGGATGCAAGAGTTATAGAGCAGATACACTGCCACAGCACTGAGGAGGGCAAAATTTCCATCCAGTATGACATCTTTCTTCTAAACAATCTTCTTTCAGTGTCCATGATGGATAGGACACAACTGGGTATGAATCATAGCAAGAGATTTGTACATGATTTTAAGAAAGCATCTCTAATGGTAGGGCTGGTGAAGCACTGGCATAGATCAGCAGGGGAGACTAGGAATTCCTAGAGCCAGAGGGTTTTAAGAGTGGGTTTGGCAAATGTCAGTCAGGAATAACATAATTCAGGGAGATATCTGGGTCTTATAAGGCTTCTCTGCCTATGACTAAGCTTTTCAGAAACAACCCAGGTAAAAATCTCGTTTGCTCTGTAGAGCTAGGCAGGGAAGCACTACGGCTTTTGGGGAGGAAGGGTATCCTCTAATCACGACACAACAAATCCTGTCAGCCTCATACCAGCTTCCAGCATCATGAGAGCCCATCTCCCAGTGCTGCTGGAGCAGAGACAGAAGCCAGACTGCTGCATTTTGTGCAGAGGGCAGGGGACCAGCCTCCCGCACTGCCCATGAGTGTCCGCAGCTCTCACCAGGGCAAGAACCAGCAACGCTCTCTGTGTTATCATTATTATCTACACGTAAGGAACAAAAAGGCACCTTTGGCCTAGACGGTCCCCACACCTTCCTAACACCCTCCTTCCATGCTGGACCTGGACTTAGTCTGAAGGGGGAGAGATATGTGTAGAGCCTGGGGATGTCTATCTCAGGCCAAACACGTGTGTGCATACACGTTCAAATGCAGCTGGGGTATCAGACTATCCCTGCCTCCAAGGCTATCTTGTTGGTCCTCCAGGCAAGAAAATTGCTGTGAGGTTGCAGGTGGGTCATGTTTGTGTGGTACAGTGTGAAGGGACCGTGCATTGTGCGGTTCCGCCTTGAAATACAGCCTGTGTCCCAAGAATGCAGGTGTTGCTATCTTCTTTACAAAACAGCCACAGGAATGTGAAAGTTGTTCAAAAACTAGATAGGCAATGTCTGGTCAAAGTGCTGTCTGGAGAAATGGCAGGTGTTTGTTCTCATGGGACCTCTTCATGTCACAGCTCATCTGAATATTAAAAGGGATCATTTTTGTGTGAAGGGGTAAAGAAGGGTCAGGGTCACATTGTTCTTTGCTCTCTTTGTTCTGTTAGAACAAAGCAAGGAGTCAAACTTGAATCTACAGAGCAGAGGGGCAGCTAAAGTGTGTTCTTGGGAACCTGTTTGCATTTGTAACTAGCATAGTGTTAAGTTGACATGAATTCACAGGCATACTTTCTGTGCTGGTTTGCTTTTCTATAAAACTGTTTCAGGGATAGGAGGGAAAGAGGAGAGACATTCCTTTTGTGCATATGTGGGACAGTTTAAGCACAGTTTCTTAACACTCCCGCCTTTTCTGCATGCATGGTGCAAATCACAAGAAGACAATTCACAGTCTGGAATATTATTGTAGTTCTTACGTTAAACATACCTCAGCTTGGCTTTTTCACCTGAAATTGTATAAGGAGTCATATAGAATAGTTACATTGCCAGTAAAACTTGGGGTTTAGCTAAATTAAAAGGTATGATTCCTACAAAGAACAGCTCCAAATTTCAGCTGGGATTAAATTGGTATTCAGCATCAACACTGCAGCCTTCAATTGCAGCTCTACTCTATAAAATATTAGTTTGAACACAGCATTGAACAGATTCTGTGTTTCTAAGTCAATCTATGTAAAGTTAGTTCAGTGATACACACACAGAACAGGCCTTCTGCCTGGTGCACTGCTACCAGTCTGTGCTTGCAAGGCCAAAGGATATACACAGCATATTTGACTTCAATCCATGAGATACACAAAAAGCACATTTCCATTTTAAAGTCATTCTCTAAAGCGGAGCTGAACCTGATAAAAAAAAACCCTATGCTTACTGAAAAAATAGCAAAGAAACAGAAATATGTTGCTCCAATAGAGAGAAAGATGGCGTTTAGGCTATGAGATGACCAGCACTGCTTTGTCTTTAACATCCTTTGTGTCTGGTTTGGCTGTGAGGAGGGCTATATAGGGAGTTGTGGGACTTATCCTGCTCTGAAGTGTTGCAGCCAAAGCCAGGGTTCACACAGCAGGCTAGAAAATCTGGCTTCACCACTGTCCTACCTATCACTACAGCAAGACGCTCCAGACCAGCAAGATCACTCTATGGCTCTGACAGTGCTGTAAAGCAAGAAGGAGTTGGGAGGTGGTGGAGGATCTGGCCTCTGAGAAGACCAAGGTCTTCTGCCTCCTGCCAAGTCTTCAAACCAGGTGGGGAAGGGAAGAGATGTTTCCACGCTTGATCAGGAGAGGAAATCCGCAGTGCCACTAAGACAGGAACTTGGCCAATAACAGGGACCAGAAGCACTCTCCAGTTCTATAGAGAGGACCTGGCCACTGGGAAGAGCAGTGTCTTCCCACTCTGAAGGGGTTGGAGAATGGGTGTCAATGGCCAGCTGCACCTTGTCATTCCTGAACTGACTGTCCACTGAAGCTGAGTACAAAACACAGAACAAAAGCTGTCTGCAAAACATGACATACTTGATCTAAAACTACATTTTTCTCAGCTTCTTACAGCTGCATCAATGCACATGTGGTCTCTTGCTAAAGACACTGAGCATCCAGTTAATGACTTTTATATGGATGATTTATTAAAAGGAAGGATAGTGGCTGTCTTGAAACCAAACCAGCTCTTTGCCTATTGCATTGGCAAGGATGTTGAACCCACTTATTTGTAATTGCAGCAGTGGTACCCTGACTCCCATAGCCAGTATGATTCCAAAAGGCTTTGGGCCACATTATTTGGTATGCTTTCACTTATTTAGACTCCTTCAATTATGCCAGTAGTGGTTTAACCTACCACCTGAGGGTTCTTTTCCTGCATGAGGACATCTGACAGCTAAGATTTTCTTTGTACCTTTCATTAGAAGTTCTGTATTAAATGAAGTTAAGATTTTTTGTGTGTGTGGATCCCATTTGCTCTGTTTTTTTGTTTCAGACAACTGAGTGCAACTGAAACATTAATTTGATTCGAAGGGAAGAAGGAAGGAGAAGTGTGATCTCATTAAGCCCCTTTATTTCTCCCTGGGAGCAATAGATTTTCCTTCCTGTGATGTCAAAGCTTGGCTAAAATTTACTGGAATCTTTGGAAAATGCAGGATGTACTTCAGTTTCATAATTGATTATACAGCTAGGACTTTGCAAAGTTGAAAGCAGGCCCCCAGCAACTGCTAAAGATACTGCTATCAAGCACTTGTGACTCTGTTTACACTCTCTCTTTCTGCTTACTCACTATGTGTCCTAAATTTGGCATTAAACTGATTTTCTTTCATTTTGCTTATTTGTAGAAGTGAAGAACACTTCCACGGTCACAAGACACTCTGTTGGGGATTGTGGGAAAGAAGTTGAAGGATAAAAATGAGTCTTACTTCTAAGTGTTGGGCTTCCAGGGTTTGGTGGTGGCTTTTTTGCTTTTTGTATGAGTTTCAGATGCAAACTGACAGAGTTCATATGGTGGCATACGATGCTGAACTCGGGAGCAACTCAGATCTGAGAATCTGCCTTCAAGGTTTGAAACTCGCCCTTTTGGGAACAAGAGATAAAAGTGGTATGATGAGACACAGGGCGATTTGTGTGGGCCTGGGATTCAGAGAGATTTCCAGTAACCTGTTGGTGTTCACAGCTGACTCTCTTGACAAATTCCAGGGACTGATCCCTCCCAGACTGTGGGCTCAGGCTTGTCTAATTGAGAGGCTCTGATAACTGTGACAAGTGTCTTTTTCAGATTATTTATGAGCAATTGTATTGAGAGACTGGGGAAATCAATGAACCATCACCATAGCTCGCTGCGGCTAAGTCAGGATTTATGACATCTTCACTGAATCAAGCACTTCTGGAAGCCAGTTTTGCCAGGCACCCTACAAAAACATTCAGTTTAGCCACCCTGCATCTGCAAGATGCATCTAGTGACAGAGTTAATCTATGCCTTAACTCCTATTGTGGTTGAGGTTCATCAGCCCTCCCTCAAATCAGGTGAACAAGTTTAAGGAGGAAAGCAGAACCAGCAGAAAAATCCCTTGTGACCAGTCTTCTTTCAACATTTTTCCTTCAATTAACTTTGTTTGCACAATGAATAGACAAGTGATTTCTCCAGAAGCAGTGTTGCAGTGCGAAACTTTCTTCCCAGGCAGCAGGTAGACAAAAAGACTAATGTGCGAAGCAGTAATTTAATTTATTAAATCACTGTCACTTTGCAAATCCAGCAGTGCAGAGGCAGTGGAGAGGGAGAAGGGAGAAGGAAGGAGAGAGGGTAAAATTATGCAGATGGTGATTTCAAAGAGGATTTACTAGAATTATTGTAATTTATCCTGTTTTTTTCTTACTGACACATGGAGTTAAGGGTGGCTACCCAGCTGATTTAGTCAATGAGGTTTCTGCATTTGAGTGATGTGAATACCCAGGGATTCAGCAACTGAAGTATATGAAAAACTATATGCTGTGCCAGCCAATATGGAAAGTTCCTATTAACTCTAGAGAGAATCTGTATTGTAGCAGACATTTGTTTTCCTTGTTGCAGCTTAACATCAAGATAGAAAAAAGAGGCAGTGGAAATGCAATAAAACAAATTAAACCTGTTTGCAATCTGTTTGTACACCCTTGATAAAACAGGTGGAAATTCATGATCTTGTATCTCCCTTCTACATTGAATACATCCTTTAGCCTAGAAAGGAGGCAAGCTGACAACAGGGCTTCAAACAATATTCCTTCAGTTTTGCTAAAGCTGAGCACTGACTTGGAAGGTGAAAGGTTCATTTGGAAGAAGCAAGGAAAACCAAAGTATCTTGTGATGGCCATTTCACAGAATCTTTGTTTTGAAAGAGACAGGAAAGATGGTTTCGAAACCGCCTCTGCCATTGACTTCCCATCGGAAGGCCGAGTGCTGACAGGATGTTGGGGTCTCTAATGACACCATTTGGTCATTGATTATTTGTAGGCTGCAGCTTAGTGGGTGGCATTGGAGGTTTCTGTGAACTTTTTCATCTTGTTGTTGCTTTTGGCTGTTTTGTTGTTGGGTTTGGTGTTTGGTTTTTTTTTTTTTTGTCGTTGTTCATTTGTTTGGTTGGGGTTTTTTCCATCCGTTCCCTGGAGTGGCCAGGAAAGGGTTGTGGTGGGAGAACACAGCATTCACAGCGAGCCTTAGACACTGGCCAGTTTATTTACTTAAACAACAAACATCCAGCATGCCAGAAGAGCAGTGACAGAGGGCAGTTCCTGAATGGGATGAGACAGTATGTCTTCTAAAGCGCCCACCCACGTTGCCTGAAAGGGTTTAGTGGTGCTGACTCCTTGGGAGGAAATGACAGCTTGTGTGTTCAGAAACGTCACAGGCTACCCAGCAATGTGTGTGATGTGAAGATCTCACAAGCTGTTTGCAAATGGCCAGAGGCAAAACTCTGCTTGTTTTCCCTTTATTTCCTTCACCCCTCTGTTTCCCCCTCCCCTGGCCCCCTTTTGGGGGGCTGTCATTCTTCTCACCATCCTGTGTGCAGCTGGCATTAAGCAGCAGAGCTCATTCTCCATCAGATGGAAGGAGAAGGGGGTTGTATAAACAAACAGAACAACAAGAACATTTCTAGGAGCAACATCAAACCCGACCTTTTGTTTTATGGCAAAAAGTAACAAAGATGTTCTTGGGAAAACAGCTTAGCTGAGAGGGGAATAAACACGAACCCTTGAACTGTTGTGCCTGTGTGGAGCTGACCAAGCAGTGCTTTGCTTTCTTACCAGGGCTCTGAACTCTGCTGGACTATAAAAATGTACATTGTCATTGTCATTCTACAAATGGCTGGTAACCTCAGAACTCAGCTGAAATGAAGCAAAAGAAACTTTTTTACTATGTGTTGTTTTTCTAGTAAGCCTTGAATTGGATTTCTGCTGACAGCTCCTCAGCATGGCAACGTGTGACACCAGTGCTCTGTGATCTCTGCTGCTCTCCTGCTGCTTTTCCAGATTGAAGTGAAGGTGTTGACTTTGACCTACAAATACCTAAATGGCTTTGGACTTCCCTACTCAATTTTCTCCTCCTGCTATCTGTGACCAACAGAGGTGCCCCAGACACTCTGTTTAAGAGAGTGGTGAGAGCAGTTTCTCATTAAGGATGCCTGATAGATGTCATAAACTCCTCTATACCCACTCCAACATATTCTCATGAACCCTGATCATGAGAAAAGCTTGCAAAAGAGCAAACAATTTCCTGAATCCTGTCATAAACCTGATGCACACTTGAAAGAGGACCAGGGAATCAAGTTTTGCCCTGGGTCTTCTAAATACCAACTCATCAACGCTCTAATAGAGAGTTTTTTACTACTTGGACACTGGCAATGAAGTACCAACTGCAATTCAGTTTCCACAGCATTTGAGAGATTCATTTTCTCAATCACAGGAAATGAAATTAATATCTTTTAAGTTCAGGGGTCTGGAATTTAGACATCAACATTTGTAATCTAATTAATTAGTTCTTTTCACTTATAATTGCTGAATCTAAACATTAGATGATATGAACTATTAAACTGGACTTATTCAGCAGTCAGTGGGGAGGAATTTCTGTGACTTACTTAAACATCTGCCATGGGATTAGAGGACATAGAACTTCCCTTTTCACTGGTTAAAGAAAGTGTCAGCAAATATTCATATGCATCTGAAACTCAATAACCTACATAAACTTAAACAGATAAATATCAGACAGTGGGTTACACAAACTATTTTTTTTTTCACCATTCCCTGTTAACTTAAATACTGTTCTGCAGTACATATTTTTTCCCAAAATGTTTATGACTGCTTCCTGATGCTGTGTTCTTTTTAGCCACAACCCATAGGTTGGGATCAACAGCAGTGGTTAGCTGTATTATACCCACAAAGCATTGAAATATCTTTCTGGACCTGGACTTTACTATCCCAAGTCACAGTCTATCTCATCCACTATTGACCAGTCAGCCTCGGCTTTATAGAAAACCATACGCAGGCATTGCCTTCTGTTCCTTATTCTTGCGAGAAGTAGACAAACTAAAGCTGATTCTCAAAGCACACATCCTTGGTCAGTTTTGAAATCTACTAGAACAGAAGCAGCAACCCCAACTTGTGCCCCATGTGTTTAGGGGACCAGTGAAGCTCTGAAGTGGCTTCAGAGCACAACTCACCAGCCTTCTCAGAGAAGGGCACTTCTCTTCCTGATTTTCCCACAAAACACTGCAGCAAGCTAATGAACACTTGTTACATCTCCTCCAACAAGCTTCACTGATTCATGTAATATTCAGAGTTTAACAGGAGGGTTGTAAGCTACAGAGAATGAAGTTTTTGAAGCAAGGAAGGCCAGATTTCTGTGCACCTATGTAGACGTGCAGTTGTGAACCAGCTTCTTTACATGCGAGAACTACAACTTTAGATGAAATAGACTGAACTATTCAAATAAATGGAAAAACTGAGTTCCACAACTAAGGACAGACAGAGCTGATTCTCTGTATTCTGACCACATAAACACACGATTATCTGTAAAATGTGCCTATGTCACAGATACTGGCGTCTGCCTGACAGCGGTTCATTTTTACTGTTTCACTGTATCGAGCAGAGAAATTAATCCATGTGAATCCATATGCATGCTCTCCAGGTGCTGTGAGTGCTCCCTTTTCCATAGGGAGCCATGGCATAAAAAAGGTATGGCTGCTCTGATACCTCTATGTCTAGTGCACTACGAATGTTAAAGGTATAGAGATGCCTACATACACACACAAATTAATCACACACTCATAGAGGTCTATTGGCTGAATGAAATAGATCAAAAACCAGTACTCCTTGTATCTGGCTATTTCAGAAGAGGCCTTGAAATAAACAGTGTTTTTCCATTCCATGTGGACCATAAAGATACCCTGCCTCTTTTGTGAAAACTGAGATATATCAGCAGGCACAATCTCTCTTGATTGTGTCACTGGACACCATTTCCTAGATTGTTACCTGTCCTAGAGTTGTCAACTGGTGCTTGGCTTTATCATCAATCAGTTTTCCTATTCTGTAGTCTGCATGCTGATCTAACACACAACTAAAGTGTCTGAGAGATGTAGCCCTGCATCCCACCCTGTACATAAGGTATAGCTTTGTGTATTGAGAGATGAAACCTCTACTAACAGACCATTTTAAACTATGTGCTGCTACTTCAGTTTGTATTTCTTCAATTGTTGTTTGCTGTGTATGGATACTGAGTCTCACAAAGCAAAAATGAAGCACCAAGCTACTGCTAAATTCTCTCCTAAAAAGGGCAAGGGGCATTTATAAACATTGCTGCCTTGCTTTGAGTCTCTGAAAACCTTTGCTCTGAACATTACACTATGCAGACAGTATTAATGGTCAGATGCTTAAACTACAGTAAATATGTGGTTTTATGTTTCATCCGTGAACCACAGCACAATCATTCCCTGGTATAATTTTAATTGGAGCATCTGAATGTCCCTGGGCAAAGGAGAAGGAGATCCTAGTCCATATTTTTAAACAGACATTTCTACTGCACTCCACCTGAGGGAGAAGACACTTGAATTATCTGACAAGTAATGACTGATCCTGAACAATTACCTTCAGGTGTGTGTTTTAACTGGCAGATTTTGGCCCATTTCAAAGTGATCGCATAAGAAGTAGTAGGAATCCTGTTTGTTCACAGGCCTCAAGTGAATAACAAACCTCTAAGTTAGTGCCACCAGTGGCAGGCATCTTAGTTGTGCCGAGAGTATGAACACCTGTCCTCAAGGAGGAAAGAGGTGAGTGACCAACACCTGTAATCTGTTTGTAGTTCAGTAAAATATTGCCTTGTGTCTGCACCAGCCAGGGGTGACAGAGCTCTATGGAAAGTACATTTTGGGAACAAGTGTTTGTCTCCAGAGTGTCGCTGCCTACTTCTCAGTGCAGCTTTGCTGGTGGACTTCTGTAGACAGTGTTAGGACTGCTGTGCTTCTTGATTTTGTGAGATAGCATGCAGCTCGAATTATGTAAACTACATGACTTATTTTGGAGCTAGAGTGGAAAATCTGATGGCAAAACAGCAGGGCAGACACAGACAGAGATGAAGAACATCTCTCCCACGTAATAAGAATACCCTTAATACTTTAATCCTAAAATATTTAGAACAAAATGAAGAAAAAGCATATTAATACACGCACTGCCACTCAACCATGTGAATATATGACTGTAAAAATGATCTGTCATCTCTCATTCTGAAGATCTTGATGTGGTGGAAAGTCTGCTGAAATCTATGTGGAACGCAGATAAATTCCAGTTGCCTAAGTAGCTCCGGGACAACTAATCCAAGAGTCATGATTTCAAATAAGTTCAAATACTCTGTGAGTTTTAGAACCGAAGGATGTGCCTGACATCTGGGAAATCTGAAATTTGATTGCGTTAAATCTGACCCATCTGAGATTACCACAGTGCTGTATTACTGATAGCTCTATTAGGGATTTACAGTATTATCAAATTCAGACTTTTGCAATCAGAGATACAGTCCACCCAAACCATGTATCTGCCAGAAGAGAAAGCAGCAGTTTTCTGCTAAAAGACTTGCCACATATATTGATTTTACCATTCTGGATTGCAAGATTTTGGAAGAGACTGGGTAACCATTAACTTCATTAAAATTCTCAGAGCAATCCCTACACACATGAAAAATCTCCAAATGGGGGACCAGAGTATTGTAAATTATGCAAGATTTTTTTCCAGGGAATTATATTGCCTCTGTTACATAGAAGGTCAAAATTAATGATAACAACAGTCTCCCGTGGCCTTACAATCCATTAAACCTAAATAAATCTAGACATAAGTGCAGTTCGAGAGAGATGAACCACATTTTCAGTAAAGTTCTTTTATGCTGATGTTTACTTTCTAACAAGTAAGCTGGAATTTACATTGAACTTGTCAAGCTGTTTCAGTCACACAGAGGAAAGCAAAAGTCCTATTAGACATCCTAAATCAAAATCTGAGAAGTTTGCTTTGGTATTTCGAAGTGACCTGTTTAGAAATTTATCCAGCTTTACTGTATGAGAGGGAAAAATCTCTGAATGAAACACTTTATTTTCAGATTATATAATACGCCTTGTACATTCTCTTCAAAATTGCTTTTCTAATTTAGTGGTCTGCCTGTGATTGAACACCCAATTGATCCTACAGGTGGACTACAGGAAGATGCATTTTTTTTAAAAAAAAATGAAATGTCTTCTCAGGAACACATCCTGCCATAGCACAGCAGTAGCAAAAATGCACACACAGCAGCATGCCAATGAATCTCTGCACTCTCAGCAAGAGACAGCAAGACTGTGAGGTACCTAATCCATTGCACATGCCCTTTCAGTTGGGGAAAGCAAGGCAACAGATGATCTTATACTGTATGAAGTGAAAATATATTTAATATCCATTGTATTTCTAATTTACTCACCCTCAGATAAAGGAGAACAGGATTGAGACGATAATAATTTATAAACTTTTTATAAACTTTTATAAACTGTTGAAATACACACAAGAGTTTGAACTTCTGTAGAAAATCTTGTGCTACATTTTTTGAATTCATCATAGTGTTCATAAGATAATAAGTAATACCGACATCAATCATCATATGGGACTGCAAACCACATGTCTGCTTCAGGAAGCTCAGATAGTTCTCCTTTGAATTGCCACACTATTGCAAAACCATTTACAGCCTTAATAAGTGGGACTCTTGTCTACATCCCAATGAAAAAAAAAATATACAGGCAATGCCACCCCCTCTCCCCAAGTGATTTTAAAAATTTATCTCTTCTGTGTCCAGTCTGATAGACAAAATAATGGAAGTCTGTGAAAAACATGACAAAATTGCACACAGATAGACAGACCCACAACAGAGCACGTTGAACAGCTGCTAAACCTATAGAAGTCACTCTGTCTCCTGCACTGATTGTTTGAGGATCTGAGCTTATTGAAGCCAGGGTGATTTGGAACAGCTTAGAGAGGAACTATTGACTGAAGAGCCCTTTTGTATGGAAAACCATTGTTGGGTAAAATTTTATGACTTCACAGCTTTTTAACAAGAGGAATTTTAACAGGGAAAGTTTCCTTCGAGGTTTCTTTATGAAGTGGGTGAGCCGAGTTTCCCATTTCTCCACAGATTAAGCTCTGTTCTAAGAAGCTTTCTCATCTTTCCCCTACTGGAAAAAACACAAAACATAGCCTGGGTTTAGGAGTGCAAGCCCCTCATCATGATTTAATCCCACCCACATAAAAAGAGAAAAAAGAGTTACCAGCATGATGATTATCAAAGTTGTGATGGTTTTTAGATGAGCTGCTGGTGGTGAGTAAGGTATCTGCCCTGGCTAATAGTCACATTTTCAGCAATCTCCTCCCTGTTGGCCAGGATATTTGCCAGCAAAAAAAGCTTCAAATTTCTCTTCAGCACAGTGTCATTCCAACAGGGGGACAGAAGGGCAACAATTGACTCTCATATCACCTAGGGTCTGGTCCTGCATGGCATTCAATGATCCAGAGGTAAAGCATCTTTCACCAGATGCAAGAAGGTGAGAAGACTGGGGCTACCACAACAGACTGTGAAATACACTCTGTGTACATGTGTGTTCCCTTGATTCATCCAACTGCTGTGAGGAGGTTATACTCTGTGTCAGGGCCTTCTTCAGTGGCTTGTCCCCAGGGCACAATCCACCAGTAAAAACTGTGCATTATCAGCTGCATAGGAGCATTCGTTCAGCACTTCTAACACTGCAGCGTTAGCCCTGGAGCACATGGAAGGAGAAGCAGATACCAAAATAAGTAGACATCAAAAGTACCCTCATTAAATTCCAAAGTCTTATTAAAATCCACTGTAATCCTCCTTCCCAGAATCCTTCTGCCAGACTATCACTCATGGTCTTTACAACCCATACTAAAAAACCTGAAGAATTATGTTGCATCTCACATTAGATTTTAAATGCCATTTCTAAAATGTTGTTCTGTGTCAGGACCCACCCAGGACAGTATTTGAAGAGAAACTAAAGTGTAACTCTTTATTATACTTTCAAAATATATCTGAATGGAGGCCAAAACTCTTTTATAATTCTACAAGCATAAAAATATTCTGAACTACTGTATTCTAATAGCATATATATATTTTTTCATGCTGTCCTTTTTCCTTGATGCTGGAAGCATCTTCCCAATTATATGTCCTTTATGCTTCACTCTGATGGGGTTTTTTTGTTGTTGTCTTAGGGTTGTTTTTTTTTCCCCGATTCAACAAAACTTCATCTTAAATAGAATACACGAAGGTCAAAGCAGAAGATATGAGTGAGTCTAACAAAATAAAGACCCTTTTTAGCATATCTTAATATCCTAAAGCTTCATGCTTTGTAAATTGCATCATTATGGGATTTATTATCCACATTTTTTCCAGTGTTCAGACTTGATAGGAAAGCCTAATGGTCTCAAAAGAAAAAAACTGCATCTTGAAAGGCAACAATTGCTCCCTATGTGGTAGTGAACTCCCACAACTACAAATTGATGTCAATGCACCACACAGCCAGCTGTAGGGGGTGGGGAGGGCAGCTAGAAACACACCTCAGGGACAAATGCCATTTATCTGTCATTTTGTTGATGAGGCACCATGCAGAATCTTGTCTAAATTGAGCAGTGAAATTGTGGGTTGATTGGCCCTCACTTTTTTTTTTTTCTTTTTTTTTTTTTTTTCCAAATTGCACATATATTTGGAGTAGCACCACAGGAAATATTTGAAAAAGCCATGAGCTTATTTCTTTTTCCTGGCATTTGAGGCTCTGTGCTGTACCAGCAGAAGGAAAACCTCAGAGAAACCCACCTATAATTCCCTGGCACCGTGCTGGGGGGGGGGGTCCCTAACACCGCTGCGGGGGGAGCAGTGGCAGCTACAGCAGCTTCCTCCTACGCTTGCACCAGATCTGCAGCTGCAGCTTGAGTCATTTTGCATTCTGGATTTGATAACTGCTGCCGCGGTAACTGTGTGAGATGTGTGGTCTGGAAGGGAAAAGGCTCTTCCCTGGGAGACAGCGGCACAAGTGCCACATACTTCAAGCAAGACAACTTGGGGTTGACATAGTGTCATCCCACTTTTGTACATGGGAGAAAGCTGCCTTATTTGATTCACTTATACCTTTATTCTTGTCAGGTTTTTACTTTAAGATACTTTCTCCTATTACACAGTCTGTGCTATGACAGCCTTTAAAAGTGGGTATGAGTTTTATGAATTACAGAGTGCCATGAATATTAATGGTGCCACAATACAAGAGAGGTATAGGGTCCCTGAAGCTTATTATCAAATCAAACAGCAGCAGAAGCAAAGAACTGAATTCCAAAGATTAGCAGCCCAACTATTTATTTAATATTGTTAATTCTGAATTCAAAGCATATTTGATAAACAAGTATTTTACCCAGTAACATGTCTTTATTTTCTTCTCTCAGAGTGAAATAATTGTCACACTTCCAAGACATTACAGATCAATACTTCACTTTTAAAGGAAATGATGGGAGAAAGGCAAATGGGATATATAAGAATTGCAGCACCATTATGGCCAGGTGCATGAGAATATTTATTACTTTATAACAGCTGAAAATAATTTGTGAATATGCAAGATGCATACATGACAAATTTTCTGTCTACTTGGTAATAAAAACCAAACAGCATTATAAATGACCTGACATTCTCAGAGCATTCACGTCATGCATGTGCATGGTGGGGGGGAGGTATTACATATATTTCACACGTACTTTGTTCGTGTGAATGCTAAAAGGTCTGGTCCCCCCAGAAGCTGAAAAGGACTTACATGGTCCTGAGACTGCTTGGCTTACCCAGGTGTTACACTGACCTCCACGCTGAGGTGCAGCGTTCCCTACATCAGCGCTACACGTGGTTCTGCTGGACCTGTCAGGACTGTCACCCCAGGTGGGCAGAAGTAGCTGACCAGCGCCTAGAGGAGCTCTCTCCCTCCTGAATTATATTGCCACGTTCAACAGATAAAGTAGCTTCTAAAGATGAAATAACCTGAATTTCACTTTTGCATATGTGGATCGTGTCTCTCTCTCTGTTCAGGCCCATCCACAATAGCCTGACCAGTGCTGGAGCTGGGGTGGACACCTCTGTCCCCAGAAGGCTGCCCTGTCGTCTTACATCAATTGCATGGCCCAGTTTCAGGCTGGCCAGGGCCAGGGTCAGCAGCACAGTTTCTGAGCACAAGACACCAAGACAAGTCTTGTGAGAAAGAGAAGGGATGACGTCCCATGCCAATGTCCACCCTGGGCACAACAGTGTCTGGCAACAGTGACCAGACCAGGAGGACAGCACCCCAAAACCTGTGAGAGGCTGTACCTGCTCTGTCTGCTGCTTCCTTGAGGAGGAGAGAGGTATACCACAACAGAAATGAAGGGTGGTTGGTGACAAAAAAGGAGAAGGCCAAATCCATATACAGGACCAGCTTTGAAGCAGGAGTGGGCCACGTTCAGCATCAGCATGGATGCACTGGCTGAATATCTACAGTTACTGAAGGGTGTGAAAATGCACTGAACAAGCAGTTATCACCTTTTTGCTGTGCTTGTGAGCACACCCACAAGTCAGTGCTGGGTGGCCTTTCTCTTGGAGAAAAGGTAGTAAATTGCTTCACATTTAAATGGGATTAAGGATATGCCCACTGCAAGAACTACACCACACCTGGGAGAGCCAGAGCCTGTCTCTATAGAGTCATTAAGAAGCCATTAAGGAAGGCAAACCTGTTAGTGATGTTAAGCAGAGGTCTGCATCTACACTGGAGAATATCCAAGAGTTTAAGAATTAAAAAAAAAAAAAAATATTGAAAATACATTGATTTTAATTTTTACAGTGAAGCCTGTAACGTTGCAGGATTTAAAAAAAAAAAAAAAGAGAGAGAAAAGGAAAAGTAAGACATGACTGAGACTCTGTCCTTAGAAACACCAAAAGCAACATCTGAAATTTTCAACTGGCAAATGAGTATGTGTGCCTGTTGTTCATAAACATACGAATTCATTATACTAACAGTTGTGTTGACGTAGTTGTGATGGTACAAGGATAAAAGCAGTCAAGGTTTGTCGAGAGAGACAATATCTTTTATTACACTAGGATATGAAGAAAGTCATATGTGCCTGTAAGATTACCTGTTTTTTCCAGCTATACCAGTCAATCACATAAAGGACATTATCTCTCCTGACAAATTTTGCCTTGCTTTTATTACACTGTGCAGTTTTCTTTCTTTCTGACAGACTTGCTTATATTAAAAATAAATAAACAAACAAACACCACAGCCCCCTAAAAACCCACATTGTATATAACTTTTATTTAAAATTGCTTTAATATTATCCCAAAAGGTGATTGGGGGAGAGAAGAGGGGAGGATGTTCCTCTGCTGTAACATCTTTTTCTCCCAACAAACCATCACAAGTCATTTATTAGCAGTGGATTTGTCTGGACTGAAACTGCTGGAAACAGACTAAAACAATAGGTTCAGAGTACAACATGTTGTTCATGTGCTTGCCATATGCCTGTGTTGCAGGCACTGCCAGGTCCACACACAGTTATTCAATATTGAAAGAATATTATTCAACTTTTACTGAAATCCTCTGTGATTTCATCAGTACGATGGGTTTCTGTAATCCAGATGGGATCAGTGACATGGCTTAATAACAGAGGCAGCTCTGGAAATCAAGGTGATTATCAAGGTACGGGCCACCCACTCTGCCCCATTCATGGGGATCTGCCAAACAGAACAGGAAGAGAAACTGGCATCTACTGTGTATCAGCAGCAGAGACATTTTGTTACTTTATTTATTGATCTATTTATTGATTTATGATGTGGGTGGAGCTTTGAGGGGAAGAAAGCTGCCTTTTAAAGTCTGCATCTATAAAATCAGCATGTGAGGATAGTTAGACACTGTTCTGTGAACATTTGTGTCAGACACCAAGAGCTTCTGCAGGGTTTTTTTTTTGTACAGAATACATCATTAAACATCCTGCTTTTCAAAATTGTTGATGCTCTGGAAATAAAGCGTAGTGTGCTTTGTTTATCCACTCTGAGCAACTCACATATTTGCAAATCACGTATTTGGGTGCAAGTGGTTAAGTGTGATATACATAAAACATCTTCAAGAAACTTTTAGTCACTACAGTCTGGGGAACTTCCTTACCAAAAAATGTCAAGTTTTAATTAAAAATGTGGGCTGTGGGCCATACTATGTTGTCTTGTAGGAAAACAGCCCCAAAAGAGTGATTGGAATAAGTACATTTAGAACCCAAGTGGAGTTACTGTAAACTATCAAAACTAGGAGACACAGTTAAACACGAAATTGCCCTCGTGCTGTCACAGCTGTACACCCAAACAGTGCATTTCAGTGGCTCACATCTCAAGGCAATATTTCTCAAAAATGCAGAATTACAACAGTTGTCATGCTATGGGAGAACCTGCTGAGGGAGGCAGCCCACACAGCTCATTGTAGGGAGCAGCAAGGGCCACATAACCTCCAACTCTTTCCCATTGTGTGATTGAAGTCATGTTTGCAATATGCACCAAAATTGCAGAGGATAAAGAAGAAATAGGACAGGCCTGGGTTTTGGCCACTGATAGGCATATACGTAAGCCGTGTAACAGGGATGAGTTTCAGGACCCTTAGGAGTGAGCTGCTAGAGCAACTCCACAAGTCTGCAGCCTTGTGGAGAAGCAATGGGACAGGCAGTAATAACTGAAATGTTTATAGATCTTTGATTGCTCTTAAAGCACAGGCACCAGAAGCAATCTTGACTGTTGCTGCTTATTCAGTTTCCCCTCTACAGAAACCCCACCCACTTGCCCTTGGGCATTAGGCATTTGCCTCACAAGCTGATTTCCCTCTCTATGATTATTCCTTTCACCCTCCTAGGTTCTTGTTCTAGTCCCTCTGTTGTGGCACATCCCTCATCTTTATGTCTTCAGCCTTCATCCTCACGTTGTCTCGTTGGAGGTTTTGTCCAGAGCTCACATCTTTCAGGCATCTCTACAAACACCTTTTGCAGCCAGGTCTACTTCTTCTCCTGCAAGTCTCTCATCCTTTTCTCTAACTATCTCTTGTTTCCAGATTCCTTTCTTCTTCACTAGATGCCTTCCTGTCATGAACACCTTTCTTCAGTAGAACGCTCACTTTCCATGTGACCTAGGCATTTTGCCCCTGAAAAATACAGGAGAGAAGAGAGAAACTAGGTAACGACAGGCCCTTGGTTGAAGCTACGAAGTGTAGGACTCATGCTAGGAAAGAAGATATCATTTATCTTCATCTTAAAGGGGCTTTAATTTTCCCAGATTTTGGTCTCATCCAAGGACCAGAACAAATTAAGGAAGACAAAAAGCCAGAAGGTAGAAATGATCTACCTATGTGCCTGAGATCAAAGAAACACAAGAAAAGAAGAAGACATAGCACAAAAGCTGCAGCAAACCCTGGAGAATCTTAGTGGGATGTTTGAGTTAACTCAGATTCTTTGCACTAAAATATTAGGGAATCAGGACTTACATGTTTTAAACACATATTACGCCCTCAGATTATTTAAACTGACTCAAGTGACAAGTTACAAGTTTTACTTGTATGGTAACTCTCACATGGACTCAGAACTCCATTTATATTTTTAGAAAGTCAGCTCTGGACTCTTCAGTTCAAGGTGATTTAAGGTTGAAGCACAATTGAAAAATGCTGCTGAGAAGCCTGTGTGTGATGGACTGTGCCACTGAGGGCAGCAGGAAGCCTTGCTCTGTGGTCTTTGTGGCCCCTGACAGTGCCCAAAATGCCTCTACGCAGATAGCAGCTCCTGATCTGCCCAGGGAACTCCAACCTCTCCCTGGGTGCTAATGCTGAAGTTCAGTTCATTTCCCAGCCTAGTTGTCTTTCCTACTTTTCTTTCTCCCACTCTTCCATGCATACTCAGGTCCCCTGTCACTGTCCCCTTGCGTGTGAAGGAGAATGCCATTCTGGCCACATCTGAGAAACTTCCAATCTGTTTGAAGTGTTTACTGTCATCTTACGTCGCCAGTGCTGCTCAGCTGATACACATAGGCATGGCAGTAGGGGGTGGAGTGGATTAGAAAGGAGATGTAGGTGACAAAAACAGGCTAGAATTAAAAAGGACTGTAAATACTCAGTTACATTTTCATGATAAAGCTTATTGGTCAAAGTAGAGATAAAACAAATGCCAGACAAGCTAGGAAATGCGAGTGACAGATTAAAGTGGCCTTACATGCTGTAAATATAAGACAAATAAAACAGTAAATCTGTATCTCTAAGAAAAAGGGAAATAGAACCACCTTTGATCAGCAAGAAGGTATACAACATTCTTTCATGTTCTTCAAAGGTAAAAAGGTATTTTATTTACCTAATGCCACATATGCCATTGTTTCCTCTACCAGAGTAAGATCTAGAAGTATTTCTGCTTGTGTGGAGCACAGTGAAAGATAAGAGCCCATAAAGCAGTCAAATGATCTGACTCCTAGCCATGTGTTAGCCTGTGGATGGGAACAGAACAACATAGGGGATTTAGACCAGAGTCTGCAAGCAGAGCAGATATAAACCAGAACCAGGTGTGCCCCTGTGGGCTGATCTCCTGTAGTGTTGATCCTTCTTCAATATTGTGTTGACATCAGTGGGCTTTTGGCGTGAGCATGCCCAGTTGGCTCTTTTGGAAGTTATTAATGTGGTCGGCAAGCTGTAGAGAAATGTATGAAAGGCAGGACTTTCTGCTGTGTTGTCAGACTTTCCAGTTCAGTTTGGAGCTGAAATTTGCTGTGGTCCGTGTATGGCTGAGGTGAGAACAAAGATCACAAGCTCTGATGTCTTTACCTGGGCTTCACTGAGTTCTGCCTCAAGAAAAACGCCCTTGAAATCAGTATTTGATTTGCTTTTTGATCTTTCCTGTATATACTCAGAGAGAGGAGTTGAATGAAAGTACAAAGCTTACAATGACTTTAGAAGAAAGAAAACAGAGGAATAAAATATTAGGGAAATCTGTCAGGGTTCTATTTTGGGGTCATAGTGCCCCCCTGAGGTATCTGTGTTCAGATAGTTGTACGGCTCCCCATAATTTTTAAGCTTTATTTGTACAGCAGCGTTTATAAACCCTGCAGATCTAGCTTGTTCTCCTGACCCTGACTTGTTCTGCTTTTCGAACCATTCGGTGTGCCCCTGAATAAAGCGAGTTTCTGTAGATTTTAGCGTCACGTATTTCCCACGCACAAGCTGCAGTTAGGCTGCCACGTTTCAGTTACATGCTCTCACAGCACCTCTTAGTGGCCAGGCCACCTCTTGAGCCGCTGCTTCCCGAGAGGCAGCCTCACTCGCCAGGCAATGCTTCTCCTTTCAGTCTGACAGGAGAAGAAGGAGCCAGTGGCACAAAGGCAGCTCTGCAGCGCTCACCTACCTCGTCCTGCCTGCTTCTCTTCAGAGCGCATCCTTCGTGGGGCTGGGGTCCATCTCCGGAGTGGGGCCACCTACACCTTGTTCCCAGAAAGAGAGTCTGTGGTCCCGGCCTACGTTAGTATTTAAGATCTGATGTTTTGTTCTCTTACAGAATCACAGAATGTTAGGGACTGGAAGAGACCTCAAAAGGTCATCTAGTCCAATCACCCTGCTGGACCAGGAACACCTAGATGAGGTTACACAGGAAGGCGTCCAGGCAGGTTTTGAATGTCTCCAGAGGAGACTCCACAACGCCCCTGGGCAGCCTGTTCCAGTGTTCTGTCATCCTCACCATGAAGAAGTTTCTCCTCAAATTTAAATGGAACCTCCTGTGTTCCATTTTATACCCATTGCTCCTTGTCTTATCATTGGTTGTCACCGAGAAGAGCCTCGCTCCATTCTCGTGACACTCACCCTTTATATATCTGTAAACATTAATGAGGTCACCCCTCAGTCTCCTCTTCTCCAACCTAAAGAGCCCCAGCTCCCTCAGCCTTTCCTCATAAGGGAGATGCTCCACTCCCTTCATCATCTTTGTTGCCCTGCGCTGGACCCTCTCCAGCAGTTCCCTGTCCTTCTTGAATTGAGGGGCCCAGAACTGGACACAATATTCCAGACGTGGTCTCTTAGTTTCCATAAAAGCAGTTCAGTATTCACTATGAGGTATGAACTGGTCTGGTTAACACTATCAGTCACATCCTTGCAAGTAATTTGTGCTACCTCAAATACCATATCAGGACTAAGTAAGTAAATTCAATTACAGCACTGTATTTTTGCTTGAAGTACTGTACCCATTCTGAGAAGATGATGTCTATTTTCAGGCAAAGAGTCATTCTGTCTCACTAGAGACTGAGCCAAAGTCCACTGAAGTCAGTGGAATTCTTTCTCTGTCTTTCTATCCATGCTGACAGGTCACTACTTTCCAAAGAACACTTGTAGAAGTTGGCCTAGCCTGCTCAGCAGAATTTAAGCAACTATAATGCTACTACACTACTATACACTGCATCTTTTTTCTTCAATAAGTTATTTTAGGCTGTGCGTTCTTTAGGGTAAGAACTAAATTCTCCAGCACTTGCAGTGCTAACACAGTCATTAAACACCAGTAATACTAACCAGCTGTCCCTGTACTTGTGTTAATAAGTCTTCCAAGAAAGTTGATTCCCATCATAATATCACTGATGTGGGATGAATGTCCTTGTCTGCATGGAGGGACACTTTGCCCCAGGGACCTCAACAATCTTAATGATCACCTCTGACCACATACTGAGTCCGTGCCAGCATCAGTCCTCAGCCTAGATCACTTCCCTTCCATTGCTCCAGTTCAGGCACCTGATTCATCCACACACATACACAAGTATGCATTAGTCTGTGTCAAAACAAAACTGCCTTTGTCTTCTTCCTCCATTCTTTCACCAAGTATTTTTGCATGAATATGATTTTACCATTATTTCTTTCCAGTAGTTACTTATATGGTAAATCCTAGGTTACCTGACTATTTGAAGACAGAGCAGAACTTCGACATCCGTTCATTTAATTCTCATTGAGCTATTGGCTGAAGACATTTTCCCATCACAAACTCACACTGTGTTCACAATGTAGCAAGGTCTTGCATTAGGAGGACATTTCCTTCTAGGTCACAGCATTTCAGCAAAGTTTCTCTGTGTACTGAAATGGGCCTTTATCACCTCGGACAGTAGCAAGCATAATTATTTGTCCGCATGGAATTTTGCCATCCTTGGCATTTCTACAAGGTCCCCTGGGAAGGCCAAATAGATTTTTAATCTGTTCACAGGGAGCAGCAATCCTAGTTGCCTCGAGACTTCAGGGAGGTACAAACTGCAGTAGGTCTACCCACAGCAGATTTTACACACTCCCCTTGTGCAAGCAAAGCTATGAAGTTGGGACTTTGGTGTGTAAAGCCATGTTTGACCTTGCTCCCCACTCCTTCTCGCTGTACCATTCAGCTCTGAAGTTTGCAGAGTGACAGAGGGAAGAGAAGGGGAGAGAGGAATGTAATAGCCCTCCTGGGCCGGCTGCCTTTCCTGTGTTTTCCTTCACTGAGCAAGTAGCCAGTAATGCTAGCTAGACTCTTTTCATTCAGCTTTCTTTCTTGGCACCAAAAAAAAAAAAAGAAAAGAAGAAAAAGAAAAAAAGAAAAAGAGGTAGAACCATTTGACAGGTTTTTTTCTTTTTCAGTCCAATTGCTACAGTTTTTCATTACAAATGCCTGTATTCACTTAAATTTGCAATGCTGGAGAAGTTTAGATAGCTTTAGTTTGAAACATGCTTTATATGAACATTTAAGTTACTCTTGTTTTTCATAGTTTCTGAAAGGTTAAAATACATCAAACTCAACATATGATATTTTGGTCAGAAGCATGCTTTGCTACCACTCACTCAAGTTGCTAACTAAGCTAGCCGGCATATTGAATGTAAATCACCCATACTCTTCTAAAAGAGGGACCTAAGTGTGTGTGGGTGTAGGTACCTAGCTTTAACATTCAAGACTGAAAATGTGATTTAGAAAGCTCTCATTGTCTCACAGATGTCCTAGGAGATGCAGAGGGATGTAAAGGGGCGGTTTTTACCAGCTGTCTGCCATGCTTCTGCCGGAGCCACAGACAGTGAGTGATAGTCACTCTCACCTTGGAAAACTCTTATTTGTAATACTGAACTCTGTCTTCACCCCCAGAAAGCTCAGCATACTGAGATGTATGCTATCATGACTTAAAGAACATGCAACAGGATCTCTGAGTATGCTCTTAACCTATAAAGCTCTTTAAAAATACTTAAAAAAAAAAAAAAATGGCCCTTTACACACAGGTTATGATTAATTAGTGATTCTTGAACTGCCATTTTGATGGGAAGATGAGAGGACACAGCAGAACAGCCAAGGAGACCATTTGCAGACTTTCTGCTGTGTTTTAGGAAGACTGACATTTTCTGAAGTGCACACTGCAGTCACTGTCAAGGCCAATCCCATCAGCTGCTCCCTCAGCAAAGCACTTCTCCTCACTCCTACAGTTCCTTCATGCTGTTACCACATACCAGTATACAGCAAATAAATTTTTTAGGCAAGCTGCCATATCAAATTCTTTCTCTTGTGGGTGGTCCTTGAGAACAGTAGGGCCCTGTCTGTATTACCAGTCTTGATAACAGACTGTTTACAACATTAGGATTCAATGGTTTAGATTTTTTTCCTTCTGCTGTAAATTGCTTGTCTAGACAGATTTGGAGCTCCAATCTTTGTGAAAGTAAGGCTTTGACTCAGTTACTGATGTAATCCACTGATTGAGCACATCATATTGTTTAAAGTTATCTTGCACTGAGTAGTTCCCATTTTCCGTAATCTTGCAGGCTAAGTTATTTTTTTTTCTTGAGTGTTTATCTCATTTGCCTGAACATGTGACTAGTTCAATAACTGAAATCAGTGTGAGTCAAAAATTTGCTGTTTGCACCCTGCAGCTGTAAATTATTTTAGCTTGGAACCTCATTATTCAACAAACAGTGATTCGGGGGAAAAAAAATCAAGAGTCAAAGTAAAATAAATAAATAAATAAATAAATAAATAAATAAATAAATAAATAAAATCCCACAGCTCTATATTGGCCTACACATACAAAATCCTTGTTGAACGCTTGCACTGTGATACCTAAAAGGAGCCTGACACTCAAAAGATAGAAGATCTGATCTTCTGCAAACTGGTGCCCTTATTGAACCCCAGCTTCAAGGGAACCTAAGCCGATAACACTTTGGCATCACCCCTGGGTGACCAGGCACATGCACACCCACAGGGGCAGAGTGGGGAGATTAAATCAGTGTGAGTGTACGAAAGGAAGAAAAGGAGATTCTTAACATACTTTGCTTTATGTGCTACTTTGTACTTTCAGACCCCATTTGCTTCTTTCTACAGGTCCAGTGCTTTTCTTTCTATCTCCCTTGCACTCACCAATTAATCAGAAAAACAGACAAGGTTTAGTTCCCTGCAGTAAAACTACCAAATAAGCCCTTTTGGGAACAACAGTGGGTACAACACACTCCTGAAGGGCTTTCCATCCCTTGCCCTTCACTGAGCACTTTTGCATGGCCATCAGTTGGGTGATCGTCTCAAGTCCCTGAACAAACCTCTCTGGCACCCAGACAGTGAAGAATGTGGCCATGAGCAAGGGTCTTATGCCATGAAGGTGCCAGCTCTGAGGGGAATCGGAACCAGTGGTTGCCTTTACTGTTGCCTGACCGCCTGGCAACAGGGTCTGCAGGCAAGTTTCAGGTTTGTTTCCATTGCACAGCCCTGACTGGGGCCAAAATTGGCATACAGTGGGTATGCAGTTGCTGAAGTGGCCCCGAAAAACACAGGCATCACTAGATGGTTCTGTTCTTGCAGCTGAAGGGACTGTGAAATGTTGAGGTGTCCTGTGACTTGGGACTGGTACTGTTCAATATCTTCATCAACAAGATTGAGTGCACCTCAGCAAGTTTGTGGATGACACCATGCTGAGTACTACAGCTGATGTGCTTGAGAAAAGGAATGTCACCCAGGGAGACTGTGACAGGCTTGAGGGTTGGGCCAATGTGAACCTCATGAAACTCAACAAGGCCAAGTGCAAGGTCCTGCACCCAGGTTACGGTTATTTCCAATATCAGTACAGACTGGAGAATGAGTGATACTAATAGATTAAAAAATGACATGTGGGCTGGCAACGCGTGTGTGCAGCCCAGAAAGAAAGCCATATCCTGGGCTGCATCAAAAGGAGCATGGCCAGCAGGTCAAGTGAGATGACTCTGCCCTTTTGTGCTGTTGAGACCACACCTGGAGTACTGTGTTCAGCTCTGGAGCCCTCACTACAGGAATGACATGAGCCTGCTGGAGAGGCTCCAGAGGAGGCCACAAAAATTATCAGAGAGATGGAACACATGTTCTTTTAAGAAAGGCTGAGAGAGTTGGGGTTATTCAGCCTGGAGAAGGGAGGGCTCTGGAGAAACCTTCTTGCAGCTTTTCAATACATAAACGGGGCTTCTAAGAAAGAGAGAGAGACTCTTTACGAGGACCTGTAGTGACAAGATAAGGGATAATGATTTTAAACTGAGAGAGAGTAGACTGAGATTGGATCTAAGGAAGAAATTCTTCATCATTAGGGCAGTGAGGCACCAGAAGAGGCAGCCCAGAGAAGCTGTGGATGCCCCCATTCCAGGAAGTGTTCAAGGTAGGGTTTGGATGGGGCTTTGAGCAACATGACCTGGTGAAAGACATCCCTGTCCATGGAAGGGGGTGTGGACTAGATGATCTTTGAAGGTCTCTTCCAACTCTCCCGATGCTGTTATTCTGTGACCCTGGGGAAAAGGGCCATAACCCTCCATTTAAGGCCTGGAGGGCAGTTTTTCCTCAGACAGAATCACAGAATCACAGAATGTTAGGGATTGGAAGGGACCTCAAAAGATCATCTAGTCCAATCTCCCTGCCAGAGCAGGAACACCTAGATGAGGTTACACAGGAATGTGTCCAGGCAGGTTTTGAATGTCTCCAGAGAAGGAGACTCCACAACCTCCCTGGGCAGCCTGTTCCAGTGTTCTGTCACCCTCACTGAGAACAAGTTTCTTCTCAAATTTAAACAGAACCTCTTGTGTTCCAGTTTGAACCCATTACCATTGGGTCCTACCATTGGTTGTCACTGAGAAGAGCCTGGCTCCTTCCTTGTGACATTCACCCTTCATATATTTGTAAACATTAATAAGGTCACCCCTCAGTCTCCTCTTCTCCAAACTAAAGAGATCCAGCTCCCTCAGCCTTTCCTTGTAAGGGAGATGCTCCACTCCATCATCTTTGTCACCCTGCGCTGGACTCCAGCAGTTCCTTGTCCTTCTTGAACTGAGGGGCCCAGAACTGGACACAATATTCCAGACGTGGTCTCATCAGGGCAGAGTAGAGGGGAAGGAGAACCTCTCTCGACCTACTAACCACCCCCATTCTAATACACCCCAGAATGCCATTGGCCTTCTTGGCCACAAGGGCACAGTGCTGGCTCATGGTCATCCTGCTGTCCACCAGGACCCCCAGGCCCCTTTCCCTTACGTTGCTCACTGATAGGCCATTTCCCAACTTATATGGGAACCTGGGTTGTTCCTGCCCAGATGCAAGACTCTACACCTGCCCTCGTTGTATTTCATTAAATTTTTCCCCGCCCAACTCTCCAGCCTGTCCAGGTCTCTGGATGGCAGCACAGCCTTCTGGCGTGTCAGCCACTCCTCCCAGCTTGGTGTCATCAGCAACCTTGCTGACAGTGCACTCTATTCCCTCATCCAAGGCATTGATGAATATATTGAATAATACTGGTCCCAGTACTGACCCTTGAGGCACTCCACTAGATACAGGCCTCCAACTAGACTCTGCCCCATTGACCACAACTCTCTGGCTTCTTTCCTTCAGCCAGTTCACAGTACACCTCACTACCCCATTGTCCAGACTGCACTCCCTCGGTTTAGCTGTAAGGATGCTTTGTGAGACTTTGTCAAATGCTTTATTGAAGTCAACGTAGACCACATCCACCACTCTGCCATCATCTGTCCACCTCGTTATGTTCTCACAAAAGCCTAAGGTTGGTCAAGCACAACTTCCCCTTGGTGAAGCCATGTTGACTGTCCCTAATGACCCTCTTATCCTTGATATGCCTTGAGATGGCACCAAGGATAAGTTGTTCCATCATCAGCTGGAGTCAGGGTGTAAGCCCATAAGCACAGCAGGGTTTGGGTCTAGGTGGTTAGCCTTTTTTTTCTGTTGTTAATTAATTTGGGGGTATTTAACTTTCCCAGCCCTGGGTCTCCCTGCCAGGTCAGGAGTGCAGCTGGGTCTGAAAAGAGGTGGACGGTATTGTCTCAAGGTGATTCTTTTTCCCCTTGGTAGCTTGGGGCAGACACTTTGCCTCTCTCCACCTCTCCTTCCTGCTCCGTAGAACAAAGGAGACACTGAGTCCTTCCACAAACTCCAGGGAGAGCCACTGCTCCACTGTGAAGGTGTTTTTATTGTAATTAGCAATGTTTTATCACAAAACAGGAAATACCATGCAATTGGTGCTGGGGAGGAAGCAGAAGGCCCAACCTGCTGTTCTACTCATCCACCTTCTCCACAGTCAGGAAGTACTTGGAAAAACTCTGCTATTTTCCCCCTCTGTTTCTGTTTCCCCATCAACCAAGTCCAAGTTTAGCACCAAGAGTGAATGATAAAACTTTTGAGCTGTTTGGCACTCAGAAGAGACATGTGGCCTACAAAATGAAGGAAACAGCACGACTGCTTCTCCTCCAGGCTTACACACTGACGGCTGAAACAGCCACTGACTTCTCTGAAGGGCCACAAGTCAGCAAGATCCCAGCCTAAGAGTGTGTAAACAACAAGCCAAAAGGTCAAAACATGGCTCCTTTAGTAGAGTGACCATGCAAGAGCAGCAAGTGACAAGATCCTTCTGTTCATCAAGAGAAACAAATCTGCTTTGAGCTGCTAGCTCTACTTAAGTAACAGCCTGCAAGACTCACACAGCATGTACAACCATAAACAAACGTGAGACAAGAAATATGGAAATGTCACTTGTCATAGATTACAGGACTTGTACACTTTGGAAACCAAGTCTCTGTTGCTCACTAACCTCTTCCTGTGCCAATGCTACTTCTGTGTTACTGGGGTTCTTGTACATCAGATAAACTGGTATTTGCCTCCAGTGGCAAACATACAGGTATTTTTTTCATTGTGGGAAGGCTAAAAGGGTGTTCTTTAACCTGAGTTAGGAAACTTAGGTGAAAATCAGAGAGAAAACAAGGGAATTTGTAGCTATATATGTGGTATCGTGACAAGCTGCAGGCAAGGGAGTCCTCAGGTCTGCTGCTGCTGCCACTGGATCCCACAAGTCACCTCCATGGATGAGCAGAGCAGGAGCAGCCATTGCTCAGTAGGGTTGCTTCATCCTGCTGGGACTACTCACATATGTAAATCAAAGATGCCAAGAGCTGCCTGTGGACAAGTACGTATTTGGAGGGGAGGAACACATGCGCTGCATTTCATGCTGTATCTGAGAAGGTATTGCTTGAAAATATGCACGCATGGAGAAGTGAGCACTTATAACAATGGCAAACATAAACTCTGCATTCCACACTCAGGCCTCTTATTGAATGCGTATTTCCTCCAGGGACTTCAGCTTGTGGCCCACACATAATATGTATCATATATTATATTCCATACTTATTTGCTGTGCAGCTGCACAAATATCACACTTAGAAGAATATAGTTTAATCATTCAAAAACATAGTCTTTATGGAGTGATGAACAAACCATTCCTATTCCTTGCTTTTTAAACCAGCAATGCTGAAATGTCCAGCACAGATGTCTCATTTTCACTTCCAGATGTTTTCTACATTGGGTGGTAATATTCAGTAGCAGTTTTATTTGAAGAATTACTTTATATTAAGGCATGAAATACACGAGGCCGTAGAGAAATATACAAGTGAATTAATTTAAAAGGCTATGAGATGTAATGAGCATATAGTACATGAGGAGGTTTTCAAAAATTTCTACAGTCATAGAAATGTTTTCTTGTTCCAAGGAACAGAATGTCATCATTTCATGATGAGACACAACCTAAAAGAAATTAATTAGAAAACGTTTTGAAAAGACTGAACTGATTGCATACTCTAAGAGTCAGTGATAGTTTTGCTCCCAAACCACATAATTTGTTTTAAAATTTATTCACAGCTTTTATTTCTAATGATGATTAAGAGCACAAAAAATAAATGTCTCCCTCACTCCTTCCTTAACAAACAGCAAACCTGTCTTGAAATATACACTTCCACATGCACAAAGTTGAAGTTAAAAACTTCTGCTTACAGACCATTAAAACTAGTAAGCAAAATTTCTTCTGAAGGCTGAAGGTAATATTTATTAAGCTTTATTCCCTAGAGATGCAATCATAGATATTTCATCTCAGGGGTATTCTGGAGAAAGGTTCCACCATGGATACAACCTCACAAGTGCACACTGCTGCTGTGACATGGCAGCACTTTCACACCTCAACATTTTTTCTGCTGTCCTTCAGGATTGTGGCTCAGATATTTTTTTTATTTAAAGACAGGATTTCATTTCCAGCATAGTCGAAAGACTCATTTAAAATCCCGTCTCAAGAGAGATATGATGATGTTGACACTGACATAATTTTTTCAACATCCACGTTTGCTTGTGTTTTCCTTAAAGCACCAAATTCCTGAATCATGCCATTATATATGAATTGGAGCTTATCCTCTTAAATTTATATAAAATAAATGTTTGTGGGGTTGTTTGTTTTTGGTTTTTTTTGGAGGTGGGGCACAGAAAAAGAAGAAGAAACAAAAGACACAAAACATTCACTGAAAGCATCAAAATACACTGTGAACAAGTTTAGAAATAAAGCAAATTATTGTTTTATTCACGAATATCAAGTAAGTGTAAATATTTGTGGCCTCCAAGCTTATGTTAAAATAGTAATATAAATTTCTTAGAACGTATCTAAGGTTCACAAAATTCACTGAAACAGCTCTAGCAAATTCTATGATCTTTGGAAAGAGATAGGAATGAAGTTACTTAATAGATTCATTTGATCAGATCACTTATCACTTCATAGGTCATTTGGATGTAATCCAATCAAACTGATTTGTTTGCTTCCATATTCACACATACAGAGACACAGTAAAAGCCATCCTGCTGGCATTTCCCATTGCATATCTTCTGAAAAAAATGATTCTGCTACGGGTTCCTCCACCTCTTCTTCAGATAACTGGTAAATGCATGCAGGACTGCTTCTTGAAGTCTGTCGCTGTGTAATACCCATAAAGGGATGAACCGCAGGACACATGCCTTCAGAATAATCAAGCAAAAACAATACAAAGGCAAAGGGTTATAGAAACCTCTTGAAAGAAATTAACTGAGAGTTCAGAAAGTCATAGAAAACAGTAAATGCAAAAGCTTTTATTTCATACTTTCAGTATGTACTTTTCTCTTAGAGTGAAATGTTTGTTACTCTAAGTTTTCAGCAAATCTTTTCTCTTCCCTATACTTTCATTTAAAGCTCATCATTAACAGCTGCCATGTATAAATATTTATTCTATTTTGTTAGCTTGGTGTCCTAAGGAAATGATGTTTATATGATAGTACAGCCTGGTTTTATATCCTTCCCCTTCCCCACTAATAACTTTTGAATCTGCTGGCCAATTTCTGTAAAGGAGTATGGGTCTCAGAAATATTCATAATAGGATCATGAAAACAGGCAGATGGAGAAAGGATAAAGACTAAGCAGATATAAAACTGAGCTGAGCTCAAGACATGAAAGTGCAGAAAGCCCCACTGTGCTGATACCACTATGCTTTAACTGTGTATTCCTCCCTTTGTAGTTTACCAGTGTCATGTTAGCCTTAACAACCTTAACAAACTGCTTCTTGTTTGATGCCCAACCTTAAGTTCTCTGAAATCAGTCAAAAGAACCTGCTGAGCCCAGACAGCCTTTGTTCAGCCTTTGAGACACATGAACATGCTACCAAATTCAATTACCAGCATTTCATGGGCTAAACATCCAATAATCTCATCTCCAAAGGTGACATAATCCAGTGATTCACTAACAAACTCTTCTGCAGTCTTGGTAATAAGACCAGGTTTTTGGTACATCGTCATTGGAGTAGAAACACCATAAGGAGCCACTACCTAAAATAAGAAATCATAATAACAGTTTAATGTCCTCTAACATTCACATAAGGCCATTCACTTTGAAGAATCCCACAGCATCTTACAAATTATGGATTTGTATGCTATTTGTATGGTATGGATTTGATGGGTGGACTGCTGGGTGGATAAGGAACTGGCTGGATGGTCACACCCAGAGAGTAATAGTCAACGGCATAATATCTGGATGGACACTGGTGACAAGTGGTGTCCCTCAGGGGTCCATATTGGGGCCAGTACTGTTTAATATCTTCATCAATGACACAGACGGGGACCAAGTGAACCTTCAGCAAGTTTGCGGATGACACCAAGCTGAGTGGTGCAGTTGACATGCCTGTGGGACAAGGTGCCATCCAGAGGGACCTGGACAAGTTCGGGAAGTGAGCACAAGCAAAGCTCATGAGGTTCAACAAGGCCAAGTGCAAGGTCCTGCACCCAGGTCAGGGCAATCAGAGATATCGATACAGGCTGGGGGATGAAGGGACTGAGAGTAGCCCTGTGGAGAAGGACTTGGGAGTACTGGTGGATGAAAAATTGGACATGAGCTGGCAATGTTCACTCACAGCCCAGAAGTCCAACCATACCCTGGGCTGCATTAAAAGCAGCGTGGCCAGCAGATTGAGGGAGGTGATTCTGCCCCTCTGCTCTGCTCTGGTGAAACACCACCTGGTGTCCTGTGTCCAGCTCTGGAGCCCTCAGCACAGGAAAGACATGGACCTGTTGGAGAGGGGCCAGAGGAGGCTGCAGAAACGATCAGAGGACTGGAACAGCTCTGCTGTGAGGACAGGCTGAGAGAGTTAGGGTTGTTCAGTCTGGAGAAGGTTCCAGGGAGACCTTATTGTGGCCTTCCAGTACTTAAAAGGGGCCAATAAGAAAGATGGGGATGGAATTTTCAGCAGGGCCTGTTACAGCGAGACAAGCGATGATGGTTTCAAACTAAGGAGGGGAGACTCAGGCCAGACATGAGGAAGAAATTTTTTGCAAAGAGGGTGGTCAGACCCTGGTCCAGGTTGCCCAGAGAGGTGGTAGATGCCCCATCCCTGAAGACGTTTAAGGCCAGGCTGGACAGGGCTCTGAGCAACCTAATCTAGTTGAAGATGTCCCTGCTCATTGCAGGGGGTTTGGACTAGATGAACTTTGAAGGTGCCTTCCACCCCAAACTATTCCATTATTCTATTGTTATAACAGATATTTGCAGTGGACTAAGGCAGCATGTGTAGTAAGTAATGATACTAAGGAAAAAAGCTGCATATGAGGTGAAGACAAAGCTTTGACAGGGTCATCCAGCACTTCACCAAAGACAGCTACACCATACAGATTTAGGCATCTCAGATTTTCTTGAAGGATTTGTTAAAATGAAGGCAAATATGGCAAGATGTAGCATCACCTGTATGATAATTCCCTTTTCCTTATACTCTGCTTGTAGTGCTTTGGAGAAAGTGCTTATAAAAGCCTAGAATAAAATTAAACAAAATAACATTAGCATAGGAAAGTAAATACTTTCACATATGTTCACAAATATGTGCAAACAGGACTTTAGCAAAAATAGCCAAGCACCACACAACCTAAGGCATACTGCAGTGATGGAAAACATAGAAACTAACTTTTCACTATGCAGCTTCTGCTGGTGCACATGAGTAATGGCAAGATTGACTCTTTATCTGTACCAGAACAGATGGAGCCTGGCATTGGCCCAAGCCAGAAATGAAACAAGTACTTCTGAGGAGCAGACAGAAAGCTTTGTCACATTTATGAAAATGCAAAGACATAATTACTGGACTCCCACTTATTCTAGCTAGTGTTTCATCTCTGGCTGACACCTGCCCTCACAGTTCAAGGCTTACACTGTTGCTTTTCTTGCAATAAAAAGGGGTGTGTGATACAACTCATGCCTTCAGTGTATACCTATCAGCACAGCCAACAAATATGATTTTCAAAGTAATGCATTTGGGAATTTAGGTGGAATACGGGGAATTTGTAGCTTCAGCCTCTAAGGTTTATCTAAGGTTTTCTCCATACCAGGAGTACGCATATACTAACTTCTCTGTGTAAAAGTTGAGTTTCTTTTAAGATTGATTCTAGGAGTCAGATCTTCGAGAAACATTCAGAAACTTGACAACATTGGACCATTGTCCTGTAATTCGAAACAAAAAAAGTCCTACTAAGGAGAAAAAATGACAGCTATTCAAAGCCATCATTTGACAGGTCTTACAATTTAAGTAGCAATAGTATTGTGATATTGCATGAAACATCAGTGTGCTGACAAGTAAAATAGCCTCCATTCACAGCATTGCAAATAAACAGGCCATTTAAAAAGAAATAAATGTAAAAGATACCCAAGAATGAAAAAATTCAAAGTAATACAAGCGATGTACCATATCACTTTGAAATAATGTTATCTAAACTTTTTTTAGGAACTAAAATTGTCTGGTTTCAATGTAGTTCAAGATTTGAGTAATGAGAATCTTAGGTTAAAAAGAGAAAAATGAAATGGGAAAACATATTTTCTTACCAAGAATAACTAGTTTTTTCTTACCAAGCTGAACTTCAGCTATGTTCAAGCAAATATTGCTGGTATTTTTCATGTGAAGCAAACCTGAGCTGAGCAAGTTGCTTCTGGAGTTTCAGCAAAAATCATTCACTCCTTATTTTTATAAGCTCTGGGGTTTTAATTCAGAGCAAAATTTCAAGGTGAAACCTATGTGGTCAAGCAACTCACCACACACCTACCAGGAATTTTATTCTTGGTTCAGTAAGTAAAATCTAGCACTTTCTTACATCTACAGTTTTGAGTAAACTAGCTAAGCCAGCCTAGTAAAAGTCATCACTTCCCAGAAAGAGGACAGATTGTGAGCACTGGTATAATACTATTTAATCAAAGGCAAAAGAGTTCCAATAATCAGACATACCTTCAGCTGGATTTAATGTATATAGCTTCGATGATTCTTAGTTATCAGCTAGTGCTAATTTACATTACTTCATCATTTCAGTGGTGCCACACTGATTTATGTCCTGAAAACATGGCCTTATATTGCTGACACAAATGCTTTGGTAAACACCTGGTGGGGATGTCTTTATAAAGCAATGTGAAAGACGTACCTTAGAAGCTGAGTACATTGTGTATAATGGACAAGGGAAAGTACCCAGACCAGAGGATAGATTCAGAATAAGGCCTTTCTGTCTGAAATGTAATTTAAAAAGTTATATTCAATTTATGTTTGAGAGTATTACAGTAAGAGCCTGCACAGTGGAAAACAACTTTTTTCCCCCACAAGCCATAGCTCTCCTATTATATTGCAGACTACACCTTCAAAAGACTCAATTTTTACTGTCCAGTTAGGTGCAATTAAGTCTAAACCAGTTAGGAATAATGTCATAAATTAAATTTAAATGCGCAGTGCAATCAGGACCACAGGAATATTGTACATGCTATTGTACATCTAACAGATGAAAAATGCCATCAGAGGAAGGATTTTATGCTTCTAAGTATCTGGTAGGTCCCCTTTGCTCATTAGCCAGCACATTCTTTTTCGGGCTCCATGCATCTGTTTTTCTACCTTCCCCATTCACAACTCCCTGTACAAATCACTAAAAACAATTCTTTCAGCAACAAGCAGAAAAACAACAACAAACAACAACAACAAAAACAAACAAACAAATAAGCAAAACCAACCAACCAACCAAACAAACCTAATTTTGTTGCCAAAACAAAAAGCATTCACTGGCTTCTAAAATGCAGCAGTTAACAATGTTTTCTACAAATTCCATCTGAAGACCTTAACTTCTGGTTTAATGGTCCCCATGTCTAAAATACACGTTGTATTAAAAGGAGAAAAGGGACCTTTAATTGAATAGCTGAATTAATATCTCTGATGTAGTCAGGGATTTCCAGAGCTTGAAGAGTATTATTCCAAGCACAGTTACCGCTCTTAGAAGAATACAACCATATATTCAAATGCTGTTTCTTGCCTAATTGGACCCATCACATGCCATTGTATTTCTGCAACACATGCAGGTTTTTACTGGACAGAAACCTATGTTTTATGATTTCTGTCTTGTTCTACAGTTGACTGGCAATTTGTGTCAGTTTCTATTGTTCATTCACACAGCACTAACAGCAACAGAAGAAATCATACTGATTGACATACTGAAAAGTACAGAAGTTAATAATGGATAAACGTAGTTACCACTGAATAAAGTGGAGGTAGCAGCTAAAAGCTATTGAAAGTTCTATAAAAAATGACTTTTACCTTGACTCCATTTGTTTCAAAATTATTTTTGTCATCTGTAAGACAAGCGTGTTATGAATTATATCCATTCTCCCTCTTCCTGATTGCATTTTTCAACTCATCTTGTTTTATTCACAAGATTTTCCACTTGCTCAAGCCCCAGCCATATGTGTACAGAACAAATAGCTAAAATGTGGCACATTCAAAGTTTCAGAAAACATTTTAGAAATGCTAATGGTCTGCAAAGCATCTGAATTGTCAAAAATTCCAAAAGTTAGTCTTCTAAGCAGTGAGTGTTTTATGCTTATCCAAAGCTTTTCAACAGTATCTGAATTTCATTATTCTTCATTACTGAGTCATAACTGTAAGGAGAAAGTCAGCCTCACAATGCTTTCCTGTTTTTGCTTCCAGCTCTACCTGGACCAGAAATAGCAGAAAATAATTAAACAACCTTTTTTATTTACTTAATAATTCATTCTTATTTTAGCAAAATACTTAATCATGCTTGTGATCTTTAAAGTGAAATTAAATAAATTTTTAGATAAGAAATCTGCTTGTGTTTGTTGTATTTGAATCATATTATTGATAGTAAGCCTAAGTGCTTACTATCATACTATACATATCACACTATATACTATACATATCATACTCGTACTATTATTTATAAAAACACACATAACATAGGAATCTTCTCAGGATAAGAGTATGATGTAGCTAGTAAAGGGCAGTAAAGAAAAGCAGTGCAAATGAATGATGCAGCTTAATTGATTCCTTGTAAATTCCCTACTTTCTCAATAGTGTCATTGTGCACAACAGCATAGTAGGAAAAGTGTGGGGTTCACAAGCTTCGTTTTCAGAGAGAATAACAGTGCAGGTTGGTCGCATTAGCTTTGCTGAAAGGGAATTTCCAAGTAAAGTTGAAAATGTAGGAAAATATCCTGCTTTTGCAGTGCTGAAAATCCTGCTGACATCTGTGGGAGCCAGAAATACCTGGAGCGTGAGCATCCCACTGCAAGAAGTGGTGAGCAGGATCCTAGCAGGAACAAAGGCAGGGAGAGGAAAAAATAAAAACAAAAGTCAACAAAAGAGATTTAAAGACGATTTGGACGCAACCGTGAGGAATGGTGGTTAGGAGAATGATTTCTTCATTGTATTTTGGAGAAGAATGAATGTTCATGAAAGACTGAAAAGGACGGGCTTGCAGCAGTGGAGAAAAGGAACCCCCGGGGCTTGGTGAAGCAGAGACGTTGATTCTGAGGTATGTGTGAGGCTGGAAATTATAAAGGATGAACCTTTTTGTATCCAGACTGAGAGGGTACAAATGTCTGCCTGTTTTTGCGAGACACACATACATATATATAGCATTCAGGTATTGCAGATATTTCTGTTTGTATAAATAGATTAAAACCCAGGAGCAGAAAGTTCACCAAGCTACTTTATGGAAGAATTTGTTTCAATTGACTGATATTACATGATTTATTATCTGAAGTCATTAAGCAGCATTACAAATTCGGGATGTAAAGTTTGCTAGCCAAAGGAAAAAAAAAAAAAAACACAACATCTGTTGATAATCTTCATGTCATGTTTAGAAAGATATTAGCCAAGGTTGAGATGAACTACAAAGCTTTTGTTCTGCTCTTATTCATGTTACCATGTTGCTTGCAAACATCAATACAAATCTTAATCCGAGTTGGAAAGTATGAAACACTAACTGTTCTTGTGTGGGAAGCAGCCAACCAAAATTGGCACCAAGGGGTAACAACACAGAATCAGGAGTCAGGTCTTTAAGTTCTGTTCTGCATAAATACAGAAGTATTTTTGCAGAACAGAATTGTGTAAAAAAATGCAAGTACTATACAAAAAGTCAAACTGCATATCTTCCTGTCTTGAAGATTTTGATTCTGAAACAAATCTTCATGTTTACAAAAACAAACATTGTTTTGCAAAATATTTCAGCTGCAATGTAACGATGTGTCTCAATCAAACAACTGTGTTAAAACATTTCCATCCAGTTCTGATCAAAATATTTCATAGGCAGTAGAAACAGATGGGGTCCTTAAAGCAAGGCTGACATTCCTGCTGAAAACTACTACTTGCAAATAAATTGAATGAAAATACACAGGAAAGCTGTTTGGTCACTCTTGTGATATTATTGGAAAACCAATAAAATACAGATGTAACATAGATGCGAGTGTGTCACATACCTTTGTAACAGAAATAATGTTGCAGTTGATGAGGTCCTGCAGGAAGCAAGAAAACAGTAAGTTCATAGTAAATTTCGGAATTTGTAGCTGATCTAGGTAAGAGAGCTAGCAATTCCAACTGAAAAGCTTTCTAGCAAGGCATTTGCATTTGGAGCTGCTTTGCTTGCCTCTGGCTGTCGCTGACTGTGCCTGTGATGTGGGATGTGACAGAGGCAGGCTGGATGGGCAGCAAACGCACTGCCCTGTAGAGATGTCCACCCCTGAACAGCATGCAAAAGTCATACCAGCAGCAGAGGTGACATCCTATGGCTGCAGCTCTGAGGGAAGCAGCCTGCTTGGGGACCTCCGATTTGTAATATATGGTGACATACAGACTGAATGGATCCCAAGACAGGTTCTGGCAAGAAATACATTTAGAAATTCTGTTCTTTTCATGGCTAATACTACAGAGGTAAACAACAATAAGGCAATGAAAAACTTGATTAGATCCTTAATCCTGCCAAACTATTCTACATACGTAAATTAATTCCCCCCCAAAAGTAAAGTATGTTTAAATGAGTTTTATTTTTTCTTTCTTTTTTTTTTTTCCCCCACATACTTAAACAATGGTGTTCCAAAGAAAGTAAGTTTTAATAACCCTAACAAGAAGCCAACACTTCAGCTGTGGCTGTGACCAGGCTGAAGCAAGTGACGTTACTCATGAGGCAGAGAGGCTGCTGATCTTTGCTACAATCGGGCCAGCTGTGCTCTCCCCTCTGTCACTGGGTGCTTGCTGCAGTTTAGCTAAAATCTACTGTTCTTTTTCTCTTGCAAGGTCTTCTAAGCATTAAAATCAAATCAAAATATGCTCCTTCTGAGCTCCATCTTTTTTCCCACTCAGCTGAACAGTTAAATACACACTGATGGTAGCAGAGGCAGAATCTGTCCCTTATTAAATGGACTTACAATTCCTCATTGTTATAATGGAAGTAGAAACTCACAGAGTAATCCTACCTCATCTATGTCTGGTCCATTAAGGAAACGGCACGGAAGAGGATTATGAAGCATTCCAACATTGTTAACTAATCAAAGGAAATATAATGATAAGAACCAAATCTACATGAAGTGCATAATACAGCTAGTTAAACAAATGACTTCTTCTCGAGACCCAAAAGCTTTTGAGATGTATGTGAACAGAAATGCTGTTTAGCATGAAGTCTTGTTCTCGCTGGAGTCATTACTACTGATCAGTACTGACTTCAGGGAACATAAAAACAGTCTGTTGCTAGAGTTTGGGGGTTTGTTTGTTTGTGTTTTGCTGTTGCTTCATTTGTTTCACTACTAAAAGGATGATTTTCTTTAAAAAAAAAAAAGTCTTCCCCAAAAAACATGTTTTCATTGTTGCTGCATGGATCATACCAATTAGTGTTAGCCACAGGCTCATTTCAGATTGAATATAAGAATTTCACACAGCTGTAGAACAACGAATAGTGAAAATTAGTTCCTTGAGGCCAAACGGGGAAGAAGTCACCCCAGAAGCTGGATGTTGCTTATAAAGTGGCAAAAGAGGTTTTACAGTAACAAAACCATTCTACAGAGAAACAGGAAGCCTTTGGAGAATCCTAATACACTTTTAAAACTTGTTCATGATAAGTAATGCTCAAATGCATTAGGTAGCGGTATGCCTGGTTTTAACTGTTGGCAAACAAGTTGTCACGACACATCATTTATATAATCCCCTGTTTAATACATCGCAGCCATAAAAATACTCTTCAATTAACAGACCTTAATGACTCACCTAGAACACCAATATCCAAGCCTTGCAGATTTTTTTCAATGTTCTCGTATACTGAATTTGTAGTGAAATCAGCTTGTATAACCTTGACCTTTTGACCCGTAGCCTGCTCTGTAATTAAACAAACAAAAAAAAACCAAAACCAAAACAAATAAACACCAATAACACAAAGAAAACAGAGATAGAGAGCTGTAATTAAGTAATGAGAGAAACAATCAGATGTCTCATTTAGTAATGTCCACTGCACAGCAAGCAATTGTTTCAACTTTCTTACTTTAAGAAATATTACACCACCACCAAAACACTTTCAATACCCAGTTGTTTTCAGGGCCTGGCAAATTCAATGGAAGTTCCCTCACAGAATCTAAACACCATTTGGTCCTTCATAAGAAAAAAGTCCAGAAATAAACACCAGACTTCTTCCCCTGGTTGTCATAATATTTATAAATGAACACTGTCACACAGGTTAGACAAGTGAATGTAGATGCCAGATCCTCTACATAAGCACAGTTTTGCAGAATAGTTTTGAAGTGTTTTAATTTTTAAGTTGAACACTTTAATAAACAGAGTTTACCTTTTCATGTAGGAGGAGGGAAAAACAGAGCTCGATGTGATGCACTATTTTCTGCATTAATTTCAAACAGCTCCTCCCCTGTTTTAACATTTGCTCTTCCATAGACTGAACCTTCCCCAGGATTCTTCAGGACTAAAAGGCATTTTAGGGAGGGTATAGCTTAGATTTTACAAGGTCAGTTTACACAGAAGGGAAAGGGAAATGTGTGTGATTTTTCCAGTGTCATTGCTATGCAGGAGTGGAGCCCAGCTGTACATTACCATTTTCTCAGCAGTTGATTTATTGCTGTTCATATTTTCAATGAAGTTTCATGAGGAAAAGAGGTAAAGGCTCTTATTTACTCATTTTTAAAGGCAAGGTTCTCCTTTAAAGGGGCCCAGTAAGGTCTCTTCTAACTAGATGTTCACATTGTAAATTCTTGCTACTAAACCTGCTTTCAAGTTTTATGGGCAACCTGAAATCCAGATGAAGTTTGCTGAAAAAGCGACAGGCAAAGCTTGGAAATGTCAATAGATGATCGGATTGCAGACTTGCTCAAGTGGGAGGAATTCAGGTGCACGTGGATGGCAGAAAGTCTGCTTTGGGTCCTGTTTGGGAAACTGTCTCTGCTTGTTTGGAGCCTGATTTTATCATACAGGTGACAGAGAGTATCGCCTTGATTAGGAATCAGACTCGTTGATTTATACCCATAAATCTTGCCCCATCCCTTGGTGTACACATTCAGAACTTAGGAAGGGCCCTTGCACCAGCTCCTGCAGGAGAGCAATATTGGCAGAAAGCTGGCTCTGGGTCCAGCAAGTCCAATTTGCAGCAAAACAGAGCCTCTGTTGAAGCATGAGAGAAATATGTTGCCTCCTGATCACTTCTCCTCGCCCCTCAACATACTGCAAATCTTGACCACCACGCCATCACTACTCAAGCAATGCAAGCCGTTTGACGGAACAGCTGATGCACTGACTCCAGATCTGAAACGCTACATCTCATGTGCTGTTTTAGAGGACATCTGTCTCCATGACAGAAGAAAGGAGGAAGGAGTGCCCTTTTTCTTGCCCTCTTTCCAAGCTGCGGTTGGGTGTATGAAAGGGATGAAACACTCTTTGAACCTTTAACCTATAAAAGCAACTCTAGTGGCAAATGACCCCCTCATGGTCCCAGGCTAGGGGAATGGTACAAGTATAAAGAAAAGGACATTGTGAGTGTAAATGCAGCGAGTGGGAAAGAACAGAGCAACAGCTGGAGCAGACACCTACAGTGACCTTCTGATTGAAGAGCTCTATAAACAAAACGAGATGGGTCTTAAAAAGTGTAGCGATGTTGTGGCCATCTTTCTTGTAGGCAATCAGAAGGGCAGCCAAAACTAGAGCAACATAAAAATGAGGATCAAACAAACCATTTGGACTTTCTCTGCATCCCCTTGTCTGTACAGAACTGTACGGCTGCAACCAGCACTGTCAGCCAACAAGCAAGTACTCCAGATGGCTTTCCTCTGTCTCATTTAAGAAGAAAACAATGTATTAAAAAACAATAAAACTATCATGCTGATAAATGAATTATCCAGGATAGCTCTTCAGAAAATTATAACAATTCTGCAAAGGAGAAAACAAAAAAATAATTTCCAATGTTCTTATGTCTCTTCCTCCCTGTGACAAAGATTTATGACAGCCTTTGAAGACACAAGCCATTCCAACTCTTTTTAAAAGTCCTAAGCGTGCCAGAAGCAAAAAGCCTAGGTTTTCAAACAGCAGGACAGGTTATTGTCTTTTTAAAAAATGTAGAGAAAATTAATTTAAGGAAAATTAAAAACTTGAACAGGGTTGTTTAATCCAATGTGTTATAAAATGTATCATTAAGAAGGATACATCTAACTCCTTCTGACCTCAGACCGCTCAGGAATCCCACTTGTCAGATAGGATAATGTGCTGCCTTTTGAAATTTACTGAGAAGGTAATAAATCAGGATGAAACACAAATTTGGTTAGGACGTGCAGTCTGCCAGAAACTCTCCCCTTCTGCTTAAAGAGTTACGAAGATTTTCTGAAAACCTGAGGTAGCAAAATGAATGCCTGAGTGACACAAGAACTGATCTTTGCAGAACAGGAGACCCTTTCGAAGTAAAACACCTAAATTTGAATATGAAGAGAGAAGTACTCAGGCTAAGATGCTGTTCATATTCAGTGGAAATTTGCAGAAAGGAGAGTAAAATGAGAAGTTATTTTAAAAACAGAAAGAGGTTATAAAAACATTTAAGATTAGGGAGGAATATTAAAAGTTCTGTTAGATTATAAAGTGCAAGTTCTGGCTACATTTTGAAAGAGTTTTGGAGAAAAGTATCTCCAAAGAAATATAAGATAGATCAGATTCAGAAATAGCAGGAAAACAGAGGGGAAAAAATGAGGGTAAAATCGGAACTGCAAAAGGCAGTAGAAGATACCAGACAACACAAATTCAGAAAAATAATAAAAAAAAATAAAAAAATTGCTACCAGAGCACTCAAAAAAACAGTCAAGGCTCTCCAATGCTCTGCTCTTTTAGTGTATATTGGGAAAACAGTCCTGAGCACTAACACTTTATCTCAAGGGATGAATCACACACAACAGGCATTTTTAAGAGCCTTTGAGGATGAAGGAAGATTGTGCCAAGTGAGTTGGTTTATGCTGGTCAATAATCTCAGCTTGTCAGCTGCTTAGCTCTTGGAGGAGGAAGGATGAGAGGCAGAGGACACAGTACTGCAGATTAGAAACTGAAGCTGTAGCAGGGGGGATAGCTAAATGAATTAGCACCTTCACAGGTCGTAGTGGGAGCAAGGCATATTTGGTTCTCGATGATGTGGGGTGGTTTTTTTTATTATTATTATTTTTTATTATTTATTTATTCTGTATTAACAGGAATCATTTCAGGATGGAGAGGTGGATAAACTACCTCCTGCATCAGCAAACCCAAATTCATTAACCACATGCTCAGCCAGACTGAACTGGTGTTGTTGTATTTTCTACTGCTTTTTGAAGATCACACACCTTATCTTTCCTTAAATACAGATCTATTTCTTCTTAAAAGAACAAAACAAAACAAAACACCCCACAAAACCAACCAACCAACCAAACAAAAAAAAACCCCAAACCAAACAAACACATATACACACAGTCTTAGAGAAGTGGCTTTTTCTGTGTGTTTGGCATTAACAGCCAAATAGTACAGAACCTGGTCATATAAAGAGATCCTAAGGTATAACTTCTCAGTCAGGACCTAGCTCTGCCTGTACAGCTTGCTTCAGAAATGTAGGCAGAAGAAATAAAAGAGGAGTGCCATTAATAGCATTTCATCATTTCTAATCCCCTGGTTTTATGGTTTGATCGATGTTTCACAACCACCATACTTATGTGTTAAATGAGCAGTATACATGGTGTAAAGATCCTCTCTGTCTGCCCTCCACAAGACTTATTTTATCTTTTATCTTGTTCTAAAAGAGCTTCCCGGTCGGAGTGGATTGAAATCAGGTTTTCAGTTCCAGTGCTTCTTTAGAGAAATATTTTGCTTACTGTGTATTTCTGCCTGCGCCAGCTCTGGGAGCTGCTCTCAGGCACACCTGTGGCCCACAGGACCTGGAAAGCCAAACACTGAGATGTCTGAAATTACCCATAGTTCAGACTCTTTCAACTCACATTATTCACTATCTAAACTGAATGTGACTGCATGAAAAGGGACATAAGTCTTTCATTTATGGCAGCCAACTAACCAGAAAGAGATACATGGTGTAGCTGTGAAGAAAAAGAAGAGCAATGTGTCCAGTCCTGCAACAAATTTACATAGCCTGCCACAAACTTGTTCTTTCTTTCTGTTAGTTCAGGGTAACAATAGCTGCTCACAGAGAGACACTACTTGTTTCAACAGTTTAGAAAGAAAAAGTCTGTGAGAGTTAGAAAATTTAGAAAACAGCACATTCCTCCTGGTTAAATTTCTGCTTAATTTTTGGTTTACATTGTTTATTTTGCTCACATAACATCACAGTAAGTTTAACTTTTCTTCCTTCCCAACATCTTATTACCTTAATTACAGTAAAGCCTAAGTCTGAAAACTGGAATCAGTGGAACATTTTCAAAGCTTTAACATAAGCCCACATCCAGATCTCCCTGCTGATTTTAGCAGCCTCCAGGTCAGATACTTTATGCTTTTCATGACTGTATCTTCCTCTCTTTCCTTCTGTTTGTGCCATCTACTTGTTATGTTCTCATTTCTAACCTGACACCACAAATAACAGATGAGTCACTCCAGGCTTCAGCCAAAACCCACTGAAAACAATGGAAAGATCTCACTGGGATTTGCCACCAGTTTCAGTGATCTTTGGGGAGGACTCTTTGTGCCCACAACCCAGCTGAACATGGCACAGAAACCTGACCAAGCTCCTGAGGTCACTTCATCCACCCCCCTGCACCCTGGCTGACATGGGTAACACTGGTGCAGTCACTGAGGCTTCCTCATGTGTGAACAGTCATGGGTCACTTTTGCACAAGGTGCAGGAGCGTTTGCAGAGTATGTTATCTTGGCAGGACTTTTCAGGACACAGCAAGTCCTTCATTAGGTGCTGCTACACAACTCAGCGCAGTGTGGCCTCAATTAGGAAGGTGGCAAGCGGACGGCCTCATAATAAATCATAGTGCAGAGGAATTTACACTATGTCATCTTTCCAGCCCTCCACCATTTTTTTTCTTTGCTTAGCTATGTTAGTGTCTGGAATGTTACTGTTTCCATTCTTTGCTTCTGATTATAATTTACAATGCAAAGAAACTACAAAAACTCTCTGGCCTTTTTTTCTTCAGGTTCCTATTATTGTAATTCTTTAACATCTACCTGCAAAGAAATGCAACAATGACACCAAAGCTGACTTAATTTCCACAGAAATCATTTTTGCATGGCTGTTTCCTTAGAAGGGGCTGGTTTAGGCCATAGTCACATTGGCCCCACAGGTATTAATAAAACTTGCTTATAGAAACTCTTCAGTGAGTTGGTGCTTTCTGTCTGGTACCCCTTGTTTCCTGAAGGAAAACAAGTTTATCCCTGGGGAAAAAAAAAAAAAAAAAAAAAAAAAAAAGAGGGAAATCGGACAGAAAATTTCTGGGTCCAATCCTTCATTTTGGTAGCTGCAGGTTCAGAAGTTACAGACTTTTTCACACACTTCAAGTCTGCCATGTTCCTGCTCTGTCTGCAGGTACGTATCCTGGACCTGGTACTCTGCTGGAGCCTTGGAGTGACACATGCTTAACACAAGAACCTGTGAATCAAAGAATCTGGTGGATAGAAGCCATATACAGAAAAAGAGACAGTGAGAAGAATAACCTTGATTACAGCAATCTTTAGAGTTAAGGGAGGATATAGACTCATTTGTTTCCTAAAGAAATTCTAACCTTCGATGTATTCAAACAAGCCGTTCCCTGAGGTAAACGGCTAATTTCCTTTATTTAACTGCTTTATTGAAAGCCAAATGTAACTCCAAAATCTTTTTAAAAACAAACAAACAAAAAACCACAAACAAGCTAAAAAACAACCAAGTAACTTGATTCATTTTTACTCCTCCTTTGCTATGTTTCAAGAACTAGCCTAAAGGTAACCTTATTTTTCCTATGCACAAACTGTTTCACAGATTCCTCTGACAGCTCTAGTACTACATCCTCTTTGCCTGTATTCACAGATTTTAAGGACGAGTAAAGAACCCACATTCACTTTTTTAATTAAACCCATTGCACTGCTTGAATGATTTAACGTATTTTTAAAGCAATCCATGAGTAGAAAGGTTCACTCAACACAGTAACACCAGAAATTATTTGTAGTAGAGGCGCAATATCTGGGCTATATCTGTAGTAATATCTGGGGCCCTAGTCTATTAGATACAGTACCACGGCAAGAGACCTCCGGGTCCATGTAAAGCCAGCCTGCCAAACATGAAGATATGTTTGAGACGAACACTTACCAACTTCAGAGGCTACTCTCTGCAGTTTTTCAAGTGTTCTGCTTATCATAACTATATTTAATCCACGTTTTGCCAGCTACAAGAGAGGAATATAGAAGTTGTTAGGAAAAAGTAAGGTGACAAGAATCTTTCATTTTTTTCCAGTTTTGCAACAAAAGCAATCGTGGAATTTTTTTTAAGTCACTTTCATTCACCTCTCACCTGCCTGATGTGTAAACAACATATATTAAAAACAGGCCAAACGATAATCAGTCTTCTAATGGTCTTCCAAAACATCTCCTTCACTGTATAATCTTGGATCCTTACGAGAAAAATATACTGGACAATAATCAAACTTCAATAATATGAGTGAAAATAAATAAACTGAGTCTATTTCAAATGAATTAAACTCTGCAAGGAGTGAAAGCATCATGACATTTCCCAGAAAGACATTTTTATTTCTACATGGATTTAGGAGGCCAAATATGTTGATGGATTCCTAGTCGTTTTACAACATCACCTTCTACCCTCACATTTTTTTATCCTGAGGAAGTAGATTAAGCATATTGAATTGAAAGCTCAAGAGTTTGAAAAGATTTGGACTTTATTTATATTTTTTATTAGAAAGAAAATCTGGTGCATTTTAACTGTTTTTTTTTTTTTTCCAATAGATGCAAACAAACAAACAAACAAACAAAAGGCAAAAAGGCAAAGTCCATGCATGAAAACTCAAAATACATTCACACAAACGTATATCCTCAAAGATGCTGGCAATAGTTGAAGTTTATAGCTGCAAACACTATTTAACACAGCAGTCCGTTTATAGTCAGTTTGGTATTACCATGTGCAGAACAAATGCAGAACAAATAGAGAACGGTTTTCTCCTGCTTTCCCAAGGCCTCATGTTCCCATCAGTTAAAGAGTTTTAGGCAAAGCCTGAGAGAGAAACATAGCCCCAGCTTTTGAAACCAACTTAACAAGTGGAAGCTGAAAGGAGTTGTGTGCATAAAGGAAAGATAGAGCTGAAACTAGAAAAATGCCTGTGAGAGCAAAGAGAAAGAGAGCTAAATTAGTCAGTACAAAAGATAAAGCCAATGTCATCAGAAAGTATCAGCTTTGCTTAGAAGAATAAACTAATCAGTGAAGGCCAACCACTGGAGACCCATCCATTTCCATAGCTGACTCCCTGCAACGCTTTCTCCTTAAGCCTATTTGAGGGAAACAGTTTGTCCTGTTGGGCTCTTCTGAAATAATGCAGAGGAATGTCAAGAAATAAAGACCTTTGTTCAAAAATTCACTAGATCGAGTGTACAAGGGGCAGACTGTCTATAAAATGCATTGGCCACAAACATTTGCATTTTCAGCACAAAGACCACGATCACAATTCTGTGCTTTCGGAGACCCTCTAACATAATTGACTGGTGCTCCAAAGAGACCTGCACAGACTCATATGCTCAGGGGTTTCAAAAGCTTGTTTTAAGGGCTCCATTTGAAGTTCTCAAGAACAAAACTCTAATTGCCTACATACTGGCAGATTTCCCTTTGTCCACAATAAGACTGACTCAAGCCGTTTCCAGTTGGAGACATGGTCTCAGTTTCCATGGTCACTTGCTCCTTTCTGCCATTCAGGGTCTTTGGATGGGGATTATTTTATCTTTTGCACCTTCAGACTCGAGGCCAAATATCAGCTGCGTCATATACAAAATAAAAATAAAGTTCTGCTTCACTGGGCTTCTCAATATCATCTCAGCTATGTCTCTGTATTTTGTTTGGTAGAAAAATCCCTCCTAAAAAACAAGTTAAAAAGTATTCCTCTTGCTAAGATTGCATTGTATTTCACCTAAAAGCACATGTTGTGGCAATCTTGCAAAATTGTTAACCATCAGATGAGAAGACTCTCCCTTGCTGCTCTACACCAGATCAACCAGAAGTACAAGGCTGTAGCAGCCACTTCTCAGGGCAAAAGAAGCTACACACCTGACTGTTCCTTTTTTGCTTCCTCATCCACATAAAAAATGTGCATCCTTTTCAGAAATAGGTTAAATAGGACATTGTAACTACCGTGAGATTCAAATGCAACCTCAAGCGAACAAAAGAACTGTGCTCAGAAAATAATTTCCTGGCCATCCACAGGAAAGGTTAAATCACTTTTAACACCACCACATTTCAAATAAATGTAAATTTTAGTGTAGATGCCTTTAACACAAAGCATTTTCCGAACATACAAAGGCTTTGATGTTAGAGAATGGTATTTCCCCTCAGTGTTAAGAATAAACCCTGGTTCCCACCACTGTGTAACATGAAAGTGCTTGTGTTAGGAAATCCTGACTCCCAGTGGCAAAGGACTAAAATGCTGCTGAATATCAGTCTGATCTGTAAGATCATTACTACCAACTCAACCAATAACGAATCATGACAACTTAGCATTTAGAAATGGTTAATGATAAAGAAAGACCATGCAGGATCTGCACTCTGGAATCTCACAAACTCATGCTTAAAAAGTTTAAACCTACATTAAATTAGTATAAAGTCACCCTGCATTTTCTAGCATGGTTTTGCAGCTCAGTCGGAGGTGAGTTTTTCAACAATAAAGCTTCGTGAAAGGTAAGACATAGGTTTTAAATCCAAACCATGCATGTATCTACTACAGTTACACTGACAAACTGGTTATATTCCACATGGATCATCTATATAATAATCTAAAATCCTTCATAATGCTTTAGAGAATCTGTAGCTGCCCACTGTAAATTTTTCCGTATTTAAAGGATTGTGTTGATATGGCCTCGGTGCTTCACCCCTTCTCTTTCCCTGCCTGGGTTTCAGACCTGCAAGGTCTCTATGATTAAAAACTTTCAACCCTTTCTGGTCCAGCAGACCAGGGCTCAGACAATGGGCAGAAGGATTCTGCAATCTTTCTGCTAGCTCCACACCTGTGCAACGCAAGTACAATAGCAGTATTTCTGGGAATAATTCCAAGACCAAGAGGAGAAATTAGAATACGTTTACAACTGGAGCAGGAAAACTCAGATCATATTTAGCTTCTGTTAGACTGCTGGTAATACTACTCACAATTTCAGGAAATGAAACAAAGGTTTAAGATTTGAGAAACTGCTGTATTAACAAATGAATGCAGTGCCTGTCTCAAAATGTTCTGCTAAAATATTGATCTAGACACAAACACTGGCCTGACTTGTAAGAGAGTTATGAACAATAACAGAAATGGTGACCATGTGAGCCACCAACATCCTGCTCATGCCCTGACATCAGATGAGAAGTGTGCAGAGACTAAACTATAAATCTCAGAGTATGGCTTGGCCTCATCCATAAACCCAGTATGTTTGAGGTGTTACATCAGTAACAGATGCTAAAGCACATTTGTCGTTACTACATCAGAAAAACAGAACAAACAAGACTGCACCAATACTCAAAATGCTAACAGTTGAGTAGAGATGTGACAGCCTACCAGCTCACAGTTGACTTGGTTTTGTTTCTTTTTTTGAGTCTGATGAGTCTAAACCTCATCAGCCCAGGAACTAATGGGCCAAATCTAACAGAAACCTGTTTTTTGGAGTAAGTATAGCAAACTACATTCAAAATCCCAGTGCTCAGACATCACAGCAGTCAGTTGAAAGGTCAGGGCCTTTATGTCTAAGAAGGCCTGTCCTTCAGCAACACCCTGATGCACTAGAATACAAACAGAGCCTTCATGGAAGCCTGGACTTCCATGCAGAAGAAGATGAGCTCTAGTTTGGTGTGTGCTTGCCTCTCAGTACAAGCTCAGTAAACTGAAGGGACAATAATTTGCTCCAAAATGTCTGTGTCTTGGCATCAACAAAGTAGTGTCCTGAGACTTGACATCTGCCGAGCATTTCACACAGCCTCAGCCTACTCTTGGCTTTGCAGAGACCTGTATCTAGCCATAAACCTTGCAAACAAGGGTACTGAACCACTAAATATTGTAATTGTTGCTGTACCTCATTCTGCTGGGTTTTACCCAATGAACCACCTACTGGGATTTCCACATAAAACACCAAGCAGAGAAAGACACATCACATTAGCCTTGTAAAACACAAGAACTCTCCTTAGTCTCCTGTACCACAATACTACCAACAAGTGCGGAACCCTTACACCAGCTGTTATCAGGCCATGCTTGAGCTTAGGATGTTAGAAATAAATTAATCACTTGGTGTCAGAGCTCAAACTCTAGAAGAACAGACACTGCGGCTATCAAACAAGGTTTGCCTTCACACCAGCCCATAACACCAGAAGAACCTATGCCAGAATAACATCAGAGAATTTTGTACCCTGACATCAGACCAGCAAGACAGCAGTCCTGAGCCAGAAACTCCAAAGGCACACAGTTATTAAAACAGCGAGGCCAGATTTCTTTATCCACAAGCCACGCACAAGTGTGTGCTTCGACCTCAGCCAGCAAGATGACGTGCCAAGCTGTGAGCTCATGTGGTGTGGGCTTGGGATCTGCCCCACTGAGCAGTAGCTGAGCACAGCTTCAATCAAAGAGACCATCTGGGGAGGAAGGTACATCTCAGCATGGGTAAAGAGGGCTCTCAGTCATCCTGTAAAAGCCAAAAACAATGAACAAATGTTCCACAAAAGCTAGCCAGTTCCAGCCAAGTTTAAAAACAACAACAAAAATAAAAAAAACCACACAGTAGTTGTGGTTGTTTTTCTTTCCTCATGGAATAAAACATCCATTTGCATGCTATAGCTGCCCTTTTAAATAGGACTTACTCTTGCATAACCCATATAGTGCAAAGGAAGCAGAACAAAGACAGAGGCTCTGATCTAGACATTCACAGGTTCCTGCAGCCTTCACATGGATAAAATATCATCAGGTGCTCATGCACAAAGTTATTTCAGCAAGCTGCATGTGCAGTGACTTCACCCAGAGGCATGGTGTTAAACAAATGTTTAAACATTTCTGATGGTTCCTCTCCCTGTTTCACTTCCATCCCACTAATCAGAGCCTTCCCATTTGCTCATCACTAGAGCAATTCAGTGAGCAGACAGAAGGCAATGTTTTCCCTTCCCTCTCACGGGAGAGCTTGTGATCTTTACCACAACTATGCCAAATGTTAAACTATAATACCTGGTATTTGTCTCCGCACTGCCTACATTCAATGTACTTTCAAAAGTAGTTATTGTACTGCCATTCCCAGTAATTAAAATACTGAGGTTGGTGCTTAACAAGCACACACACTTAGACATAAACTTAAAGAGACCAGCTTAAAAGTCCTGTAAATTAATTCAAAAGCCATCTCATTTTCCTTTCATGTGAGATATATTTTGTAACTTATGAGCTGAAGGCACCACATCCAAACTCTTTCTTGCATATTACAGGGTGATGATTTTCACCTGGTCACCTCAGCTCTGAGGACAACAACTCACATTTCACTGATGTTTAGCTTCTAGAAAGGGAGTCAGTTTTGGATAAAGACACCAATGAGAAAATCTAACGTTCAGTCACTATCAGTAACAGCAAGGCTGGTACAAGACACTACAAGGCCACTCTGCCTTTGCTGTTGATTAGCATGGGTCAATAGAAAGGGATTGCTCCAGTAACTGCACAGCAGCAGCTACAGGGACAGCACAGAGCTCCTTTCTTCTCCTGCAGCTTCTTAGAGTTACCAATTCTTAATTAAACCATTAGGTTTCCTTATAATTTCCATAACTTGTAGTTTATATTAATTCACACCGATTTCTCCTTTATTTGTTGTTTTAGATATATCTTTCAAAATGTGTTTGCAAGTGTAAAGGCTGTAAAATCACATTTTGTATGTTGATACTGGACCACTCCACTGAAAGTCAAAAAACAGATTAGATAAGAAATTGGGAAAAAAATAGGACAATTTAGGAGACTTCCTACCCTGGACAGTCAATGTGAAATCTTTTGGATTACTCATTTCCTTGGTCTGAGGAGACCACTGATGCATGAACAACTTTCCTGTGAAATGGAGCATCAGTTTCCTTTCAGAACTTGGTTAATGCTATTCTGCACATGCAGAGGAATATGTTTATCACAGTGGCTTTAAATTCTAGAATATTTTACTAACTTGCAGAGGCTGATGAAGTGGTAGCAATTGCCATTTTGTTAAAATAAATTTAATGGTAAGTAACCTGTCTTACCTCAAAGGAATATGCCTTCCCAAGACCATCTCCTGCTCCTGTGACCACTGGAGAAAGAGAATAAGGATTACATTTGGAAGCCTGCTTTAGCTTGCTCTTTCTTGAACTTTTTAATCTTCATCATCTGTGTTTCTTGAACATTCCAGCCTAAATGCTTCTTCAGAAACACAGACTCAATCCTTTTTAAAAAGTATTTCATTGTGACCTTTTCATCTCTCTGTTACTTCATTTAGCACTTTTGTTTTCAAAGCAAACCCCTCCTTACAGTAACGCATCTGATGCAGTAGATAGTTATTACTCTAATTTTCAGTGGAATCAACAACAAGCACCAAGTCAATTGCCTAGGAGGTCTTAGAATTTTCTTCCATATAATTTTTTACAGATTCTGTTTTGCAAGTTTTTCACTTATATGCTGGTGGCAGAAGGGTAGGAGATAAGAACGAACTGGTGACCAAAGTTGACATAATGCTTTCTCACACAAGAAATCTGTAAGAAAATATCACAAACTTACCACCATCTATAAAATGCTCTTCTTCAAGAGCTGCCCTACACAGTTTACCTTTGGATTTAGTGTTACTAGGAAAGTAAACAAGCTTCAGCATTTGTGAAGCACCCTGAACTTCAAATGTTACACAGAAAAAGAAAATACCAAAGGGAAACAAAATCTTTATCACCCTAGAAATAAAGAAGAAATGTACAAAGATAGAAAGCACCCAAGCAATTCCAATGTAGAGCTGGTAAGTTTTTGGAGCAAAATGAAAATTAGTCAAGATCTAAAAACTGTGGATTAAGGACTTCTAAATTGCGAGAGACACAGGGAGAGTGGGGGAATTTTGAAACATTATGTTTGTTGCCCACAGAAGAGCAATTACTCTCTTATTTCACAAAGAGACCCCTCAGTGAAGCAGCGGTAGATCTTTAGCTTTCCAGCAGACCTGCAGATGAAAAAAAGCAAGTGCCTGTTTGGAAACAAGCTTCCAGATGCCAACTTTAATTTTCATGATTCTCAGGATCTCAAGCGCCACATGATACAGCAGGTCATCCAAACCTTGTGAATTTCACTGGGCTCAGAAGACTTTATAAAAAGGACAGAGCATAAAAGGTCCAATAAAGGAAACAAGTCTTCCAGCCTTCAGTGGAAACAAGAATTTTACACAGAAACTTCCACAGGATGCTCCACAGCTCATGCACAGAATGGAGGTCCTTGCCTCACTTAAATTGAGATCTATCACGTACTTCAGAAGCAGCTGGTATTCAGGCAGGTCTTCTGCACAGGGGTGGATTCAATTTCTTATTAATCCACTGTGAGATATGCTTATCAAACACATATACAATCCAGTCACATCCAAGTCTCTAAAGTAGAGGAAAGAAACAAAACCCAAGTATACTGTTTCGGTGATTTCTTAATGAGATGCCACCATCAGTGAGATCTGTAGCCCAGGAACTCGGAAACTGTAGAACCTGATCACTCTTGCTTCATACTGATAATATAACAAGCTTAAGAAAAATATCAGTGATCAGTAGGAAGAAGAGGTGTTTATGAAACATTTCTGGTTTTTTACAAGAATGCATAGTATCTTTTCAAAAGTGCTGCCAAGTTGCAGCCTTTGAAGTTTTTAGGCTAGAGTAGATTTGCCTTGTTAACGGTATCATTAAGGATAGGTCACCAATTTGGAAAAAACACACTGGAGCAACGTTATCAGGAACAAAGAAAAGTTGCTTTGAAGAGGGGAGACCGAGGGGAGACCATATGCTGGACATAAACTAGTTGCTTCACATACCAGGAAACTGAGGATATAGGCAACACTATTAAAACGAAATCATTTGCAGTAGAGAAGAAACATCAGAAGTGAGAATGGGGAGAGAATCCACATCTAGACACCAGGTGCAAGAGCTGTTACCCATTTGGCTATTTTTCTGTTCTCCCCAAGTATGCAAAACCTTCAGGCTCATAAACCCGAAGTTTCTAGGAGAAAACACAAAGAAATTAAGCAAACCACACTTAGTGGAAGCTGTGGAGACAGGGTAAGGAAATGCAAAGAAAACCGCTCCCGACTAGTAACGTGACCACCCACCAGCACTCAGCTACAAGAAGAAGGTGAAAAAGTTTCCTTTACCTGCCCATTCTCCCAGCGACGGAAAAAAAGTCTGAGGCAAAGCACTCCAGATATGTGACAAAATATATTTCATAAATCTGATGCATTTTACCAGAGTACAGAAACAGATCAGACCCCCAGTAAGAGTGAGCAGCTCATGCTGGAATGCTTCCATGGTGAGAGAACGCTGCACGCTAGTGCGAATCAGTCGCTCTCTCCCTGGGAAATGCCTCTTTCCAGCGCTCTGCTTGTCTCTGAGCACTGGCAGAGAAGTGAGAAGTCTAATCAAATCACGTGGTTTTCTTTTTCCAAGGAACATCCAGGGCTTAGATTAGAATAACATCTCTACATTACACCCGGATTTGTAAACTACTGAAAAAATCCAAGCTCAACAATAATTTCTGGCGTTCGCGTTTCACTCCTTTTCTGGAAACTACCCAAGAATAAAAAGAAAAAAAATATTTTTATTGTCATTGTTTAGGATTCATAGAGACTGAAGATGTGTCTAAACCAAAACCCTGGATAAGAATACTCCAGACCTTGGGGACAAACACATATCAGCACTACTTCTTAGAGCAAAGAGTTAAAACTCTAGCCCAGACATTTCCAGGGCAAGTTCATGCTGAAATTCTGCACAGACCAGAAAAACAATTTATCTACCAATCTGAAGAAAAAAATAATTAGAGGTTGCTAGAGTCACTTAATTCTTTCTATACAGACAAAACAATATTATACAACTTTTCACAGAGCTTTCCATAAAGAGGTTAATATCATTATGCCTCTTTCACAATGGTGCAACTATGGCATGAACAAGTACGGTAACATATTGATGAGGGAACAGGACTTAGAGCTTTTCTGAACAAAGAATGTTTGAACTAGTATTAAAGTTGAGGACATGTATCAAAACCTTAAGGGGAAAAATGCTTACAAAAACAGTATCTCACTGCAAGACAGAGATTAAATCAATTAAACTCAGACTTCAAGTGATCAAAAAAAAAATCACAGAATCACAGAATGTTAGGGACTGGAAGGGACCTCGAAAGATCATCCAGTCCAATCCGCCTGCCGGAGCAGGAACAGCTAGATGAGGTTACACAGGAACTTGTCCAGGCGGGTTTTGAATGTCTCCAGAGAAGGAGACTCCACAACCCCCCTGGGCAGCCTGTTCCAGTGCTCTGTCACCGTCACTGAGAAGAAGTTTCTTCTCAAATTTAAGTGGAACCTCTTGTGTTCCAGTTTGCACCCGTTACCCCTTGTCTTATCATTGGTTGTCACCGAGAAGAGCCTGGCTCCATCCTCATGACACTCACCTTTTACATATTTATAAACATTAATAAGGTCACCCCTCAGTCTCCTCTTCTCCAAACTAAAGAGACCCAGCTCCCTCAGCCTTTCCTCATAAGGGAGATGCTCCACTCCCTTCATCATCTTTGTTGCCCTGCGCTGGACCCTCTCCAGCAGTTCCCTGTCCTTCTTGAACTGAGGGGCCCAGAACTGGACACAATATTCCAGATGCGGTCTCATCAGGGCAGAGTAGAGGGGAAGGAGAACCTCTCGACCTACTAACCACTGCCATTCTAGTTCACCCCAGGATGCCATTGGCCTTCCTGGCCACAAGGGTACAGCACTGGCTCATGGTCATCCTGCTGTCCACCAGGAGCCCCAGGTCCTTTTCCCCTACACTGCTCTCTAATAGGTCATTCCCCAATTTATACTGGATCCTGGGGTTGCTCCTGCCCGGATGCAGGACTCTACACCTGCCCTTGTTATATTTCATTGAATTTTTCCACACACAACTCTCCAGCCTGTCCAGGTCCCGCTGGATGGCAGCACAGCCTTCTGGTGTGTCAGCCACTCCTCCCAGCTTGGTGTCATCAGCAAACTTGCTGATAGTGCACACTATTCCCTCATCCAAGGCATTGATAAATATATTGAATAATACTGGTCCCAGTACTGACCCCTGAGGCACTCCACTAGATACAGGCCTCCAACTGGACTCTGCCCCATTGACCACAACTCTCTGGCTTCTCTCCTTCAGCCACAGTCCACCTCACTACCCGATCATCCAGACCACACTTCCTCAGTTTAAGAGCAGGGATGCTGTGGGAGACTGCGTCAAATGCCTTACTGAAATCAAGGTAGACCACATCCACTGTTTTGCCATCATCTATTTACCTTGTTATGCCCTCATAAAAGGCTATGGGGTTAGTCAAGCATGACTTCCCCTTGGTGAAGCCATGTTGACTGCTCCTAATGACCCTCTTCTCCTTGATATCCCTTGAGATGGCAACAAGGCTAAGTTGTTCCATCAGTTTCCCAGGGATGGAGGTGAGGCTGAGCAGTCTATAGTTACCCAGGTTCTCCTTCTTGCCCTTTTTGAAGACTGGAGTGACATTTGCTTTCCTCCAGTCCTCAGGCACCTCTCCAGTTTCCCAAAACCTGGCAAAGATGATGGAGAGTGGTCCAGCAATGACCTCAGCCAGCTCCCTCAGCACCCGCGGGTGCATCCCATCCGGACCCATGAATTTATGGATGTCCAGATTGATTAACTGCTCCCTAACCCAGTCCATCATTGTCCTGCCTTCCTCTGGACAGCTTCCGGCAGAGTAGACAAACTCTGCCTTCTTTGTTTCTTCTGTCACCAGGGCACCCATCAGTGGGCCTACATTGCCTGTACTGTTAATCTGCCATGTATTTGAAAAAGCTCTTTCTGTTGTCCTTGACCCCTCTCACCAGGTTTAATTCTAAGGAGGCCTTGGCTTTCCTACTTGTCCCCCTACATCCTCTGACAACAAAAAGTTAACATATGGAATTTCGCAGGGAAGGCACAGTAACAACCTCTACTCTTCTCTGTAGGGGCAATTTGAAACATCCATTTTTCAAAAAATCAGTTTAAACTGAAGAAGTACTGATGCTTATACATGCACTTAGGCTAAGGTAAAATAATACAAGCCATCCTCCAACTGAATATCAGCAATGTATGCCAAGTGTCAAGTTATTGACACCCTCAGCCAAAAAAACACAATATGCAGATGCATTACAGAGTAAAAATGATGCCTGAAGGAATGTAACACTAATTTATCTATAGTAATATACAAATATCATTACCATCTTAGCTTAACAACAACCCAGTTTCCTCATACATAAGGTCTCTGAAAATTCCATCTTGTTTTACCCCATAAATAAGGCCAGTCAAATAAAAAAAAAGTCTTAGTATTAAATTTCAAAAAATATTTACACACAATCACAAATTCCCCAAAGGCTCGCACACTGTTCAAGAAATAATTTAAATTTGAACAAGTTACATCGCGTTTTTCATACACAACAACGGTGCTACCTCCTGAAACAAACCAAACCAAAAACCAAACACAAACCAAATCCCAACGCTTACATTTGACCATGGAGTCAAAATGCAAACTTCCACGGCCGCCAGTCTTCTCTTCTGCACTTCCAGCTCTGCCCATGCTTCCTTACCGTTTATTTTCTAAAGGCTGGTAACAAGGCTGAGAGATGCTTACAGTAGTTCATGGGCCTCATATTTGTAAATCAGGCCCAGACAGTGAGAGGAAAAATAATAAATTCTTATAAATGTGAAGAATTAAGTCATCCAGCCTAGTCTAAGGTGGGGGCGGGGGGTGGGGGGTGGAGGTTTGTTGTTGTTTTTTTCATTTTGTTTTGTTTTCCTGAGGTATTGTTTCTCTGACTTTCATAGGAATCACTGCAAGAGCTTTACGCATTGCATGGCTAGAAAGCTTATTTGTGCGAACACTGTACTTCTCTCTCACCCCATTCAATCTCACCATTACAGCTAGAACGCTGCTAGGCAGTCCTTACAGAATTAAGAGTACAAACAGATCAACATACAGTACAACATTCCTTTCCAACCCAGTTAGTGTTCTAAATCCTAAACAACACCTTGCCACCTGTAGAACTTCAAAAAGTTTTAAAAATATTGGACTGATTTCTGAAAATCAAGTTTTGTAGCTAGCAGCATGTAGCCATGAGACACGTCTGTGACAGAATGTGACTTTCAGAAGTCAATCCACTATTTCTTAAAAGTAGCTGACTTACTACTTTTAAATATGTATCCTGAAGGCTAATGCTCTCTTTAGCGATTTTTACCATTTTTTCAACAGAAAGAAAATGAAGCCTCGCACAGCAAACAGGTCACCTAGTTTGGCAACTGTTTCAGTATTTCATTAAGCTAATGTGAAATCTGTAGAAAAGTAAGGTTAGGACTATCTACAGGTGTATCCTAAGATAAATCAGTTTTAAATTACTACCTTATTAACTGAGAGACACAAATACTGAGGTTTTGAATGAGACAGCAATTTCCGTAACTGCCTGAATTCCAACATGATAGTTGAGCCCATATTCCCAGAGTTTAAACCTGGAAATTTACCGGAATTAACATTATCTCCATAGATACTGAGGAAAAGAGTGACTGAAGCTGAGTTGCTTTGTGAAAGGACGCAAGGACTTGTAATTTCTTCTAGACAAGGTCTACTTTTTGTTACTCCTAAATTTATCTTTTAAAAGATTCTGAGTAATACTATCATAAAGACTGTGAGATTCAGGTTTGTGTTTTAGGTGAGAAGTCTAAGTCTGAAGGACCTCAAAAAATGTGACCTGAAAAACAAATTATATAAAATCACTTCCACTACAGCTTAGAATCAATTAATATAACTACTTAAAATATAGTATAGCAGATGATCGAATCGAAAGCAAATATTCGTGCTATCCATGTGTGCTTGAAAGCATTTTAGGTGTCCACCCACACCAAAAAAACCCAAAAAAACTTGTTAAATCTGTGATCTGTCTCTCTTTATTTATAAAAGGTATAGCAAAATATTAATGAATTAAATTCATACAGTAGCTGTTCCTTTTTGGGAACTACATCTTATATAGCAGATGCCATTGTGTGTCGATCAGTATTGCAATCAAACGGCTCTCATAATCTTTTAGTAATTAATGAAAACCTTCCAATATCTTGTCCCATGTCAGAGAGTTGAGGTTCAGTAATTAGGATTCTGGAGGTAGAGATGATCTGGAGAAAAAGCAGTCCTATACAAGAATACGCTCAAAATATTGAAGGCTTTTTAAGTATAAAGGAACTATTTTAAAACAGATGATCTCCCTAAAGTATTTGCAGCAACCTCTTCCCTCTTCAGCTCTTCAACAGGCAGAAAATGAAACTCCCATTTCTTGGCCAGCTGTGAGAAACTGGATAGCTCAGACTTCAGTTTCCACTTTGACTGTGCCCTGAAATTCCACTTCTAGTATCTGCAGCCACTGGTTCTCTTGCCATTCAAATCCACAGAGGCAGTGGGCAGCCCAGTCATTCCCTGAAGCTTCTGGCGTGAGCTACGCACACATTTCTTAGATCTAATCCAGTCTGGTCATTCACGTGTTACGTACAAATAAATGCTTTTCAGTTTTAGCTGTATTTTAATTTAAGCAGGGATCACGCAAGCCATTAGATCATCCTGGTTCCATGTCAAGGTCTTCCAAAATCTTATTTTGATTATTTTTAAAAATCTTTGCTCATGCTTGCAGGGAATTGAGAACATTATCAAGAACATTATTGAGAACATTATCAAGCATTATCAACTGTATTTTCAGAAAAGGAAATAAAGATACAGAGTGGTGCCATTATTATCCCCAATGACAACCCAGACCATCACATTCTGGTCTGAGCTTGTTATAATTGCTTGCTCTGAATTTTAAGCATGAACTAGTATCAGATAAGCTTTCACTGCATGTATAAGATACAGCAGGACACTGGTCCTTTCTCCTCACTTAAGCACCAGTTAGTCTTCCATATATCAATCAGTTTCCCTTCTTGTAGTTCGTACATAGTAGTATTACTTCTCTGCAGCATTAAATGGTAATTATAGACAAAACATCAGAGAAGGGGACTGTGATATAAAAAGATTAATGTACCTAAACAAAAATATATTTACCTTTGTTATCTATCCTCATTATCTGTTTGATACTGGCTCACACACACAAAAATTATATTTTTAAATACTAAAAAAACGTCTCTCAACTTCCTTCTCTCCTTGATCCTGCAGAAAAGTTACCAGGGTTCACTTATAGCCAAAAGTGACAACTGCAGCAGAACACCATGATGTTATTGAGGATAAGGAAAAGATTGAGAGATAATGTCTACAAAATGCATAGTGAACACACCTGGCCATATTCTGAATTCTTTAGTCAACACACAAGTAACAATCTTGGGGCACATCTTCTCTTTGCTCTATACGTTCCACAGTCACTTTAAACAAGAGCAAATGCGTACGTGAAATCATTCTGAATCACCAGCATCTTTCATCTCTTCACTGATATCAAAGATTGCATATGGCATAAGGCAACAGTGAATCAAGCCTCAGCATCTTTACTGGGAGTTCTGCCTCAGAGAGTACTGGCACACACTGAAACAGAACTCATGGATCTTGTTGAGTACAAATAGCACCGAAGTACAGGTAAACGAATAAAATTTAAAACTTGAGATGTGCTCATGGCATTTCTTCCTATAAGTTCACTTATAGTGAAAAAAAAGGCTAAAATTAAACTTGTCCACATGTAAAAAACATGGTGTGCAAGAATATCTCTGAACCAACGAATTGTGTGTACACCTGTGGCAGCTGAGGTAGATTTTTTTCTCGTTCCAAATATGTTCCAGCATATACTTATTTAAGTTCTCAGCAATGCTAATCCAACTTCTATCTTCAGTCTCTTTCAAGTCAGGCATTTTGGCTAACTGACTCAGGAAGTGCATTCTCTTCATCCTCAGGTTGCGTTGGCTTGCTGTTTCCTCTTAAGGTTAAAAACGAGTATCTCAATCCTCCTGCCATACTAAAGAAAAGAGAACAAACAGAGGTGTCAGAGATACCAAATGCTGCCCATACTATTTTATATGTACGCACCTTTCCTTTCAGTGGATTAAAGAATGCCAGCTAGCACAGAGTGCCATCTCAGAAACTCACTCTGAGCAAAGATCATAACTTGCTCCAACAGACTCATACAGATGTAACAGTTCATCAAAGCACAAAAAGTAACAACTCACAAGTTATAAATCATATTCAATGGGCACAACTCATTCAGTCAATGTTCTCACTTCCCACACTACTTGGCTTTTACTTGGTAGCTTCACAGCACAGAACTACTGCTCATAAAGAAAAAGAATGAACACAATCCCACGTAGTAAAACTGCAGGCGTGTTTCCAGAGTTAAGATCCTACCACAGTAAGATTCAATATCTGAAAACAAACATGAAAAGGCATAACTAACTGTAATGAACTTTACATACTGAAGCACCTCTTCCTCAAGCTAGTAGTTTCAAAACTGCATCATGTAAGTTGGCCAAATCAAACAAAAGATAAAACTATATCTCACTGAGAAATTTTCAGCCTTAACAAATAAAAGCTATTCAAGTTCCACTCACCAAATATTTAGTCCTATGAAGTTTAACACGGAGAATATGTAATCTCCACCAATCAACATTCCAATGTAAGCAATGGATATATTCTGAAAGGAAACAAAAGCCATGCATTTATTCAAGTCAGTTTCCATCTCAAATAATATAAATTATATAACTTAATTTACTTTCCTAAGGAATTAGGTATACTCTGCTGCTGGCTGCTCTAAAATCAGCATTTAAATGAGTTTCATGGGATGACCTCTTATGGGTCATCTAACAGTAAAATAAAATAATAAAATCAATATGCCTTCTAAATGCATGCAATGCACTGAGAGTGACTTTCTGGGGAAAAGAATAAGAAAGAAAACAAAAAATAAAATTAGCTATTTGATATTAGTTAAAATGGAGCTATAGCAACGTACTGAAAATGTACTTCTTCATCTTTGGAAGGCTCATTTCAAATCCCATTTCTTAAAAGCAGGGTTTTGGTTCTCAAGCATAAAAAGCATGCTTTGAAGTTACAATAAAAGCTCTTTAATATTGCTTTAAAATGGTTACCTCCTTATTTTGACAACTAAATGTGCATTGAAAGCACTTTGCTTCCAAGTTCAAGGCAGGCACAGTTTAAAGTTAAAGGTTCTACCTCTCACCCCACCCCCATCCAGTTTTCAGAAAATTGTCCCCTACAGACAGAAGGAAAGCTAGAGAACTGTATGATCATTTTACCAACACTTTCTTGGTTTCAAATGTTTTAGCAGCTAGCCTGGATAATGACATCATTTCTACCAGTTTCTACTGGGGACTACTGCATCATAAAGTGCTTCTCAACTTTAAAGCTGTTCAAAATGTCTCAAAGACTGTTATTGCTCAGAAAAGTGAAACAGCGTTGCTCTGTCTTAATGATTCAGTGTAGACATATAAAATCTAAAAGCATGCTTTCAGGGCCACAAAATGAAAACAACTAGATAAATCTTGCCAGCTTTCAAAAGAAAACCATGGAAAGAGAAGTACCATCTTCTCTTAGTGCATTTTGTTATGTTGGAGCATTGTTCTCCTCAGTCACCTATGCAAGGGAGCACTCTGAGGACTGTTACTCCTGTGTCTAAATCAGCTTGGATTCTGATAGCTGTTTGGCCAATAACCATAACCTGGTACAAGTTTTATATTTTGCTAAAACTCTTATAGCTTACAGCTCCACGCTTCTTTCCAAACTGCCCTACAAAAAGGTGCTTGGGCAGTCAGTGATGTTCCCAGCTCAGACATGCTGGCCTCATCAAAACTAAGGAAGCTGCAGTGGTTTTAAATTAAACTGGGGTAGAAAACAGACTGTGAGGACACCAAGTTCAGTTTTTATGACACGCATGTTTTGGTTTTGACTGACCATATACAAACCAAAATTAAATAGTCCATTCAGCTAGAATATAGTTCTCACACAGAGGCTGAAGCAGTTAACCATAAAGCAATACAGTCCCCGCTACAGCATAGCCATTATTCTGTATCTAGGAGTTCCCCATTAATCATCAGCAATGGAAATCAGTTCAGCCCAAAGTGAAAGCAGGTTAGTCTGTATCAGTTTGCAATGCACATGCAACAGGCCACCTTGAAAACCTCACAGTAACCTTGTAAAGAACAGAAGCAGGTGACAGTACCTGACAAAACGTGACAAAATGTACATCTTTTATAGTGGTTGAAGCTTCTCTTGTGGGGAATATAAAAATAAATCAATACTCACGTTGCTTTCTAGAGCACACCTGAGCTTCAATGGAAGAAAACAGGGTCACTCTGTAGTGTGACCCTGTTTGGCACAAGCACTGGATTGGTATTAGCCCTCATTTTGAGTGTCTAGCTGAAAGTATAATCAGGATCGCTGCTGAGTCAATGCTCTTCCCTGTCTATTTGAACATTCTTATCTCTCTCTTCTGTTCCATAACTCACCTTGATGGCACCAACTACTGTCGTTGTGAGCGCAGAATTGTAATGACTGCATAGGACAGTAGAATACATCAAGAGAAACCTAAATAAAGGAGAAAATTTTATAAATTCCTCCCAGGGAGCTCAGAAGTTTAGCAACACTCTGAAATGTTCAACATTTTCTGGATCAGTATTTTGTCAATCCCACCTGTTCCAAACCCTAAAAGAAATATTCTGTGGATCCGTATTTTAAGTTAAGGATATGCATATAGAGAGAGCTCAAGACACATGTTAAAATGTGCGGCTTGAGCTGTAGTAGGGTCATCCCTAGCCTCTCAGCTTCTTAAATGTCAGTACTGAAGTCAGTTGGACCCCTTAGTAGGTGCCGAGTGGAAGAGAAGAACAGGATCCAACTAATTTTTCTATTCTTCCTTTGACTCTGTTGTCACAACAGGAACAAAGCACTGTTCCATTACTGTTGAGTCTCCCATACTTTTCCAGGTACTTTAAGGAAAAAACTCATTGAAACAGTTCCTATACTGAAGGGCTTACATTCTGTTAACTGCATAGAGTAAATCAGATAATCAGAAGAGACAGTCAGCAGAGAGACACTGAGTACAGAAAGCAAAAAACTAATGTCATGTTGTTGACCACTGTATGTGTGAGGTCAACAACATCAACAGTACTGAAACAGTTATTTATACTATTAGAAATAATTAAAAGATAGAAGCCTCAAAGGAAAATATATTTTCTTTGAATTTTAACATAACTTATCAGCAAGTCTTACATTTGACATTTGCAATTTGAAACACTGCCATTAAAATGTCTTACTTGATTGCCCTGTGTTCTTACCCCAAAAAGCAGGAAAGAATAAATTGAAAGACAAATAAAAAATTTGTCCAGTGCTGGAAATGTGTTGCCTAGTAAAATAAAAAAAAAAAAAGAGAGAAAACAAGAATGATGTGCCATATAATCAGCTGTAAACACATACAAAATGTAGTTAATATGAAAATGTGTGAAATTGCAAAATATATTTGACTCATATTATAATTACAAAACATTTATATTACTACTGAAAATATTTTTATGCATTTAACTTCAGAGACAAGACGACAGCACCCATGATACATAGGCACATTCTTGTAACATATACAGCAGTGCAGATATAAAAATGCATACTGCAAGCAAAAAACACAAATACAACACAGATAAATTGTGGGTTTATATTTATTAGTACAGATACCAACACTGTGATTAATATTGTGTAATAGATAGTGTTGATATAAGACACATAAATAAATAAATAAACTCCTTGAAATCTATTTCATACCATAGATTCATTCATTAACAGCTTTCAAGGTCCAAGCCTGCATTTTTGAGCTCCAAAGTACATTAAATAAACGTTACTAAGGCCTCTCATCAACGAAGATCAATGAAAAGGCTAAATCATCACTTTGAAGCCTGCTCCTTAGTGACATGCAGCAAACACACAGTGCCACACAACAGCCACAAAGAAACATGTCAAAGATTATTTTCCATCTCTAGTAACTCCAAGATATGCTTCATTTTAACCTGATTAAAGTCACCCGTATCAGCACAAAACCCAGCAAATGCTGAACACATCCCTGAGGAACAGGATCAAGGCTGTTAGTCCATGCTGAGCGGTGGCTACCTGAGCCTCCACCACGTGAGGTAATAGATTAGAGGCAGCCCTGCCCTGCTATAATTGTGCTGGTGTGCAACAACAAACTGCAAAGCATTTCAGGGAGACCTTCTGGGGCCTCCTGTCTCTGCCACTGCATCACACTTTCCTGTCCTCTGTCAGCCAGCTGGTTGAAGGAGAAGTGGGACACATAAACTGCAGTCATGACAAGATCTACATCTGCAAGATGTGGTAGATACCACTCCAGAACTAGCTAAAGGAGCAGAAGCAATCTCCCTAGCACATAGGCATCGTGCTGATATTTTGACTGGCAAAAGATATAAGTCTGTGACAGATCAAGACAAAAAGCTCTGCTAGGCTAAAAGCTCTTCTAGGCTAAAAGCAAGCCAACTTTTGCGGCCTTGAAATTGGCTACACACAGGTGTTATCTGCAATGATTTGTTGGATTTTCATTAGTATTCTTCCATTTTTTCCTTTTTTTCCCTGTGATTTAATCTCTGTGCATCACATTGATGCTAGTTATCCACATCATTTAATAGGACTTTTAATACTAAGTGACCAAGCCATTACTTATGCACAACAGGCACTATGCATTTCTCTGTTCTTTATTTATTCTTTTCAGGTAATGGAGCATTAAATTGTTTGTGCCAAATCAACATATGGGCACAATGCACTCCTTATTTTTGCCATGGAATAAACCTAACAACAAGGCAAACTTCCCTGACCGTTTCTCCCAAAATGCCTCCAGCCCTGCCTTTGGGAAAGCAGTTGAAATCTTACAGCCATACAAACTTGGCTCCCACTAAGTTTACCAACAAGGGCATCAGCTGTATTTTCCTAAACTAACAAAAGGTCATGCTAGATTGACATCACAGGGAGATTTCACACTCAGAGAAGATCTAAATCCATCATTTTTCAGGGAATGACAAGTTTTGCCCTTAAAGCAGAGTTGTAAGAACACAATGACAGAACTATGTGAGTCCAGGACACAACATAAAACAAAGAACATTGAAATGATTTATGATACTCCCAAGCTCTGCAACAATTTTCAGTGGCAAATCTTAAACATTTCCAGAAAGGAATACGAGTCTCTAGACTCATTTTATTGGTAAGAAAAAGGCAACTCAGCAAGTCTGTGAGAGAGCCAGAAAAGCAATACAAACCGCCTGGTCTGATACTTTGCGTGCCAGGACATACTGCCTAGGGTACTATCCCATATTATGATTAGCTATAGAGAGTCAAGCTGTTGTTCTATGAGAATGTAAAATGTAGGTTACAAAACTAGACTGAGACTAAACAGAAATCTGTGCATCACAATGAGAGAAAGACTGGAAATATTCTGGTTTCTGTATTTGCAATCTCGTTTTAGAGCATGTCTCAAGTCACACAGTGCAGCTGGGTTCCCAATTGCTCCAGCTGTGAGTCCTCAGTCACACATTAATTCTTAAAAAAAGATTCATATAAGGGCTATCACACAAATTCAGCTTCTCTTTAAGGTGAATAATTACAAGTTTTAGCCTGTGAAGGGAGAAGTCCAATCCACATATTTCAAATACTAATCAATAGCATGGAAGTAGGATTACCTCTCTAAAAACAAGCAAAAAAACCCTAATCCACACCCCCCATGAAAAATATGAACAAAATATGGTTATCAGTCTGAGAAAGGCAATACTGCTTCTTACCTGCTGAAAGTCTCCAGTAGAAAAGCTAATAATAACTGTTGGTACCACCATGAAACAAGCATTATAGAAAAGGACACCATATTTTCCCAACTCCTGTGAAAAATGAAACATGGTGTTTAGAATTACAAGCCATTTGGGAGCAAAATACTAAATATTACTCTGGCAATCCTTCTGACACTATTGTCAATGAGCAAACAAAACATGATACACCCCGATTTAAAATACAAGCTTGTAATTGTTGGATTCATTGTTCAGTTCTGAGGTGAGTTTCCCCATCAGTCACTTTGTCCGTATGCTCAGCAGAATATTACTGCTCTGCTCTACCTTCAAAAGTTTCTATACAACACTAGCTAGTCAGAAACTTCCTCAAGGAAATGGTCCGGAACTGCTTTATGTTAGACTCCACGTAAGTCTCTGCCTGGACAGGGGATTACCTATTCCACCTATGACAAATCAACCACGAAAGCATAGGGCAGGGTGGCTCCCTGGGGCCAGCGTAACAGGTAAATTAATGAAGCTTGGCTTCTAAATGCAACATCTCTATCACTGGTAACTGATGTAACTTCAAGCAATTTGAGGGATGCCACATATCCTGTTGGTTAATTTGCTTGACACAAAAGCAGAAGATTTGGGGAATGAAAAAGCAGCCTTCCCTTCCTCCAGATTCAGCCATGCTACTGGGCAAATCTCTCCAGCTTATCTCTTGCTTTAAAATGAAACTCCATATTTTGCAGAAAAAATTGAGGCTCTTAAGTGCTGCTCATAAAAAATTACAGAGTCGGGATTAGATGGGATTCCTGAGATTATTAAAAAATACGTATTTCCACCAAAGTCAGTGACAAAACCTCTACCCAGCATCTCCAAGACTGGCCTTTGCTATGGCTTGATAGATTTTCATGGCACTTAATCTTACATAGCCAAAAAGGTATCAGTTGTTATGGTTATTCACTCAAACTGCACAGGGCTCTGTTCCTACCCAGCAGTTTATTTTACATAAACCTCACTTAAAGTGTGTTTCTAGTCAAAGAGCCATCTTTACAAATATATATGATACATATATATAGTTTACAGATAAACAACTTGCTTTTGGTTTGGATTTTTTTTTTTTTTTAGCCCAAAGCAATGTTTCAAAGCCACTACAAACTTTGTCTAAAAGACTTGGGAGAAAAAATACACCGTTCATCTTCGCCTGGCCTGAGATACTAATAAGTTTTTCCCAGGCTGTTCTGTATTATGGATGCATATATCAGCCGAAATTTGAAAGCAAATGAAACTATATGTTAGTTCATAACTTTATGTTCATGAAGTCATATAATAATGAACTCACTGTTACCATATTGTCACCATGTTAAGTTCAAACTAATCACCTCACAGTTACCTTTGGATCCATTTTCTGCTTTATGTAAACTCCATTTGCTGCTGTGAAGATATCATTTAGCAATACAAAGGTGTAGCCCTCCAGATTAAAAGACAGATCAGACCTGGGAAAGAAATATTATATTGTAAATAAGAAAACAGTATATGATGAATTGCACTACCTTGTTTACCTGAAAAGGTATCATAAATGAGGAAATGCAAATCCTGACAACTCCAGCAAGTCACAGGTTTTGCTTTAAGCCGTCTTCGTAAGTCAAAGTACTTTACATTTCTCCAGCCACTGGACCATCACAAATGAGTCACTTCAGAAGTGGCAGGAAATGATCAGTTTTCATTCTGTGAAAAAATTCCATCTGTCTCAATCCTGACAACCTGTCCAATTATTACTGAATATACTCATCTATTCCTGTTAACATACAAAGTAGCTAGGGAATAAAGTCTGACTACTTGTTTTTACAGTCAGGTCAGACATATTGTCATCCTTTCTGTTTTGACTTGTGACCTCATGGATATAGGGTAATTCTTGTAACAGGACATGGCTCTATCCGAGCCACATCACATAGAAATTATTTACCTTTGTACACAGGAAAGCCAAGAAACAAAAAATAACATTATATTTCCAGTTAAGTAAAGGAATATTCAAACAGAATGAAAATAGAGAGTAGTATACAAGTGCTTTGTAAACTTAGCCTCACACTAGAATTTGTTCACAGTGATTAAAAAAAAATAGATACTGCCTAATACAAAACAATATTTGACAATCAAAAGACCAGTCTTTCTATCCAGAACAAGAATATGTTTTTGTAAGATTATTAGAACACACTGATTAAAAGCACCATTCTCCATAGAGTTTTAACTTGCTTTATTTGTGATCCTGCAAACATGGAAAACTGGGGAGGGCGGCAAAGGGAAGAAGCACCGAAATACTTTCAGCTGGAGTTAAATTTTTCCCTTTGTATTCCTGCACCTCCCAATGATGTCAGTAGAGAGATTTTCCACATCAACTTGATCCAGAGTAACCGTTCTCAACCTAGGTTTACGTGGCACTTAACAAATAAAGAAATATCCTGGTGTCCCTCCTCTTATAACATGACTTCATATAACAAATTAAAACCTTACCCAGCTGCTATAAAAGCCCCAAGAACGATGGCAAATACGCTGACTATAATACTCAGTGGATATCGTTTCCTGTAGACAAAAATTAGACAGTTCATACTTTCATTATTTGAAGAAGAGATTAAATGGCTGTCTGCCTGAAACGTTTCAAAACAGTTAGTAATCACAGAATATTTAACATGAGGACACAGTCTTGATAACCTTAAGGAAGACATGTGATCGACCCTGTGCCACACTGTCAAATCTTGGCCCTGAGAACAGAAATTGAAAAAGCATTATGAGCATTCTGCTACTAGATAATTTTAAAATTAAAGATTACAGGTAATTGAAGAAACAGTACTGGAACAAACTGTAATTTACTGTGTATTAGTACTCATAATGGACATATTTCAAGCAATTCAATAAAGGAAAACCACTACATATCTCTCATGTAGTTTTTCATCTCACCTTTATTGGGAAAGATGCTGTACAACAAACTATCTGGGCTATTTTCCAAATAGATACTTATTTTGAAGTCAAAATGAAACCTTGTACTTGAAGGGGAAAGCATGAAAGCTTACGTTATCTTTGCTATGTCTACATAAGCACTGCCACAGAGTAAAACTAGTCTGCTTCTCAAACCTCTATTACTTTATTTAGAAATGTCTTAAAAACTTCTTTTTGCTCCATACCGCAACATGCCTTACAGGCGTTGCTCTAGTCATTCTCTCAGGCTAGCCCCCAGCTCTGAGCTGGCCAGTGAGAAAAGATCCATCAGAACAAAATGTACATTGCTCTTGGAGAAATCCTGCATGTCAAAGGAGCACAGCTGTGGACCGCTGTCCCAGCAACAAAGCTGTGTGCAGTCTCCAGGTATGATAGGGTTTGATCATAATGACTCGCACATTGACTGCTTTTCAAATCCCGAGGTACGCCAGCATAGACTCTCTGGAGTCTTTTCATCTTCAACCCTCAGGAAACACACTGTTACTGTGGCAGCCTACAGGAATACAACATTCTGCTTTTAAGCTTCCCTTAGGTTAGGATGCTGCTTGCACTAGTACACCACATTGCTTAGTCCAGCTAAGAACAGATGACAACCTCACAGACTCACATTTTCCTCACTTGCTTGTGGGAATTCTCAGGCCAACAGGAGAAGACAGCAAGTTCTGCTTTCCCTGTGAGAATTTACAACTAGAAAAGAATCCTGGAGCATCCCCAAATATGACTCACATTGATCAACTGCTGCTTTAGCCAAAAGGAGATGACAGTCTCCTTTAAGGCTTTTCAAGAAGCTTTTCCCCTGACCATCACTCTCATGTTGCCTGGGTTCAGCTTCAGCAAGCTGCTTTTCCCCTTGTGACCTCACCTTATCCAAGCAAGATATCTGGGTAGAACCATGACAGCGACAAAGTATGACCTATTTATATTCTGGTTCTTCCAAGTCATTACAACTGAAACTAGTGATCCCAAGCTGCAATAGCATACACTTCTTAATTTCCCACTAAAAATAACAGAGGTATCTATAACTGAGGTGCTTTTCTGATCTAACAGCACACTGACAGATACCATTTTGCTTCGTTAAACTGGTATGTTTTTAGACTTAGGATCTGCCTGTTTGAAGCGCTTTGTAGCTGAGGGGCCTCCGAGACGAGACACAAACCACAACCGCTAAAAGAAGTGTCTAAGTTGTGCTCTGCTTACCTGATTTCTGTGCAACAGTCAAGAGAATGAGCTGTGTAAATAAGAGCAAGCTGTTTTTTTTTCCCTCAATTCACTCAAGTGCATGCATCAATGTCTTCAAAAAAACCTACATGAAACCACTTTACTTGCTCTTTTCTATTTGTCAGTAAAAAGCATTCATTCAATATTTTCTATTTGTCAGTAAAAAGCGTTCATTCAATATTCTGATGAGATGCCAGAATTTGACATGATATAAATCAATTTGATATGATCTAAAATAAAGGTATCTTAAATGAAAAAAAAAAAAAAGGATCACCCAAGTATGATGATTTCCAGCAGTAAAGTAAGTGGAATGGTAAACTTCCTGAGCACTGTAAACATCGGCAAACTGTCAAAAAAAAAAAAATCCAAGCACAGCATCAGATTAACAGTATTTTTATGTTCTAATTCTTATCTAATTTTACTAACCAGAAGATGAAACCAGTATCCAGCAATAACCAACCAAAACAAAATCCCAGCCACTTAGCATACATTAAAAAAAGTCAGTCTGGAACTAGATGCTGATTAGATAACCAAATCATTGAAAAATAACATGATTTGCCAGTTTGTAAAACAATGCAACTGGCTACCTTCTAAAGAGTGAAATGGAATACAAAAGCTATTTTCTACCTAGCAGAGCCCCCATCAAATAATTCTTTCTGTAGAATTCATGGGCATGGTAAGTAAAATGATTTCTGTTGTAAACTTAGAGGACACACAATAAGCCTGTATCTCAAAACATATAACAGAAATAAAATACAAAGGAAATATGCTTATTAAACAAACTGCACTTCCAGAAAAGCAAATTAAATCCACAAGAACAAAACAGAGAATATAAAAGCAACATGAAAGTTGGGACCAGCTGCAACTATCAGCGGGTACTTTTTGACAACATATTGTTGGTCTATGCAAAGCCATGCAGTTGGAAAACTTTTTAATTAATTTGAGAAAAACTTCTGTCTGACACTTAGGAAATCTGACAGCAAAGCCATATTGACCAATTAATTGTCTGTTTAAGATAACTATTAGCAACTGCATTAACAAATGCCACAAATCCTAACACAGAGCTTAATCACTTTAAAACAGACATTTTGAAGGTATGCATAGGACTATCTAAACCTTACTGAGAACCCAAACATGGTGGAAAATGCCATAATATAAACAAATGCCACATAATGTAACAAAATGCAATGTAACAAAATTTAATGGTAGAAACATAGTAGCCGTTCTTCCTTTTCTACAAGAAAAATCTGTTATGAACAGTAAACCTAAAGAGGTATGTCAGCCATAGGAGGAGGAGATGGTGCACTTGTGTTTAAAATAACCTACTAAACTTTATTTTAAAATTACAGTTAGGGAAATGGGAAAGAAGAACCCATGGATCAAACTTTTACAGGACTGAAACTACTTCCATATTCACAATGGCTGCACAGTCACTGCAGTGGAACAACTTCTGAATGCACACAACAAAGAGTTACAGAATCAGGCGCCTGATGTTGCTAGTCAGAGAAAATTAATTCTATAAATAAAAAGAAACATAAAAGAATTAAAAGTAATACATTTTCTCTCCTAGTGTCTGTATCAAAGTTACTGAAATGCTGAAAAGCTGCAAAACTCTCCGTTTCGGTTTAGCTTACTACCAAATCTTCAGGAGCCTGTAATAACATACAAGAAACCACCGCAATGGTAGTGCTGCCACCATCCCCACCACTACACAGCAGTTTCTCCATCTCTTTGTGTGTCCTAAATAAGCCGCACGGCCACGGTGGCAGATTTTTTTTCCTTGTTCTTCCTCCTTTAAAAACATCTTTCTTAAAGCCTTCAAACCCTCTGGTTAAGACACACAGGAAAAGCTGGATGCTTGGGTGTGTGGGGAAAGTGAAAGCACTTTCATTGTCACAGAAGAGCATAGCGATTTTCTGTCAGTACAGGCCCAGCTATGCCCCCCTTAAAAGAAGTATACAACTTGTAGACGGATCAAACATTTCAGTAAGAATTTCAAAAAAATATCAGGGGGTTTAGACAGACAGTCAGACATCATGTGCATTTAAGTCTCCACAAAATGCTTTTTCTTCAGTGTTTACTTTTTACCCCCATAAAAGGGTAAAATCCAAACAGTCTACTTATAAATTCCATTTACTGTACCTGAGTTTGCTGGTACTTGATAATCCACTTATGTGGTTTCCAACGTAAATCAGCGGCAGAGGAAACAACTGTGATAAAATTAAAAGTGCAAGTCGGATTATTATGTTTTGAAGCATTGTTGAGAAACTTTACATGACAGAATTTGATAACTATAATATCAGACATACCATTAGCAAGAAAGAGGGTTTTTAAGGAAAAAAATGTAACTGCTGCAAACTGATCTGCAGTTTTCATTCATGTGACCATTCATAACCACAGCTTCACTGATTTCATTAGAAGAGCAGCAATCTAGTGAGTCTGAGACTCAGACTCCATTCACAGTAAATGTTAATCAGTGTTATTTTAATTACGGTAATCCTCAGATTAATACCCATTCTAACATTTTAATTTTAGGTATAAAAGTAATGTTAATAGCTAAACAAGCAAGAGAATAGCCTGAATAAAAGAATGAATAAACTCTTAAGTATGCTGTGCTTCTCTAGGTACTCCATATATATTAGTAGGCCTGCAAGATACAAAATTTTAGATCTACCAAACAAATTATGCTACACAAGACACTAGAAAAAAAGATAAGTACTCAGGGGTAAATTAAACTTCACGATTTCCAGCTTCTGGCATAACAAGACTGACTTGCACAGTAACATATGGGCCCTAACACAACACAGAGAAACAATAACAGAACTTCAGAGCCTTAAGAAAAGGTACAAGAAGTCAGGGGTCCCTAAATGACATTCAGTTGCAGCTCAAAGCCGTTCTCCTCCCACTACAGAAAAGTTGCAGAAGATTAAAAACAGCCACAGTAATCAATGGGGACAAAGGTTGCGTGTACATCTAGTCCCAGTCACCATCAGCCAAGCGGAGCTGAAATGGCAGGAAGACAAAACAGATCCTCTGTTCCAGCAAATGCGGCAGCTGCTGCTGTGCCTATACATGCTGCAGGAGACACTGTGTTTGTTGGAGGCGATGCCCTCTCAAAGCATTGTGTGCTGGAAAAGCATATGGAGATGTCAGCTGCTTTTTATCTATGCTACAAATTCTGCCTTTCTTTTACAGCAAAGAGGAGACAGTACAGAAGTTAACTATAGTTAACTAAGGTTAACTTTTAAGTGAAAGTAGTAGTAAAAGTAAACAGGACTGTAAGTAACAATATTCACCCTGTCAACATAAGTTTGCAAAAATTCTGCAAAGCACTTTCTCTTCTGTATATTTTTATTTAGAAAAAAACCCCAACAAACTGGTTTACTTCACAGGATGGAAACAGAGCTGACGAAACATTCTCTTTCCTCTGAAATTTGTCTATTGTAAAGACAAAATTACAACATCCAGCACAACGTCAGAGATCTGTGAAACAATGACTCAAAAAGGGTCAAGAACTCCAAAGCTTTGTCATTAAAATAAGCATTTTGCTACTTTAAAACTACAGCTGAAAGTACCAAGGACCTAAACCAGTCCAGGAGTGAAAAGCAACTATAATCCTACTGTCAATGAAAGCAAGAGCTGTCAAAAGGATAAAGAGTCGGTCAAAGGATGCTTTAAAAAGTAAAGAAATCAACAATGCGCAATTCAGCTGATTCACTGTGACTAGTCAAATCCAGCACTACAAGCAATACACAAGTCCTGGATGCTGCAGTGCTGACTGCTCCAGCATACCCAGAAAAGCCTTCCAAAGGATAGACATTATTAGGAAAAAAAAAAAAAAAGAGTATCTTTTTAATGCCCTTGTACTGATGTTAAGGTGAAGGCAACAACAGGGAAGGAGAGTAGCTGGACTGGAGGAGACAGAGGGAAGAAACTTCTCAAGGTCTCAGCAAGTTGTTTATACGGGGAACTCAAACCTACCCACTGTGAAACTCTCTTCATTCACATTTGGGAAAACATTAGGATTGTTCTTCTTATAATCAATGGTACAGATATTCCTACAGAATTTCTAAATGCCAATGATTTCAACATGCATTAGGAATACACAGTATTCACCAAAGGCTGTGAGATCTTCATAGTAAACCTCAGATTGACAGTAAGAAGATTCTGCAACGAAGACGGTGGCCTGAAAAGCTGTGATATCTGAGCCCTGCAGCAGAGCTGGAAGCTCGCTCTATATTCCTGAGCAAACACTGACCAACACCCTGCAACAAGACATAAATACACAGGCTCACACACCAAAGTGAAGCTCAAGCAACCCTGCACATAGATGCAGAAATCTAAAAGGATCAGTGCTGCAGTCATTTCAGACGCTAGTTCCCAATCCGAGATACAGATCCTGTCCTATTTTCTCTGTCCTGCCAGACCATATAGACTTACGGTCTGCATGATGCAGCTAGCCCCTACCTACAGCGTTTACAGCAGGCATTATTTTAGCCCCTCCTAAGGAACATATATCTTACATTTGGAGTAAACTGGGTTTGGGTTTTTTTCTATCACATATTCTCTTTCTGTTGTTTTACCACATGTCCCATTCAAACTCCTAAGCAGCCTTTCTCCCTTCATGCTGTGATCAAAATCCTTTCTTAAACACAGATCTCCCATTGATCCCCGAAGGAGCTGTACACATCCAGAAAAACACCAGGAATCTGAAAGAATTCATCCAGCTGTATGAAGGTACAGCACCCTTTCCCATGTACTGTGTAATAACATTCTGCCAGATTTCTCTGCAACAAAAGGCCAGAATATCGCAGTGAAACTGAAATGATCAAATCCCATACTAAATGAAACAAAGATAATCACATTTGACAATAAAATGCAAAATTTTTGCTGTTTTGTATCTAGCCTCCGTAAGAAAGAACGCCACTATAAGAGGTAACATTTTCCTATCAATATCAGGACCTACGTAACCCTTACCTTCACAGGTATACTTTTGTCAAAATCGGGGAAGTGAACAATCTTATTTAATTTTGACACATACAAGATAAGTACGGTGGCTGCCATCTAAAAAAAAGAAAAAACAAGAAGTAATCTAAGAGCAAAACTGTACATATGAAAAAACTGTTTCAACGACAAAATCTTCATGTGCATTTAATAAATGCTATGTATTACGCATTACACATCACGCAATTAATAAACTGTAATAACTTTATTCTTATCAATTTTGATTGCTACTTATTTAAAAGTACAATATAGACATATGTTTTACTAGTTTGAGAAAATTAGTGGCACCCAGTGAAACAATGAGTGCTGAGAAGGAGCTGAGAAAATAGAACAGGACATGGTACCAGAATAATCATGGTATTTCCACTCAGAGTGTTGTTTAATCTGCGGAATCACTCCTACAGCTTTTTTGGTAATGTGAGATGAGGATTGTGCATTCATCAGTCCATTGACAACACAAGGAAGAAATAACAAAGATACAGACCAAATGAAAAATATCTGAGCAGTCATACATCATAAAAGTTAATGTTGGCCCCAGGAAGGTAAAAAAGTTAAAATTTCCTTATATAAAAATACAGTAATTGTCTACATAGAAGATGAGGTGGAATCATGTCTGCAGACTAAAGCATTATACGATATTACATGCACTTTACAAAGTGCTCAGCTAAATCCTGGAAGGGTCAACAAAAAAATGGAAATGCCATTGAGTCTTATGCTTTGCAAATAAAGCCATGTCATTACCCTTACCATGAATTATTGCCACATTTTCTAGTCTTTGACTTCCACTGAAACACGATGTGTAGTTCCTTGAGCAGTCTGGATATGTGACTCTCTTTCTCTCTCACACAGCAAAGACTTTACAAGAGATTGAGACTCTTCAGCACGAAATGGCAGAGAAGTCTGACTTGTGGTAACCTCTTTCCATCTCTTCCTCACTACCCGTTAGCTTGTAACTTTGGCAGAAAAAAATCCTCTCTTTTAAATGAATTTACCCAAACATTTGCCTCGAGGCTCCATCTTTCCCAGCCATCCCTCTGCAAAATCACACATTCTTCTTCATGAACCATGTACACAAACATTTGAACTTTGGTTTTACCATGGTGCCTATCAGCAATAACAATAAAATACATTTCTGCTGCAGTAGTGTAAATTGGCCACAGGCAAATATGGCAACAAAGAACCAAAGTTGTGTGGTAGTCCTACTGGAAAACTGCTGGGAAAGGGGGGAGAGATTTTTGAGTAAAAACACCGTTTGTCTAAAAATAGAGGCAATGTCCCTGCATGTAATCCACAAATGCTCAAGGATTCTCACACGACCTATGCACTTGCTAGAACAAATCTCGAAAGTTTTGAAGGCCAGGTCTCTTAATTACTGAAGTCTGTAAGGGGAAATAAATTCTATTTTCAGCCCTTCATATGACTCCTCCCATGAAACAGTTTTGACTTTTGTTGAAATTTCCTTGACCTTACTAAAATAAATCACTTTTCCTTACAGTGTATCTAGTCTAGAAGACAAGCAATGCAGTATAACAGAGATTTCCCTCCTAAAATATACCTCTATGCTAACGTTAGTTTAACTTACAAAATAATGAGTGCATTTAGTATGCTTTACTACATTATTTATTTAATGTGAACATACCTGTCCGATTCCAAGAAACACTGGTGATGGGAAGCTGAAAAGAATAAACAGATATTGAATATTGCGAAAATTAAAAGAAAAAAAAAGAAAAATATTAGTTTAAAATTAGAACTAAAGTCAAGAACTGGATATGTGGATGACTGGCCTGTCTTTCAAACAGGCTCAGGAACTGCTGCACTTGCTGGAGTCCTAAGATTTTATTTCTGCAGCAAAACACAAGCTGCATCCAAATAATATAGCATATGCACAGTTGATCAGTTCTAAAGTGCTAATTGTTTTGGGTATCTTTGTAAGCGAAGGTAACAGAGAGAACTATAACGCTGCATAATTTTTTAAGTGGTCTCACATATAGACTATACATCCTCAGAGGGTATAGAAGTCTTGCACTTGGCCTAACTTGGAAGCTTATCTACATGGTCCAAACACACTAGCAACACTTTTTTGTGAAAATAAAGTGCCTAGGTAAATGTTGTAGAAACATCTATTGTCTGCTAAATTTCTACCATACCTGTTCAGTCAAATTTAGCTGAAAGCATGAATACTTGAATACTAAGAGAACAGAAACTTTGGCACAACACCTGAAGAAGCTGAGCATCTCAATTTTTCCCCCTAAATCTACATCAAGTTAAAACCGAGAAACATGTGGCAGTAACGGCAAATTCTCTGTAAGTATATTGAAATACAAGCAAAGAAGTTATTTAGAGTGGATGGCTGCTTTATGCCACAACCAGCAGTGTCTGGAGCCTCTCTGCTCAAAAGCCTCAGGTACCAAGGAGCACCCTGAAGGTCAGAGCTCTTGTTGCCTCCAAGGAGCCACGCAGCATTTTTCTGGACTGCACTGTCAGGAACGGTTATGCACAAACTAGCATCCAGGCAATCTAAATGAAAGCCATTTCATTCTCTGTGCACACCTGCACTAACAAATGTCTAAGCGAGGTCCACACTCTCAACAAGCTTTGTAACTTTCCATTATAAAGACTAGTTGAGGTTGTGGCTGTTTATCACAGAAGCCACCAGGAACCGCTATACTACTACTTGGCTGCTGAGAAATGTGCTCAAATGAGCCGCCCCGGGACGGGAACACAGTGTTAGCAAAAGAAATGCTCTGAATTGCAGCGGAAAGGCCATAAGGACACTGGAGTCATAAAAAAGAAAACGAGTTAGGAGCAGCTGGCAGCAAAACGATTCTGGGAAACAGAGTTGTTGGTTTGGTTTTTGGGGGTGAAGGGTCAGGGGGAGGGAAAAGCAAAAGAAACATGACTCCCATTTATAATCATGTGATGCTTAAACTGTGTCTTGGTTTGTACTTGCAGCTATACAATATGGAGGCTTCACTTGTCTGTACTACACAGATTTCTCCAGGCATTTTTGATTTGTAAAGCCCTAAACATTCCCAGCAATGCTGTAAGCTCTTTATACAAAATTCAGGCTTACTGATGTGTGTGCTGTCCTTGAGTATATTTCACGGATGCACTAGATGTATGCCAGGGACTTACAGGGAGCTGCAGATTGTATTAACAGGATGAAAACAACTATAAAATAAAATCTCAACTTGTCTCATGTATCATTTCGGGGAGATGTTATATACAGGTGCTACTTGTTTAAACAGCATTGAACATCAGAAAACAACAGCAAGTGTTGCTTTTTTTCTTTTGTTTTGTTGGGTTTTTTCACTTTAGTGTTTCTAGTTCATAATGAGCTAGAACAGCATAACCAGAGCAAACCTTGGAAGTAAAGAATATTAATGGTGAGATCACAGCTACAGCACAATGATTCCACATGAGACGCCCCATGAAGTTGCAGAGGTAGTGTTTTCATGATTAAGAGACTTTTACAAGACTTTCTAAGGGCTCATGTTTCATTTTTGGCTACCTCAGAAAATAAAGGCGCTCTCAGGAAGGTAAGAAGATGGTTTGGTGGGAACAGTTAGGAGAAACACTGCTTCCCCGAAGGGTCTGAACCAGTGTATCGAGCAAACCACCAGTTTTGACACCAGGAATATCGAATGGCCTTGGAGGAAAAGCCCGGCGTGTCGCACCGCGGTGAGGCGCAAGTGGTACCTGCTGGGCATAAACGGGGTCTGAAACTGGAGAAACCGGCCCCGGCCTCGGCAACATTCACCATCTCCGCGGCTCAAGGGCCTGTCCCGGTGTGCCAGGTGGGGAGCCCCGGCACCCGAGCTGCCCGAACAACCCTGGGTTACGCCGGCGCTTCCCCGACAGGCGGTGCGGCCCCGCTCCGCTTCGGGAGGGCGGTACAACCTCCGCTCGCCAGAAGAGCGGCAGCGCCGCCGGCCCGAGGGACAGCCGGGCCGGGACAGGCCCCACCGCTGCCCGGCGGCTCCTCCTCCGCAACCTGCGGCCCTCACCTGTAGGCGCTGAGCACGGCCTTGTTGACCAGCACGATGAGGAAGGAGCACGTCCCGTAGAAGAGGGCGGAGAGCAGCCTGGGCAGCGCCGAGTGCGCGGCAGCGCCCGCCGCCTCCCCCGCGGCCTGCCCAGCGCTCATGGCGGCGCGGAGCTGCGGCGGCAGCGGGCAGGACCCCACCTCGGCCTGCACGAGTGCGACCGGACGGGCCGCCGCTCCTCCCCGGCCCAGCCCGGCCCGGCTCGGCCCCGAACGGCGGGGAACGGCGGCGGCCGCAGGGCGCCCCCTGGCGCTGCGCGGAGCCGGGCCGTGCCGTTGTGGTTCGGGCCCGGCCCGAGGGGAAGGACCTCGGGGTAAGAGCAATCTCAGTGCGGCAGGCTGCCGCCTCCGGGACTGGGGGCGCCGCGCCGGCAGAGCTGGCCCCAAGGCCCTCCGGTACCTTACGCCGCCATCCGGCACCGGCTGGCTTTGTTTTTAGTGCAGCCCTATGAGAAAAAGTTGAGCGTCTGCCGGCGCTCCCCTCCGGGAAGGGACAGCCCCGAACCACCCGCGGGCAGGGGCTGCCACAGGCCCAGCCGCTCCGCCCAGGACTGGGCTTCACACACTCACGGGTTTGTGAAACCATAAAAAACAAACAAAAGCTTTAAAAACTTCCCTTTGGGTATTTAACTTACGTCAGATTTCAACACACAAGGGAAATAAACACCTTCATGCTCTAAGGCAAGTCGGGTGTCTGAAACAAGGGCTTTTAAATACTTAGCAGTTACCAAGCAGCACACACTAAACTTCAAAATTTAAACCAAGATTTTATTCAAAGCATCTATTAAATGGCAGCACATCCACTCTCCTGCTGTTAAGTCATGCCAAACTACAACTTCATCTTTCAAAGCACTGAACACTTCAAGATCTTCTGTATGTAATCACTTCTTTAAAGAACAAAAAAAAACAGTCTTTTTTTTTTTTAACTTGGTATTTTATTCAAAACTTCTTACAACACAAAACTGCTCCAGCTGTCTGATTTTTGTCTACAGCAAAGTAAAATTCAGTGTGCTTGTCATACTTGCACAAATATTCTGCCAGTTGCCCAAAGCATTACAGCCGACTGGGAAAAAAAAGAAGTATTAAAAAAAAAAATCCAAATGAAGTTGACTCCACTCTGCAACTGGCTGGTAATTACACAGTCTTGTGCCCTGTGAAATATTACGAGCAATTCTGAGTTATGACTCAGAAGCACAAGAGATTTATGCTCGGGGCTCATTTTGGGATCAGACTATATGCATACAGCCAACTGAACAGTCAAAAACGTAACTTACTTGAGAAACTCCAAACTTAACACTAATTACCAGTTTTACCTAGATTAAGAAGCCTAGAACAACTGGAGTGTTTCATAAGCCTGAAAGTTTAGGCTTTTTTTAAGCCTAAACAGGAACAAATAAGCTCCACATCAGTTCAGGAGCTGTAAGGAAAAGGTAAACCGTATAACTGGTACAGAATTATTTACATTCAATGAAAATGTTTGGTTTTTTTTTTTTAATTACTCAGTTACTATTTAGGTAAGTGCATCAATCATGATTTAAACAAACTGGGTTCATGAGATTTCCAACCAACAGATTATCAGAGAACATAATCCAATAGCTGTAGTTTCTGGTGTAAAATCATGCTGCTTTTCTGGAACAGCTGAATGCGCTGGTCAGTCTATACCAAGCGATTGATAAAATTATTTCTTCCTCTTGTTTAAGCGTGAGGGAAAGTCGCTTCCCTTCTCACCTGAATTTCCTGACCTTCAATACAAGGAATGAGTTAAAGCAAGTAGGTCAGTAAATATGAATTATTAATATCCCCTAAAGCAGTAGCTTAAAAAAATAAAAATAAAACCAAAAACAACACAAACCAAAACACACATCATGAAGTCCGATTTTAAAATAAGGTTTCGTTAGCATATTAGGACTCTGGCTGCCTTCAAAGCAAATTACCGAAAAAGATCACCATGAGTCAATACTATTTGAAAGTATATAACAAAGTGACAACATATCCTCCTAAACATTTTATATGAGCATCTGAGTACTAGGCAGCATTCTGTAACTTCATTTATTTGGGAAATATATGAAATCACACATGTTAACACGCTATCTTTGGAAGCCTATTTTCTAGTTGTATAGTGAATACTTTTCTGCAGTGTTTAACTGATAGCTGTACTACAGTTAGTGAACAAAAAATTGGCATGTTATCCTGAAGTAAAGCAGTAAGGTGGCTTTATGCGCAGAAAGTACGGAGGCTTCTATTTGCTAATAATCATATAAAAGCAATACTTTAAAACTTAGTGTTTGCTAATAGGAGATCTAGAATAGTTTACTACAAATCAATACCACCCTGTAAATACCGCCTTTATTAACAAAATCAAGTGCCAAATCACTACAGGGTCCAAAAATATCTGAAAAAAATATCACCAATTGTTTTCCTTTGTCTAGACTTTGCAAGACTAATCATTTTCAGATAAACCAAACAATGTGCAAAAGCTCCTAACGTCACGTTAGGAATAACAAGTGCTACCAAGAGATTCTCTGCTGAAATCAAATCAGAAAACGTAAAACAGCAAAGTCAAGCCTCATACCTTGAGCAGTCACAGCGAAGATCCTGAACAATCTTTTTTTTCTTACATGAAGCAGTTTCTCCCTCTCTACGAGTTGTGTTTAACTAAACTTTGCCTTCCACTTCAGTGTTGCTAGGTAAAGATACACTGACATCAGAAACACACAGTTTCATTGCTGCTTAACATCTTCAGACCTACAACTTAATATAAATTTGCTTAAATAGTCAGATAAATACTTTTGTCAGCCTTCTTTGGCCACATGTACCATTCTACTAATCACGAACACTTTGTTCAGAAAGTGCTTCCTCTGAAAACTGCTTCAAATAAATGAATTAACCTTGCAAAATCTAGCTTCCCACAACACATAACTTTGTCAACCCTGCATTATGCAGTCCTGTATTTACAAATACTTAGAAACTTTACATCCGTCTTTTACCTTACAAAAAGTGCAATTCTCTCACCCCATGTTATGGGGCAACAACATTCTTCATAAATTCTACAGAATAGCAGCCTATGATAAGCAAATAAGGTGCTTAGCTTATGCCCATGATCTAACTGGTTTAAGTACCACCAGCAAGTACATTTTGTATAGGCAGACTCTGTTTCTATCTACTGTCGAAGCGGCGCCACAGCAAGGTTTGCAAGCTCGATGAGAGCCAGTGCGCCGTGCATGCGTTCACGCTGTTCCTGGAGGCGGCGGCGAGCAGCTGAATGAGCACTGTTCTTCTCTTCATCATCCTCTTCATCGGATTGAAGGTATTCCATTGGGTCCTGCTGTTCCTGATCTGTTTTCTGTATTGTTTTAGTTTTCAATGCAGGAGCACGCTGTTCTCTACTCTCCCAGTATCTACCAAATCAAACATGGGGAATGCTTTTAAAATATATGCAACTGACTCGCACAGCAGCAATCCAAAGTACTAGCTTGCATCCGACTAAGCAGTGCATTTGGCTTTATCTTTCAGCCCTTATATAGCAGTATTTAAGCGGTAAGAAACCTCCTTTATTCAGTATTTTAAGTGAACATCTGTGACATCTCTACACAGTGTTCTCAGCAGGCGTTTCTCCCTAGACAGACACAATTGTTGCCCCTCATACAGATGCAAATTCTGCAAGACTGCAGCGCTAACTAACAATGTATTAGCAGATGATGATCAAGCAAAGAGAAGCATTTAAGCAAACAAACAAAACAAATGTCTCATGAGGAACTTCATCTAGACCAGGAGTTTGCAGTTCTTGAAAGAAAGGCATTGAATGGTACTGGAGAAACACATGGTTTGATTTGTTGGGTTTTTTTTTTCCCCCTAAGGATAGAATGCTTTCTCAGATCACCCTTATAAGTATTTAGAGAGGGATGACACCATGAGAGAACTTACTTTGCTAGCCACTCAGCCACAGCTTTATTGTCAGCTGTCTGCTTCTTGTTCAGCTTGTCTGTGAACTCTTCCCTCTTCAGTCGGGCATACGGATGTTTGGGGCAATGGCGGTTTGCATGCGTGAATCTGCTTAAACAGCCTTAGAAAACACAAAGTGACAATGAAGAACATATTACAGAAAGCAGTCAACCAACCAGTAAATATAACATCTGTGGGACAAAGATGCTGCTCAATCCAACCTTCCCCACTCACAAAATCTGAGATCTGGTTGAAAACAGCAAGCCTTGGTTGCAAGGTCCATAGCATGCCACATCATTTTATACATTAGTATCAACTGACAGAATTACTGATAATCCACTCATGTATTTTAAGCTATCTTTAGATAAACATTCGCATGGTTACGCAGATTCTGTGTGGCTTCTCCCTTCTCTAGAAGCTCCTCCAAAATTAAAATTTAAAGCTTCTATGGGTCTTCGCCATGTGAACATGCATACGTTTCCAGTACTAGACTGAACCTAGTTCTGAAAGCTGCAAATTGTTCTGCGGTGGCTCACCATTCTCTGAGCAGACGAAAGGTTTCTCCCCTGTGTGGAGACGCTGGTGAGTTTTGAGCTGCCCACTCTGAACAAAGGCTTTCCCACAGTCTGGATAGTCACACAAGTAAGGCCTTTCACCTTAAAAATAATAACAGACAGATTTGTGAAAGCTGAATATAACAGAAAAATCATAATATCTAGCAGTGTCCCAGACTTGAGACTTGAACAAGCAGACTCTTTTTACCCACTCAGACACTTGCACCTACTCCAAAAGCCCTGGTGTACCAAGTAGCAGAGATCCACTTTTACCGCAGACAGATCTTTGCTTTGAAGTACATGTTCAATACTACAGAATTATACAATTATTTCTAGAGGAAAAAAAAAATTGTATTTTCTGATTTAAACCTCTTGCACAGCACTACATAAGCTTTGCCCCATGAAACTAGGCATCAATAGAGCAAGAAATATACAGTTAAATGAGGAAATGGAGAAGTAATGTAATTCAAGTTGTAACCAGATAAATTTTATCCTTAACATAACCTGAACTACAGTACAATAACTGAGGTCAACAGCATAGTAACATATGAAGTTGTATACAAAAACCTCATTAGGGAAGACTATTAGAGAAAATTTGTAATGGATAAATGGAGGTAGCAAAAGAAACATATTCCAGACTTAAGCCAAGAAAGTTTTCTTTGATCAGACATCAGGGAAGGCTTCCCCATACAAAAAGCAGCAAGAACAGAGATGGCAGGTGCCCCCTCTCTCAAGAGGATCTGACAGTGTGCAGCTGTGCAAAGGCACGCCATGGCACCGCTCCTGTGTCACCACTCCTTGGGAAGGACGACAAAATGAGGGGGATGCTGACTTACTAAGTCAGAGGAGGAACACTAGGGTAAGCTCTGCTCAGTTAAGTAGTTCACACAAGCTCAACACCTAATACAACCAAGCGAAACAAAAACATTTGACCAAAGAGCACGAGGGAACTATCTAGATTAGTCTCAGTAACCTGTGTCAGAGTAAGACACTGTGGGAGCCAAGGTTTTCCTGGGCCTTTGTTTGGGTGGTAAGAGCATTTGTGTGTGTCAGGGGAAAGTGTTGGTGGTTGTGTTGGCATTGTGAGCTACATTAGTTCACACATTATTGCAAACAGTTCTGCTGGAACATGGAGAAAAAAAATAAAAGTATTTACTTGGTTTAAAAAACCAGCATGTCCAGTTCAACCTCAGCCGGGTATTGAGTTGATCCTACATTTTAACTTAACTGTGAGTTGCCTTCTACATACAGTTCAGTAAACTGGCGTGACCACCTGCACCCCAGAAAATGATTCTAGGTGGCGGGAAAGATAACTCAATAGTGATTTTAAGCTTGTGAACTCTTTTCTCAACGTTTAAGCTACACTTCCAGGGTGTTACACTGGCCAAGTTACCAGCCAGTTTTTGAGTTAATGTTTCCTCTTACAGCTAAACTTCAATTGCTGTGTGAAAAATACATCAGCGAGAAGGAAACAAATGACAGAGGAGCGCAGTCAGAAGTGCTACCATGTACAGAGCACCGTGGTCAGGAAAAGTTCTCCCTCCTACACAGTAAGCCAGTGACAGCAACAGATAAAGTATTTACACAACCTGCCACTATAGCCCAAATTGCTGCTACACTATCCCATGACGAACACGGTTTACGAAGACTTTGATTGCACTAACAAGTCTTGGAAGAAAAGTAAGATTTAACATAGCACCTACAATAAAATAGTCACAGGTTGAGTTTATTGGGAGTTTACTTTTTTTTTTTTTTAATTCCTTCCCTGCTGCTTCCTAAGCAGCTAAGACCAGCGATTCACACCTTCCCTTTACTCACCGGTGTGAGTTCGTTTGTGGGCCTGCAGTGATTTCTCTCGTGGAAAGACCCTGTTGCAGATATTGCAGCGTATCCTACTGGAAGAGTGCTCTCCTTCGCTGATCAGGTCACGGACGGTGTCTGCTCTCGGCCGGCCACGCCGTATCCCATCCTGCGTGGAAATAACCGCGCGCTCGCGTCGCTGCACTTCAGCCAAACCCCACAACTCTCCCCCAAGTGACTCCTGAGTCACGGGTGCAGCCGAGACCCGGTGCCTTGACAGCGCCAGCGACCGAGCCCATCCCCGACAGCGGGGCTGCGGCCGCCGGCTGCAGGCGGGGAGCCGTCACGCTCCGGAGTGCGCTCAGTGAAACGGGGAGGAAATAAAACAGAATAAAACTTCCCAACCCGCGCTACTTTTAAATTGAGGGAGGAGGGGCAGGAGCCCCGCTGCCGCTCCGCCTGCGGGCGGCTCCCTCCCCGCCCCTCCCGCTCCCCCCGCACGACGGACAGCACTGGGGCGCGCGCACCGCTGGCGGAAGTGACTTCACTTTAAATCTCCGGGCGGGGGAGGGGCGCGAGGCGCGCAGTCACCCTTTAATTCCGCCGCCCGCCCCACCCCGGCCCCGCGCCGCCGCCGCGCTCACCTTCAGGTGCCGGTCCCTGCCGCCACTGTCCGGGCTCGCCGCCTCCTCCTCATCCCCAGCCTGGGTTCTGCCCGCTCCTCCGCGGGCCGGCGGGAGGGCCGAGGGGGCGGTGGTGCTGCCGGGGCTGAGGGTCACGTTGTGGGCGTTCTCGCCCCAGCGCCAGGGGTAGACCATGAAGTCGCTGAAGCCGGGGCTGGTGGGGATGGGCGGGGCGGCCGATGGCTCCTCGCCGCCCCCCCGCGAGGAGGGTTTGATTGGGGTGGTTTTGATAACGGAAACCAGGACGCGCTTTGGGGAGTCCTGACAAAAAATCAGCGGAAGGCCCGGTGGCAGCCGCTCTGCCATCGCCGACCCCCGCGGGCACCGGCGCTGTGAAGGGAGTGAGGGCGCGGGGGCGCTCCGCGGCGGCTTAGCCCCTTGTTCGAGCCCGCGTCCCGGGATGGGGGATGTGGAGCGGCACGGAGGTACTGCACACCGCCGCCACCTGTCTCCGCTCGGGCCTGCCTCAGCCGCTCATCGCCGGGGACGGCGGCTCCCGGCGGGGTCTCAGTGCCTTCCCTTCCCCTTCCGCGGCCACCCCCGAACGGATCCGCAAAGTCAACGGCAGCCCCCGGCCATAGCAACGGCCGGGATGAAGCAGCCGCAGCGTCCTCGCACCTTTCCGAAGCGGCGCCGACCCCTCCGGTAGCCGCGGTCCCGGCGATGCCCGAGGAGGAGCCGCCGCGACCCCTCCGCGCCTACAGCCCAGGCCGAGCCTCAGGTTTTCCCGCGTTACATTTCGCGCCTGGGCGTAGCCAATCACCCACTGCGGCGCAGCGTCACAGAGCCGACCAACCGCTAGGCGGGGACGCCAACTGCCACACCCGCTGGGGCGGGGCCCGAGCGGGACGCGGCTTCGCTGCTGTCCTCCTATTGGGCAGGCTCCCGGCTCACCGGCACAGTTCGAAACTGAGTGGGCTCGCGGGCCGCGCGGGCCGCCCCGCCGCGCCGCGGCGCTCTGCTCCTGAGGAGGCGCTGATTGGCCCGCCGCGCCTGGGGAAGAGGAGGCGGGGCTGGCGCGCCCGGGCGGGCTTGGCGCGCTTGTGCCGGGCTGCCGTGAGCCAATCGCCGCGGCAACGCGGGGGCCCTGGCGCTCCCGGCTCGGGGCGCGGCGTGTGCGCGGTTTAAAGGGGCCGCTCCGCGGGACAGCGCTGCCCGCCGCCGCGGTGGTTTCGCTCTCTCGCGGCGGGGGAAGCTTTCCCCCCGCTGCGGTTTTGTTCTCAGCGACGGACAGCGCTGGGAGCGAGCTCACTGGCTGTCGGGGAGGGCTCCCCCGTGAGGAGCCGCCGCGGCGCTCGTAGGGCGGGAGGGCGCTGTGGAGGAGGTGGCAGCGGCGGCGGCGCGGCCGTTATGGCCGTTGCAGGGCGATGGCGAGGGTGGGCGTGGAGAGACGCCCCTTCCAGCAGCGGTCCCCCGCGGTGACAGGCGGCGTGGGGCCGCGGATGTGCGGCCCTGCGGCGACCCCGCCCGGCGGGGATCCCGCAGCGGCTCCTCGGGCAGTGGGCCCGGCCGGTACCGCTGCCGCGTCACTGTAGAGCAGCCGGCACTGGGCACAGTAGCGCAAGAAGTGGGCAGGGGATGGGCCAAATGGCTGCGGGGCTTTCCCGGGCCGTCGCCGTCTCATCGGCTGCCAGGGGCCGCGACTCGGGAATTTGTGGAGGTTTTTCGGGCACATGGATTAGAAGTTCGTGCAGATTATAACTTTTACCTCAGTAGTGTTTGAGGGGCGCGTCTTTCCTTTGACCATTTTATATATAACTTTAGGTATTTATACTGCGATGACTAAAATGGTATTTAAAAATCTAGATTTCCAGTCTACATCCTTTGAAACTGAGACCCCGTCTAGTTCTGCAGCCCTTTAGCACAAAACTGCTGGTCAGGCTGCAGGTCCGCTTGGGTGCAAGGTTTCCATGGCCACAGGTAACTGTGATTTGTGTCATCTTTAACTCATCTGTGTGAGCGAGACATGCGTGGCTGATCTGTGAAAGATTTGGTGGTAGCGAGGAACGGTTTGGAAACTTGGTGGAATACACTGATCTGGCTTTAGCTGCTGAAAACATGAATAGGTTGTATGTTCAGTTTTTAAATGCCCAAGTAAACACTGTACCTCATTTACCTTTGAAAATTTAGTTACTTGAAAGTAAGAAGGCTTTAGGTTTATCAGATAAATCAATACTTCATTTATTTTGTCCTGGTTTTCTGTGTTTTTTAAGCAGTAGATCTCACTGTTCTACAGCAGGAGCATGTTTCTTTGTGTGGGCATTTTATGCTGCAGTTAGCTAGTAGAAGTACATTAACGGGCCACTTTTGCCTGACTGTCTTACTGACTACTTACAGGTTGTGAAATAAGCAACTTACATTTCTTACATTAACAGGTAGATTTTGTGACAAGTATCAAAGGCACAGAGAAGCCATGAAGCTGTAAAAACAGTCAAGTTTTTTTCTTTCCCCACTCAGTGTTGCTCTCTGGAGTTTGTGTGCTGTAGACTGGTGCATTTTAAGAGTGTTAGCAAGCATCACTGCTCTCAGGAACAGGAAAGTGCAAGGCAGAGCAAATTTGCAGTGCGTGGCTACCAACTAACCCTGCTCTGGATAATGGGAAATGGGTTCTCCTAATGTAGGAACTGCAGTATTAAGTATTCATCCAGAGACAGGCAGCCCTTTCGTTATGAATTACAGTTCAATTTGTCACAACTACCCTTTACGCTAACTAGAAAAACTCTAAATTTTTGCTTAGGTAAATTCTTGTTTATAGTAATAATAGCCCAGCTTCAGAAAGTCGGTGTTAACTGTCGAAGTGCTACGACTAGTGTGCCAGGTCAGGATTTGCTTACCAGGCCACAGAGAAAACATGACAGCATGTAACTTTTGTTTCCAAAATGAGCAAACAGGTTTCCATATGCTTGGATTTGACCCACTTAAAAAGCTTGAGCCCTAAACGTAACCTGTGGAAGAAAGTTCTGGTAAGAGAACGGCATTGTAGAGGAGTGGTAATACAAAATGATGTTAAAATCTATTTGGGAGAAAAAGAAGGACTCATATTGAAATAACTGCATTCCAAAACCAAACTTTGAATACCCTTTTAACTTTCCAAAACTGTGTGACTGATGCTTCATGTAGTACATGTAGCTATTCAGGACCTCCAGTGACCAATGGAATGAATGTTATGATTTCGTATGTAAAATTGTAGATATTGTGAATGGTGCAATGCATTGCTAGTAACTGAATATCTCCATACTTAACCCTGTGCTTACCTCAGTGTACGTGTTAAGTTTTGTAATGATATTCAAGGGCCTGGCAGCAGATTAACTTCTTTGCATGGATCTTGTCAATTTTTCTAGTGCCAAATAATAGATCTTTGTTAGTGGAGGCAGCACAAGAAAAGGAAGAAGTGAGCTGATGCCACTTCTGATATTTTAACTGCTCTGAACAATAATGTTTCATGTAGTAATAACAATCACTACAGAGAAGTGACCTCTCTGTCCACCTCCTGCTACTGGAAAGGGAAATGTGCACACAGAATGCATGTGGTCTAAAGGGCTTAGAACACGCTGCTTTTGAGTACATTCAGTCACACGTATTAAAGTAATAGTTCTTGTAACATTGTGTAAAAACAGTTCTGAAGTAATCATTTGAGCTATGGTATCTTAAAAATATTTGGCATTTTTGCTTTTGATAGTATTCTGATTCTATGCTACTAGCTTAATGTATAGAAGCATTAATATTTTAGCATTAGTGTAGGAACAAGAAAAAGTTCTCTTAGAGAGGTAAAGGATGAAGATAATGAAACATTATACAACATACAATCAGATAAAATCCTACTTATTATTACAACAAAGCATACCTTTTATGACACACAACATAAGACAGAAATATTGAAAGGACAGGGAGTACAAATTCAACACGAAACAAGGAAAAAGTACCTGTGTTCTATGCAGCTCGTTAGACTCCAGAAGGACGTAACAATTCAGGAGTTTGAGGATCATAAACTCTCACAGAAAAAGAGAGTAGAACAGCTAACTCTTTGAGGTGGCTAAATGCTATATTTTTCAAACTAAAATAGAACATGCATACATGATAAATGAAGAGGGAAGAAGGTACATTTTCTCTCTGATGTATGCTTCAACTATTTCTAGTGATATTCCAAAGTTCAAACTGGAAAACTTTGACACAGTGATGGCCTTTAGGTAGATAATACGAAATAGTTAATCACACTGCAAATTACTGTGTGTTGTCATATGGATTTGTGTATGTTGTGGTTTAAGCTGAGCTAGCAATCACAAACAGGATAGCCATGTGCTGACTCCTCATACCCCCAAATAGGGGAGAGCATCGAGAGGAAAGGGAGGAACTCATAAAACCAGTTTAATAATATAACAAAACAATACTAATATGCCACTACTACTACTACTAGATATAAAATGGCAATAGAATAGAAAAGATACTCAATGCAATTTCTTACTAAATCCTTCCATGCCGAGCAGCCAGTCTCGACAAGACAGAGAACCCGAGTCCTGAACAGCCGATCCCAGGGAGAGAGAGGAAGGCCCAGAGGCCTCTGTAAAATGTCAAAACGCTGAACTAAAGGAACTCCTGAACAGAACTCAACTGAAGCAGAGCAGAACCTGAATGGGTATCTGTTTCCCCAGCTGGAAAAGCCAGCTCTCCTTAAACATGAAGCATGATGGTAATGGCATGGAATATTTGGGTTGGACTAGATGATCTCCAGAGGTCCCTTCCAACCCTCACCATTCTGTGATTCTCACTGATCAACCTGGGTGTCAGTCAAGCTCTGCCCCATCCATGCCCGCCTTCCCCGCTGCCTCACACCTGCAGACAGAGAGTCCAGAAAGACCTTGGCTCCTGGACCACAACTAAGATATCAGTAAGTTCTTACATTCTCTTTATTCCAGTTAAAAAATATTAATTCTGTCCCAAGGTGTTACCTTACTGTTCTCAAAATCCAAACAATGACCGTGTTAGATATGAAAAAGAAAAGTTTTCTAACTGCATGAAGAAAATTAACTCTATTTCAGTCAAACTAGCACAATATAATAATTTAGCAATAGTAATATTTTATCTAAGTGTTTATTATTACATTTTCCAATTTTTGTTTTAAATCAATGTGTTAAGACAATCAAATTGTTAATAGCTCACTTGAAGCCAGCTACTGAATGTTCCAGAGGGAAGGAAACAGAGTAATGTAAGCATGGCCATAACAAAGATAAGTTCCCATCTCTTCCTGTGAAGGTGATGGAAGAATAGTAGTTCAGTCTTTGGTCACGTAGCTCTTTACTGCTCCCTCGGCCTGTTCAGGTGTCCTGCCCCAGAATGGAACCTTAAGCTCTGCAGTGGGTTCAGGATGTTTCTACTCAGGAGAGATTTGCACACTAGAAAATGAGATTCATGTCCAGGGATGAGGGAGTGGCTGTAGGAAAGGTCAAAAACAGGGTGCCCCTTGCTGGTGATTAAATACTTCGCTGTAAAGGTCAGAGAAACATCAACCTCCGTTCACAATTCTCTGTCTCTTGTAATTAGGCACCTTTGCCCTTTTAAAAAATTAAGTAAGGGTTCCTTTGGTAAATATGCCATATTCCACATCTATATCTCATTGGGAAGCTTGTGTAGGGCTGATGTTCTGCACATGTGAAAAATCCCCTTGTGGAGAGAACCTGGATGGAGGATGTCACAGAACAAAATCACTAACTGCTGGAGGTGGAGCCACAACTAGCAGCACTTTATTTCACAGAACAAGGTGTCTGTGTGGTACAATAGGCTTGTATGTCACAGGAGTTGTCCAGCACTTAGTCACAGAACAGAAACTGAAAACAAGTGGAAGCAATGCTACTTCAAAGGTCACCTAAAACTATGTAAGTATGTCCCTTGACAATCACACAGTGATCGCACACAGTGAAAAGCTGCAGATGAAGAAATTACAGATTACTTTAATCTGCTGTGCAAGACTTCTAATGAATTTGGCATTTGAAATCTATCTTCCAGAAGTTTTATTTTGATCAAGCATCAGAAAACTAAGAACTTTTTGTAAAGGTTTACGTTCATTTTAGAAAACAATTATATGGATGAAGAGAAGATATAACTAGTGCTATTTTTGGTTGTCATTGTGGAATCTCTCTGAGAAGTTACACTTCTGTTCAGTCTTTTTTGGAACTTTGTGAAAGCAAAGACAGGTTCCACAGAACACCAAATCTCTAATCTTACGGCTGAAATATTTCTGAATTAGTTGTATTTGTCCCTCTGCACAGATACTACGACCTTCAAAATGCCTATTAAAACTGCAAGCACATTGTTTCTACAGTCAATATTGACACTCTTTTGTCTGCCATATTTTATATATAGCATAACTTCAGGAGGCTTTAATTCAAGCTTGTAGAATGTTTTAAATAAAAATAATGTTTCAAAAATTTCTGAAAAGCTTTCTGAATACAGTGTTTGTTGAGGAAATCGAGTGTGGGTACTACAATTGATATCAAAAGGCTCTACAAAAAGCATGCTATGGATTTGGTGGTGGGTTTTTTTTATGTGCTGCAGTAATGTGGTGCTGTTAATGTGTTTCTCCAGCCTAGGACAGGACAAAGTAGCTTTCCAGTTCCTTCTTTTCACTGAAAACACATTTAATATTTCTACAACATAAAACTACTATTCAGAGGCAAGAACATTTGATCTAGATAGATGTTTCTTATACAATATTTTATTACTATATCACATTCATGGATATATCTTCAGAAATACTTATTTTGTTAATTATGGCTAGCTATTTTTTACAAGAACTGTGCATATATTCTCTTTGCTGAGTTAGCATTTCCTGCTTCAATTTGAAGCATGTCAGAGCCTAAGAGATCTGACTTGACTACCAGGATTTTGTGAAGCTGTGAGCAGGTAATAGCCCTAACTTAGTTGCTCTCATTATTTCCATTGATGCAAAATTGTTTGTCATGTCTTGAACGAGGATGAAGCTGGAAAGGGCACAGTCTAATGAAATTAGTTCTATTCTATATAGCAAGCATGCCCTGCATAAGTGAGTTTACATGAAAGCTAGGGGAGGCACAGGGATCATGTTCAGGGCTTGGAGTGACATGTAGAGAGGATGCACCATGTCTTGTTTTACCGTGGTATGCCCAGACCTGCTCTGTACTCTGAGAGGGAAGGAGGGAGGATATGGTTGTTTTGCTGCCAGCGCTGTCCCTAATCTCGCCTTTTTGAAGCACCACAGGGAGTGTGATTTAGTTTCGAGGAGCCGTACCAAGGATAAGATTCATTTCAAAGGGAGGTGGGATGTACAGTGAAGTTACTGTAACAGAGGAAGTGTTAGTTTCCCATGAACGATTAGGATGAAAACAGCCTCATCACAGTAATCGTCGCTGTAGTCAGCATTCTTTGGGTGATTGTGTCTGAAGGGCTGAGGTTTTTACAGCATGTATTTGGGGTTGCTGTAGCTGGCAGAGGGGACAAACATGTTTTGTGTACACAGTTGCCTGTGCCCTGTCAAGGAATCGTGTTGCGTCTCCAGGAGTGTTTGCACTATAAACCTCAGAGATAGTAAAAGGACTTGCAGCTTGCTCCACGCACCCCTTGGGTGTGACTAGCATGCCTCCTATGATCACAGCGGTGCCCACACTTCCAGCTTCACCGCATGGAGGCTCTGTGAGGGCCAGAGAGCTCCATTCACCGGTTTTGCCGGGCAGAGCAGCTCTCCAAGTTAAACTGTGAAACCTGTATGTACCTCTGAAAGGCTGTTTGTGAGCTGTTGGAAGGGTTACTGCACATGCCTGTGGAGGTGTGCTGGTCTCATGAACACCCCTGCAGTTTTAAGCAGAATCAGAGAATGTTAGGGATTGAAAGAGACCTCGAAAGATCATCTAGTCCAATCCTCCTGCCGGAGCAGGAACACCTAGGTGAGGTTACACAGGAAGGTGTCCAGGCAGGTTTTGAATGTGTCCAGAGTAGGAGATTCCACAACCTCCCTGGGCAGCCTGTTCCAGTGCTCTGTCACCCTCACTGGGAAGAAGTTTCTTCTCAAATTTAAGTGGAACCTCTTGTGTTCCAGTTTGCACCCCTTGTGCCTTTTCCTATCATTGGTTGTCACTGAGAAGAGCCTGGCCCCATCCTTGTGACACTCACCCTTTATATGTTTATAAACATTAATGAGGTCACCCCTCAGCCTCTTCTCCAAGCTAAAGAGACCGAGCTCCCTCAGCCTTTCCTCATAAGGGAAATGCTCCACTCCCTTAATCATCTTTGTTGCCCTGCGCTGGACTCCCTCTAGCAGTTCCCTGCCCTTCTTCAGTTGAGGGACCCAGAAAGAGGCAATTCAGAAACTTTGTGGGAATACCAGACTGGTTTATGGAAGTGTGGCAGCCACCTATAGCCGTTGAAGCTCCCAGTTGAGCATGCTTTCATTAAAGTCAGTCCTTACTGGACCTAGATTACAATCACGAGGCCCGTGCTGGCAGAGTTATGTGATGACACCGGGCTGCAAGCCTTTACCGAATAGTGTACCCAGACCTGCAAATGAACAGAGAGGCCGTTTCCCAGCCTCCTGCAATCGCTGGGTCCCAAGGACCGACGGGCAAATGCAGTGCCTGCGCTGTGCCCCTCTGCACTTGCTGCGGTTCCAGTGGAGGGCAGGAGCGGTTGTTGAATAATGCATAGATCATGAATAATTAATCAGCTCCGCCGCCCAGAACAGCACATCCCATTGGTCAGTGGTCCACTAGTGAGTGTGCCGGAGCTGCACGCTAATTGGCCGTAGCCGCACTTCAAGGGAGGAGGGGGCGGATCCTAAAGTCGTAATTGGTTGCTCGCTCTAGACATTATTTCGCATTGAGTGCGCGCGTTGGGGGTGGGTGGCTGGCCGGCTGGCTTCGGGGCTGGTCGGAGCTCCGCAGCGCGATTGGCTGCCGTGGCGCGGCGAAGGGCCGGGCAGCGGCCATGGTGCGGCGGTCTGGGTGGTGCTGAGCCGGAGTGGGCGCCGGAGCCTGAGCCGGCGCGAGGCAGTTCGTGTGGCGCTCTCCTCCGCTGCTGCGGAGCAGGAACACCCCTGGTTGGTTCAGCCCCTGGCGCCGCCGCCTCCGCAGCGCCGGCGGCGCGCGGGGGGCAGTCGGCCTCGGCGATGATGAAGGGGACGGTGGGCAGCTCGGTGGCGGCCGTCATGCAGGAGAGCTTCGGCTGCGCCGTCGCCAACCGCTTCTACCAGCTCCTGGACGACGAGTCGGACCCCTTCGACATCCTCCGCGAGGCCGAGCGCCGCCAGCAGCAGCGCAAGAAGCACGACGAGGCGGCGGCCGCCGGGAGAGCCGGTCCCAGCGGCAGGGCGGGCGGCGGCAAGAGGGAGTCCCAGAAAGAGTGCAAGCAGCCCGGGACCTCTCCCGCGCGCGGCGGACCGCCGCAGCCCGGTAGGCCGGCGGCGCCTCCTTAGCGGGGCTCGGTGTGGGGCGGTGGCGCATCAGCGGGCGCCGGGGGAGGCTCAGGGCTGGCGGGCCCGCGGGAGGGGGAGCGGCGCGGCAGCCGGTTCCCTGAGCAGTGCGGTCCCGGCGGTGCTGGTGCGGGCAGCCCCGGCCGCAGCGCCGTGTGTGTCGCCGCTGGCAGGCGCTTGCCGGTACAGGGTCAGCGCAAGTCTGAGGAAGCCCCGTTTGCTGTACGTCCTTGTGTCGCTGTGACTGCGTGCCCACCTGGAAGTCCCGCTGGAGAAACAAGTGGCAGCCGGGGCGGCTCTGCGCGTGGCCGCGCTTGGGCACGCTCTCCGCCCGCACTCTGCCCCAGCTCCCTCGGCGGCTTCGGGAGGGAAAACGGGCCTTCAGACGACTAAAGGAACACTTCAGAAATAACCCCGAGAGGCGAATGGAAGATCATTAACTCTTCCACTGCAGCAGCTGTAGTTTTTATGCTGGTTTTGCGTCCCTGTCGATGCATCTTGTGGCTTCTCACCCTGGCTGTTTTCTATCGGTGTCTGATGCTCCCAGGCTAGCTTTCTTGGTACCTGTGAATTTTCTGGTACTTCAGCTTCTTCAGGGTTATAGCGTGTCCGAAAATCTGTGCTTAGTTTGCTTTAAGCTTGCACTGATGCCCAAACCTGATTTCCTGGGTGAACTCTTTAACACGGTGTTCAGGAATGGTCTAGGTTGTTTGTCAGCTGCTAGGTTTTGATACTAAATTTTGCTTGGGGGAATAGGGAGCCAGTTGGCTCTTATGTCAGAATGTCTGGCACGGTCCTCCTTGCAGCTGAAGGCTTTGCTGGGCTATAGCTCCTTCCATTTGGAGGCATTTTTGTGAGAATGATTGTTGTTACTTACACGGTATTGTCTCTTGAGAGCTGGCTGTCGGTTTGTAAATATTGACAACCTCTGCACAGAAGAGTCTGATTTTGCTCTCGTGATTTGTAAATTCCTGTTCTCCAGCAGCATACCATGAAGCTTAACACAATAACTGTTCTTAAGATATCTTCTTCATGTAGTAAAGCCTACATACTTTAACTGAACCGAGTGTTTTAATGCCCTAGAAAAAGGTGTGGCCTTTCAATCAGGGTTATTGTTCCATTAAGTTGTTGCCAGTGCTGCCAATTCCATTGCTTAGACTTACAGTCTTAAACTGCTCTGACAGTGATTATTTGACCTTGTGGAGCAGAGAATCTTTGAAGGATGCACTAGTTAATTAACCTCTTTGTAGAAGGTGATCTTAACAAGTTGTCACTATCTCTTTTGACAGTTGTACGAAACTCATCTTTTGCAGTTCCTCTGTGGTTGTTATGTGACTTTGTCAGAGGTCTCTGCCTGTAAGGCCAATACTTTAATAAAGGATACTGTACTCTGGTTATCGACAGAAAGTGAAGGTGCCTGTTCAGTCATCAACAGAGTCTGAAGTCTTGAGGTAAAAGTTCTTGAACAAGAACTGGTGGTTATCAGGACTGTGGAACCATGTGAGCAGCATCCTTTACTTCCTACTTGTCTATAGATATCTTAAGCATGCAGATTCTGAGTGTAATTCAGTGGTAATACACAGCGACCCTGTGGAGTGTCTTTGCCTATTTTCTGCTGCCTTGATATTAAGAAACTCAGTTTCTTGCATAGAGACATCAGGCACGTGCATCTTGTTTTAATTTCCTGCTAATTTAAAATGGAGAAAAGACTGCTGGTTTATAGTAGCCTTTGTGCAAGTGAATTAACATCTATCTTAAGAAGAGTTACTTGGTCTGAGAAATGCTGCACTTTCTTCTTTAAATAAAGTGGCTACCTTGCATTTTGTGTGCATTGCATGTTTATGTCTTGGGCTTCTTGTAAGGACTGTAAATGTGTAGTGCTCAGGATGCTAAACCAGAGAGTTGAGACTTGGTCTTACCTGTGGGTAGTTGACAAATATAAAGCAAGTGGTGGATTTAGGGAAAAATCTTTTCTGGTAACAGAGGGGTCAGCATTTTATTTGTATTTATACAGGATTCAACCATAAAAATTCTTGATACAGTAAAAGATACACAGGGCTATCAGCTTAATGGTTAAGAATGAGTAACCACTTGGAAGCGTCTTCCTACCAGCTCAGTTTGGTGTAAAGCTGCTAGTGATGGACAAATTGCTAGAAGAGTACAGCTCTGCATGGGGGAATAAATAATAATGATTAAAATTACTTAATTATAAAACTTATGACTAAACTTACATTTAAGAAAAAAAAAGAAACAAAGCACAGACACACAAAACAAAACCCCCACAAAAAAACCCAACAACAACAACAAACTTAAGCATTTTGTGTCCAGCCTATCTTAGTGTTCTGGTGGTGGTGGGTATTTTCTCTCCCGCCCTCCTGCCCCAATTTTGGGCATAACTCCTTCTAATTTAATTTCACTATTTAGGAATTAAACACCATAAAGCAGCATCTAGACCCATATGCACAGCTGAATCAGATTCTGATATTACAGTTGAAATGACAAATTCAGTTTGTATTGCACTAGTGTTCATAGAATAATCACAAAACAGCTCAGGTTGGAAAGGACCTTGAAGGATTGTCTGGTCTAATATTTCCTGGAAGAGTTGGCAAAGAAGGGATCATCTATCACCCTGTCCAATTGCATCTTGAAAACCTCCAGTGATGGGGACTCCACCATGTCCCTGGGTGGGTTGTTCCAGTGAATGATTCTTTCTGATACTGAAATGAAACCTCATCCAAGTTGTACCTATTGTCCCTTGTCTTCTCTATATGGCTCCTTGTGAAGAAAGAGCCTCCTTCAGCTTTGTAGATGCCCTTCAGGTACTGGAATGTTGTGATGAGGTCCCCCGAGTCTTCTCCAGGGAGAAGAAACCTGTCTCCTTCAGTCTTTCCTCATCGGGTAGCCTTCTAAGAGGCTTGTTGCAAGATAATTCAGTACTTTGACCTTTAGACTCCAAACTATTTATTATCAATTGACACAACTGTTAGGAGACTATTTTTTAATCTTTCTTTAAGGAGAAAACAGATTTCATAGCGTAACAAAACCTACAATTTTGACCTTAATGATGTATTTTTTCCTTTTACTGACTGTACTGTTTTGTGATTCTTAGACTGTACGCTGAGGATTTGGGTAAAGGCTGTCTGTAGGTATTATAGCTCTTATAATTGTACCACTTAATGTTAACTCAGTTCATTCTTAGCACAGTGGTCAAACTGCATTTGCCAGCTCTTTATTCAAAAGGCTCAGTTGCAGCGCTTGCATTCTTTACCAGTCCAGGCAAATTAAATTTGTTGATCATGCAGTATTAAGCTCTGTTCTGTTGAAATCTCTAAACCTTTGTTGCTAATACCTCAAAAAGGTTTTCTTCTTTCATGTATATTGATGACTCGTGTAACATTTAGGTGTAGTTCCTGAATACTACATGTACATTTGAGTTTTTAGCTACAGTTTTAAGTTAACTTGGCATGGAATGATTCTTGGGAATCTTACCTTATACTGACTGCTGTTTTCTTATTTTTGAATAACTTATTCCGATATTATTCTTTTAGCTATGTAGTCATAAAGATTGTCCAGAGGAAAGCAGCAGTAGGCATTTCTGTAATTGAGTACTGGCACACATGAAAACAAAATACCACAGAATATGGTCTGACTCTGTGTCTCTTTTTTTCTTCTACTTGGGAGAAGAGACCAACACCCTCCATGCTACAGCCTCCTTTCAGGTAGTTGCAGACAGCGATAAGGTCTCCCCTTAGCCTCCTTTTCTCCAGTCTAAACAGCCTCAGTTCCCTCAGCTGCTCCTCATAAGGAAGCCTGCAGTGCTGTGGGGCTGGGAGGCAGGCTGGGCACAGTGGCTGGGATGCACTGTGGGGCAGACAGCAGAGTGGTGGGCAATCCCTTCCCGGGGTCATGGTGAAGTTCATTCCTTTGCAAAGCCCCGGGGATGCCCCAAGCAGCGGTGCTGAACCCCAGGTGTGCCCCCAGCAGTGCCCTGCAGCTGGCTCCAGCCTGCGGGGACACACATGTGAAGGGGAGGAAATAAGGTTGTGCAGTCTTAAATCTGCTGTACTCTGAAATACAGCAAAATTAGTCCCTGAGAGTGCGAACTGTCTTTTACTATTTCCAGTTACAGCTTTGTTGTGAAGGAAGATTAGTTGTCCATGTGTAGGTGTTACCATGTAACTGAGATGTCAATGAAGTAGTGTCTTTGTGTGCAGCCATAATTAATGACAGAAATTGTTGAATTAGTGCACTGTTTCTCCACTTGCCCTCATTCCAGGCCAACTGGAACAGTATTCCTGTTTCGTTTTTGTAGTTACTTCAATTCCTCTGAACTCCACTTAAATTGTTTCTTGTGGCTCAAATTTTTTCATTTAAATATTAGCTATTAAGCTGAAAGCAGAGGAAAGAAGGATCTCTTGGAACATGTGGAAAGAGAGATCTGAATTTAGCACCAGTGGCTGTACTGCTGTTAGCATGGAACAAACAAACAAAAAATCACAGTTTACATTTTTTATTTTCTATGTAGGTAGGTGGGAAGTCTGTGCTAAAGGAGCTGTGAGCGGGGTAAGTAACTGAAGTTTGCTGGTACAGGTTTATTTATCCCAGTAAAAGAGCTGCAGGGCAGTGACACTAATTATATCCTGTAAATGAGCTATAAAATGGCAGAGGAAATTCACTATCACCAAGTGTAAAGTAGTGTATGTGGGAGAGCATGAATTGAGGTGGGGGGCAGCGTTGCAAGCTATACTGCAACATGAAAGGTTTTGCTAATCCAAACTTTGCAGTTCATGAAAGAGAGCTTGGAGTCATTTGGACTATTATGAGTGGAACAGCAAGTCTGTTTCCAGTTACCATATGGAAAAGAAGCAGTGTTGACAATTACTGAGGTAGCACTGTCAAGACTAGAAATTGAATTATTATGTCTTTGAAGGAATCTCATCTTCCCACCTCTTGAAATGTGTCCGTTCTTTTGGTCACCTCAAAGATATTAAAACTAGAAAAAGCATACATCTTGGGAGAAATGTGAATTAAGGTTTTTGTTTTGAGAGTAGGTGTCTGAGGATACAAAAGAAGTGTATATAGAACTGCAACTGAGACTTGGAGAAGGGAAAGAATATTGGTTGTTTCTTATTTTACAGAAATAAAGGGATATAATTTCAGGCAGATTTTGTGAAATAAGGAGAAATTATGCTTTTTCTACGGAGACTGTAGTTGACCTGTGGCATTTCTTGTTACAGGGTGATGTTGATGTATCAGTGCATGTATCTATTCACACAGCAGTTTGTGTAAAGACATGGCAGCCCATCTCTGGATCTGTCCTGTATGAATCGATGCTTACAGTCTTTGATTCAGAAAACCTTTAAGGGTAGATTGCCAGATGGAAGGTATTTTGTTGTTACTTTTTCCTTTCTTCAAATACATGCTATAAGACATAAAAGTCTTTCATCTGGCTACTATGGTTGCTTTAATGTTCATCCCAACTGAATCAAAACTACGCGCAGTTTGCCTTTGCCATATTGCCATATGTGCTACTTGGGCAAAATAGAAATAAGTTTTGGTTTGGGACTTCTTCATCCCAGACTGCATTTGTGGAAGTGAAGTATTGATGGAGCTGTCTCAGTGTGTCTGAGTGTCGCCCATTTGGATGGATTGGTTTCAGACTTGTGGGAATTCATAAAGCACAATGATGTAGCCTTGACAGCAGAATTTTTGGGTCACAATACGAGGGTTTTGTGCTCTTTACAGCAGTAACCTTCCTCAGCCTGTGAATATGCACGCATGCCAGCGGCCGCCCTCACCTGTCATGCTCATTACAGGAGGGAATGGGGGAAACAGAGCAAGATTTCTGCTCTAGCTTGTAGTCACCGATTGCAGTTGCAAGCTGGGCTCCTTGTGGTTTTTGTCTAAAGTCAAAGTTTCCTGCACAGAACAACATATTCTCCCTTAAAAAATAAAAACTAAAAGAAGGTGAGAGCATGCTGTCTTGGCAAGAGCCAGTGAAGAGCCCACAAAACCTAGAAAACTGTCTCTCCCAAGCAGAAGTCCTACTTGTTTGAGGACAGGTGATAAGGGTAGAGCAACTTGGTGATAGCTAGGCAATACCACTACAAAGGCAGCTAGGTTTTGCTGCATTGTTTGAAATCTGTCTGTTAACACATAGATATGCAGTGTCTGAGAACACAGGCAATGCTAGTTTTAAAGGTATGATTTCTGCTTTCCCAGCTGAGAATTCTGTGATGTATTCAAAACAATTTCTAGAAGGTCTTCTTGTCTAAATGCTGCAGTATAAACAAAACTGATAGTGAAATACTATTGTGGGAAAAATGAGAACTACTTAAGTATGTTAAGTCTGTATAATGTAGAGTTTTAACAGTCGCTTGTAAAACTGGGATTCTTTTTTCTTTAGCAATGTCTAATTCTATAACCTGGTAATTTTAATATTTAGAGATGTCTTTATAATAATATCTCAGCTGCTGCTTGTGAAAAAAAGCTGGGTCTGTTGAAACAGTTTAAGCATCAGATTTCTTTTCTGATTCCTCAGTTTAGAAAGTAAAGTGACAGGTAACTCAGCCGACAGACGGGTCTGCTGCAGTAACCACTGTGGGGAAGTGGAGGTGAGGTGGGGCAGTGTCTTCAGCTGAATACAGATTACAAAAAAACACCTGAAAGAGAAGTTAAACTTGGTAACTAGGAAAGAGTGATCTAGAGTTTTCAGCACGATGTTTTTAAGACCTCAGGAAGATGATCCACAAAATGCCAGAGCTTTTTCTGTCGTTTTGAAGGAAACCTTCATACAGATTCATACATCAAACAGACAGGAGGTATACTTGTAGTTAATGAGCGTTCAAAGTGTAGCCCAGTTATTTTTAACTGAAAGGTATTATGGCAGTGCTACACAAGATTGCTTCTGTTATGGTTTGGTGTGGTGTGTTTGTATTTCCTCCCTCTCTCCACCTCCAAGAGTAGGGGGCTCTTAAGTTATTTAACAATGAGTCTGCATTGGGAAGAACGTATGGTAGAGGATGAGAATCTGATAGTTTATGCTATCTTTGCTGCCAAGGTTTGGTTTAGTTTGCCTTTATATGTAGAGCTGAAAGACGTGCTGGTGTTTGTGACCTGTTTGTAAATCAGTTCAAGATTTAGCCCTGCGGGTGACTTTGCTTATTAGAGAGGTGAGTTGCTTCATACTGTGGATTACCAGTGGTGCCTCTCTGTCAAACCAGTTAAAAATGTTTTTATACAGGTAGCCAGTGCCACAAATAATCTTTGAAATGTTTAAAATCCATTTCCAGTAGCTATATCCACCTGTTGGAATCAAAGTGAGATAGCCTTGGACAGAAATCAGAGTAGAACTGACTGCTTTATTGAGCACGGTCAGTGCTAGTGATGTTTAATACACTGACATATTTGGCAAGACTTGTTTTGAAGTACTTTTAAATGTACTTAAGTGTATAGAGACCATCTTATTTTAAAATGACGTGTGCATGTTCATTTTTTAACATTGCTTTACTAGTTCTACGGAGCTCTTTGAATACAAAAGTGAAATTGGGGCTAATACTAAATATGGAGGGAAAGTGGTTTCTGACTGCTGCATTGTTGCCAAGTTAATCTGTTTAGAACAACTGATTCTGCTGATAGCCAGTGAGAGGATCAAAATAAATAAAAAGGCACTCTTCTATTGCACTTACACATCCAGATGCAAATAAGATAAGTAAAAATGAGGTCAGAAATGAGTAGTCATTTTTTTCCATAGCACGATTCCAGTATGGAATTAACACTTGTATAGTAGGTGGTGTAGTAGACATGTACGTAGAGCAGACCCATTTCCCAACAGCATGTACAATTCTGTATTCTTTACAATTTTGCTCTTTATTGAAGCATCCTGGTTTGAAAAGCTTACTCAAACTGATTTCAAAAGTTGTCCATTATCCGGAGGTCACATCATGATTTTGGGCATGTAAATATGCTTGCAGCTCTAAGGATTGAACATTTCCAAATCTTGAGAAGAGACAATTACTGGAATGTATTGTATCAAGTGGTTTGTAGTGTAAAGAAAACCAAAGCTAGAGTTGCTGCTGCAGCACAAATAGAAGTCTCTGTTGTGTACAGATAGGACTGTCCTAACTACATAACAAAAAATTTTGTTTACCACCCTTTGATGTTATTCACCAAGAGGATAGTTATTTTACATTTTCTTTTTAAAGATTATGTTACAGACTTCATGCTTGCCACCTAGGCTTTGATCAGAGATCCTCTTATATGAGCATTTCTATGGAGCTATTAGTTACTTTACCTCTTAATATTGTAACATAGCATAGGCTTTTTTCTCTTTATGTGCTAGCAACAGAGGCACAGTAGCCAGGACAGTCACTTGTCTATTAACCTGAGTTCCGTAACTTGCCTAGAGTTTCACAGGTGCTTCTTGTGGAAAGAACATCTTGCTTTTGTTGGTCTCAGAGCAGTGTTTCTGTAGTTTCTTGCCTAATGGACTTAAACCAACACCTTTTTCAGGCAACAGTGTAACTCTAGGGGCCTAGCAGACAGAAGGCTTGCTTTCTTCTGGAGAACTTTGCCCTAAATAGAGCATAGAATTTGGGAAAACGGGAAAGGAAGTATATAGTGAATGTTATGCTACGTGTATATAGGTTGAGTGGAAAACCTCAGTTTATTCTCTCTTCTAATACACAATTTCTCTGCATTCACTCTGCCCAGCCTGTTCCTCCTTAATCCTGACAATGGTCAAACAAAACCCTCAGAAGCTTTAATGTGTTTTATGTTGGAATATATTGACATTTTTGCATCAACTAGTGGTATTGGAGTCTTTGTAGTTACTGCCTGGGTTTCTTCTGCTTAGACTCAGGGACTTGTAGTGTTGGTGAATGACGCTCTCCTCCATACAGCAGTAATAGTAGGAGGTGACTCGCTTCTGATTGTTGGATACCATAGCTGTGAGCTTAGATGTGCAGGCTCAGATGTCTAAATTCCGTTCATCTGGCAAGAGATGTCTCATGACTGACAACTAATGCCTCTCTCTAATGGTTCTCCTCTTTCTTCCACCTTTGTTGCTTCTGCATCTATCCTGCAATTCATGTCTTCCTTTGAAGCTTCTCTGCCTTGTCCTCTAGTACACTAGCAAGATCTTTGAGAGAACATGAGAGAAACCATTTTTGTTCTCCATTTTGGTGACTTAATGTGAGCAAAATGAGATTTTTCTTTAGCGTGTTTTTTTTTTTTTCTGTGAATGTCTGAGCTGTGTCAACCCCTGTAGTATTTTTACTTGAGGCAGGTTCATCAATACAGAAGGGAAAGTAAGTAGATGTCTTTAAAACAGTGCCTGACAACATTAACTGTAAGTGCTTTTAATATTTTGGTGGACTTGGTATTGCAGACGGTGAAGCAGAAGACTATAAGCTGTAATCAACTCAGTCAGTAGTTTTGTAACTGCAATTGATTTATTATTAACCTGTTCATAATCTATATTTGTGTGTGTACATAGGCCAGAAGCAAGCACCTAAGCGGGGAGAACAGCAAGGATTCAGTAACAGAGCAGCAGATGTGAAACAAGACAAAACTGAATGGAGACCATCTTTCAGGGAATACCGCTCCTATGAAACAGAAAGACAAGTGGAATTGGCAGTGGAAAGGTATGTATCATACAGGGAGAAGTAAGGTGCCTCACAGAACATGTGCACAGGGATGGAAAGGGGAAGACTTAACCTTCTTAAAATAGATCTAGACGTGACTCGAAGACATGGTTGCATTATTAGTGTGTAGACTTGTTGCAGGACGACTTGGTTAGTTTAGCTGTAATTTCAGCTTCCTCACAGATTGATTTGGAGCAGTTTTGTTAAATGTTAGAAGAATAAGGCAAAACTGAAAAGTTAAAGATCTGAAAACATAACCCCTAGTCTGCAACGTAAATGTTCATTTCTGAGCTTGCATGCCAAGCTTTGCGGAATATGTGGTGCACGTTCCAAGTTAAATGAGTGTTACTGTTCAAACTGAAAATAAACTTTTGTCATACTATTTATTGCTTGGTGAATGTATAGCAATTTTGCTTTTTTTATAAGTACTAGAAAATGCCACTTTAACTTGTAACACTTGAGAGTGTGGCTGTTCTTACTTTACAGAACAGTAGTTGGTATTTAACAAGTTCCCTGAAACTTTAAGCAGTTGTGTATAAACCTGGAGTTAGGCAGTGTCGCTATTCCCTAATAAAGTTGCTGAAGATTTGACAGTTTGATAGTGTTTTATGTTTTATGTTCAATTTAAGTCCATTTTTAATGCAAAACTAATACAACCGTACCACGTGTTGTGTAGAGATGCGCTCTAAAAATTGTACCGTGTTATCATATACTGATGTCTCTCACAGCTGCACAAATGCAACCATATGTTTTTTTCTCTTTTTTAACTGTTTTGTGGGAACCAAAATCTGACTAGAATTCTTGTTTTTAGACCAAGTGAAAGATTAGACCGTGAAAGGCCAATAAGAGGTCGTGGCAGAGGAAGAGGTGGATTACGAGGTAGAGGAAGAGGTGGTGGAATACAGAGAAGTTCTGATGGCTTTGACCAAAGAGGAAAATGGGAATCTGAAAGACAGAGTGAGAGTGATAAAATGTAAGTGTTCTGTATGCTGCTTCTTACTTGGTGTACCAGTAAACAATAGTCATAATGGCAGTAATGTTTCTTAGTATTCTGTTCCCTTCTATATCCAAGTTGCCTGGCAAAAAGTTAGTACTGATTTTAGTTTCAAGTCGCAATGAAAAAAATAAACAAACCTCTTAAACTCACAGAACCCTGTTTCTTTCTCTAGAGGATGAAAGTAGATGATAAAAAGGGTGGAGGTGGAGTTCGCAACTGCGGAACGGTTAAAGATGACACAAGATACAACGTGTACTAGTGCCCACCATAGATCATCATTTTACATGGCTCACGTTAGATCATAATTTTCTGTTCACCAGTTGTGTGTTCATTTTGAGCTTTATAAGGCTTGCTTTCTATTAATTGTTATGCTGAACATAGTTTTATGTTTTTCTGAACTCACCTTCTTCATAGTGGTGAGATTTATTTGTAGCAAAGGCATGGCGATATTTCTTAGTTAAGACTGCCAAAATCTTTTGATTGGGGCCAATTTGTTTTTTAACTGAAATGTTACAATTTTTCTCAATTGGTGAGTCAGTGGAACTTTGGTATTTAATAGCATTGCTACTAAATGCTGATTAAAAGATTTAAGCTCTGTTAGTGGGCTTAAAATCCACTATCTTTTTCTCAAGTTTTATTTGTAATTTCAAAATTGCAAAGCTGTAATACAATTCAGTGTGGCTCTGGAGGTCATATTTAGCTGACTCTGCCACTGAAGTGCACAGTAACAATATGTGGTGGCTTATTAATTAGATTTAAAAAAAATGGGAGTGTTCAGTTCTGTATTTCTCTTATTGGTCTCTGTTCAGACTTGCAAAAAGCTCACTGAAAATGTTGACTTTTGTTCATTCTTTGCACCTAGCAATATGCCACTTTTTCCAGTAGCTTTTGTTCTCATATGCATATAGAACTCTTTATTTGATGGCTGATAAGGAGCAGAGAAAAGGCAGCACTTTGAGCTTGGAGCAAATATTTTTGATCATGTAAACATTCTTACACAATATTGTTTTAAAAACAAAATTTCATTTTTAAACCTTAGATCGTGGATTTGGGCCATTTGGCTAAAAGGTTGAAAAATACAGCCTTGATGGCTTCTAATTTGGAGGGCTTGATATGCCAAGTTCTTTGGAAAGGCTATACTAATATCTGTCTCTTCTGTAATATTTAATACTAAAACTGAAAGATTGGTTAGTTACTTTGGGTTTCAAAACACAGGATCAGCTAGATTAACATAGTTTTGAGCTGACAGAAGAAAGTCACGGACCAAAAGCACAAAACCAGCTTCTGTGGGATGTCAGGGAAGGTTGTATGAACTTCATAAAGTACAAGAGGGAAGATTGTATGAACTTCATAAAGTACAAGAAAATTAAGATCCCTTATATTCTCCCTATTTAATTTTTGTTAGTTCAGTAGCATCAGAACTTACAATATAAACATGAGATATCAATGATTTCTTGTCATGTGGTGCCTGTGGTAGAAGTGACATTAAACTGGAGTTACGTAAACAATGATGCTTAATGATGCATCAAAGCTAGAAGGTGTTAATATTAAATATGTGCGCCTGCCAGTGGAATGAAAGCATGCTATTGCTCTCAAGTGACAGTGAACCAGTGTTCATGTTACAGAAAATACAAACTTGGAGTATGAAGTGTAATGTTTTAATAGTCGAAAAGGAACAAAAAGGCAAACCTAAACATCAGTGATATACTAATCAAGTACTGGTATTAGTATTCATGATTGAATTATTTTGTCTTCATGCACGCTTTTCACTCTTTTTGATTAAAAGTACATAGAAGTTGAATTTTCCTGATACTTCTTATTTTGTTAGTCGCTTAACTACTCACTTAGTAGATCTATTTTCTGCTTATGATCTTAGAGTTTTTCTCCTCTACTTTCTCCCCTCCAAAGGAATTATGGAAAAAAAAAAAATCAATGTATTGATCTGCAAGGTTTTTTTCCAATGTGACCCATTAAGACTTGGTGGATTGTTTGTGTTGTGTGTTTTTGTTTTGTTTTTTTTACAGTTTTAGTGGGATGGAGCAGACTACTCCTACGGAAGAGACTGCAGAAACAGCTGAGCAGACAGGGACATCTGAAGGAGAGCCTCTGAACAAGTATAGTCTGATTAAAATATTTTCTTTATAAATGCAAAGAAAACAATTGACTGTTATTGATCTACTTCTATGGGAGGCACACTTGAAATATGAACTGTTAAGTTAAGCTAGTGCACATATTTAAAAATAGAAAAGCTTTGTCTATATTTGTGAGTCAAGAAAATGCATCACTGACTAAAGCTTGGTTTATGCAGCTACAGATTGCATTTATTTGCCAAGTGATGCTTATATTCCTAAGACCTGCTGATAATTTAAGGAGGAGCTACATATTGTCTGTTACCTATTTAACTTGGCTAATTTGTAGAAAACTTTAAAAAGCAGGGTAGTTTTTATGAGAAAAATATTCAAGGTGCCTATGCAATCATACAAACACAATTAAAACACACGAAGATAGAATTCTCTTAAGTCAGTATTCATCAATCGCTAATAACGATGCAGTTGTTATCTGTTCATGAAGAACCTCTGCAGAACTTGAAAAACTTGCTGGAATTGGTCTTGCAGTGACCCTTAGAAGTAGGGAGGGAGAAACTGCCTCTTGTCTTCTAACTTGCGTTCTTATCAGTGTCCAGTGAGAACTTACTTCACAGGAAATAAACACTGGCTTAAGAAAAAGTAACTAGACAATCTTGTCTAAGTTAGAGACTTTAAAGAATAATCAGATACCATATGGTGAATATCTTCTAATGAGTGAAAGACAATCAGTTCAGTACGTCAGCCTTCTCTTTTGTTGCTATGAAGTCTTCTTTACCTAGAGATGCAGGTCCAGGTATTAGTGGCTGTGGTTAATTTCTTAATTATAAATCTACCTGGGACTACAAAACCTATTTTATATGTTCAGGTTGTATAACCCTGTAAGAAATTGGGTTGATGTAGCTTGGATTTCTTTTCATTTTGAACTAGCTCTGAATATATAGCCAGAGGTGAGTATACATGGGGAAATCTCTCTCTGAAATGGAGTGACCGTGACTGGATTTCAAGAAGACTGTTTCTAGACTAACTCAAATCAGATGGGTAGTGTGGATAAACTGTCAAGAATGCATTGTATTAGCTAAATAGGAAAGCAGTTATTCAGCTTTTTTTTATCATCAACTACAGGTACCTTGACTTGTTTCAAGATCCAATTCAAGCTCTTTGTAGATGTGTCCTGACATCAGTTTCTTTTAGAGCGTAAGGCTTGAAAAGTGTATATTTAGTGGCAAAGGCATCTGGCAGAATCTGCTGGTTATCTTTAATTATTTTCTCTTTCTCAGAGATGACTAGGTATTTGGGCAGACTGTGGGCCTTTCTGGAGATTTTACTCCTCTTTAGTTTTTTTAAAAAAGCTTTGTTTAGGAATAGTCCACTGAAATCCAAAAGATTAAAAAATGCAAGTAACATGCAATTACAAAATTCTGCGTAGTGTGTTCTTTGCAGTGCAGTAAATATTGCCCTGAAGACTCACAAATCTGTATGCAAAACACGAATTACATGTACCTTATTCTACTTACCTCTGAGGGTAGTGTCAACTCGGGGACTGTACTTAATTTTAAAACAGAAGAGAAAGCATTGTGCAAATAGAGCCTAGGTAATCAGGGAGGGTTGTATGGCATAGACCTTAAAAGTGTGGATTTTTTTCTTTTTTTTTTTTAATAATTGAAAGCAAAGCTGGTGCGGTCTGGTTTTCATGCTTCAGGTTTTATTTGAAGGCCTTGTATGCTGTGTTGTTTTGACTAAAAGTGAGTTAATTTTCTTCATGTAGTTAGAAACTATTATTTTACATAGCTAGCATGGTCATTGTTTGGATTTAGCTTGAGAACAAGAAGATAACACCCCGGGACAGAACTAATATAGCTTTACAGTATCTTTGAGTTGGAATAAAGGCTTATTGTCTGGGAGATCGAGGCCTTGCTGGGCTCACTGTCTGGAGGTGCGAGGCAGCGGGGAAGGTGGGCATGGATGGGGCAGAGCTTGACCGACACCCAGGCTGATCAGTGAGAGTATTCCATGCCATTGGTGTTGAGCTTTCTATTTAAAGAGAGTTGTTTTTTTTTTATGTCTGGGGAGATGGAGACCCGTCTGGTTCTGCTCCATTTCGGTGAATTTCCATTTGGGACTTTCCTTTAGTTCAGTGATTTGCCATCCTGCCGTTTTGCAGTGGCTTCTGCACCTTTCTGCCTTTGTGGCCTTTTCACTCTCCCTGCCCAGGATCGGCTGTTCAGGACCTGGGTGCTCTCTCTTACTGACACCGTCTGCTTGACATGGACGGAGCTCTTGAGGAATGTGTTGAGCATCTTTTATATTTTCAGTTTTATAGATAACAGTAGTAGTAGTGGTATATTGGTATTACTATTTTATTAAACTGTGTTTGTCTCAGTCCACGAGTTTCTCCCTTCCCTTTTGATTCTCCCCCTATTTGGGGGGTAGGAGGAGTAAGTGGCTGTTGTGGTTATGATTGCTAGCTTTGGTTAAACCGTGACATATGCTTAGGTTGCTCTTGCTCTCTGGAGTTGCTGTTTTCTGGCAGGTAGCATAAAGCAGCAAAAGCTTCTAGCAAGTCTACTTTCTGCTTTCACCACAGCCTTAATACTGAGGGTGTAGGGGTGTGTGTTTGCTTAAGTTACTGTTAGGATTGTTCTAATTTTGACTCTTAAATGTAGCAGCTCCAAGGAATCAATTTCTTTTCTACTGCTTTGTTGCAGTTGTGTGCTTGTAAGGAGAGATGGAAAGCTTCAGTTTGTTTCTTCTCCCATTCTCTTTCCTGTTTGAACTGTTTCCATTTAAAAGAAGGGGGAAAGTATTCCTGGAAACCGGTAGTAATCTGTCTGTGGGGAGATAATGTATAGCTTTCTGTTGTGGTACTGGCTAATTTCAGTGCGACTCTGCATAGACTTCTGTGGGCTGCTTGGCTTCAGGACTGTGTCCATGTTGTTCTTGAGCTTCCATTTGCGAAGTATTGCAGGACAAGAGTTTCTTTAATACTTCTATAGTATAAATCACGTTATTTCTTTCCATATCTTCAAATTTCTTTGAGTGCACCAACAATATATCTTGGTAGCATCCCAAACTGCATACTAGTAGCTGGGTTTTTTTGCTGCATGTAGTAAGTATAAAATACACAGCTAGTACAGCAGTATAAGCTTTCCTCACAGCTGCTTGCTGCTGAACTTGTCTTCATAGTCTGAACAATGTAACATGTTGACTGGTAATTCAAATTAATAGATTTTTCTTTTTAACCAGTGTGACACTAGTCTATTCAATTCCTATCAAAGGTATTTGCAGAGTTAGTATTTATTATTTGGGGTTTTCTTCCATTTATTCACACAAGACGTTCTTCCTTTTTGGTGGAGCTTTGTATTCTTCTGGTCATTTAGTAGGAAGCTTTCAAAATTTGTCTTCACGTTTGCTGACCTATTTGCCCCTCTCTCTGTTTTTTTGAGTAGTGACATAAAGCTATCCATAGACCAGACCAGATCTTCCTAAGTATTGGGTTGAGTGCTTTTCTTCTGTAGTTAACCTGTACAGTTGTTTGCTTGGTATTCCCATGTTTAACTTTGAATTTTGCTGTAAGTGGTGTTAATGCTCCTGTAAATGATGTTTAGTAGGAAAGATTAATGTAATTGGTTTCTTGATAAAGGCTGAATAAAAATTTGTGTTGTGCAGCTGAATAATACAACAACCTATCTGAAAAAGACCCACTATCATTATTTTTATTGATGTGAAAATGATCAGTAGAAAAACTGAGCTCAATGTCATTATTTTCTGTTTGCATTTCTTGTGCATATTGATGTGTTCTCGTAGAGCTGTTCCTGCAAGAAAGGTATGCACATTAAACAAGGTGTAGCTAGAAGGTTATGGTGATCTGCTGAAAACATGGAAGCAGTAGGAACCATTACTGAGGGCTTCCACTTGATGTTCTGGTATGAACTTGCACTGTGAATTCAGTTTATCCTTGTCCAGAGGCCACACTTAGGTGTCTAGCAATATTTTGTAAGCATGGTTGTTGGTGTGCTAAGGAGCTTATTAACCTGATAAATGAAAATAGGCACTAAGCAGTTACTAAAATTTGTAAGGTTAAAAGGTAGAAAGTAATGCAGAGAGTGCACTTTCATGCAGGCTTGGTGCACAAAATAACCTGCTACAATCAAGTCTCGGTCCGAAATGTGATGCGCACGTTGCTCTGCTTCACTAATGGGAGGTATTTCCCCTTGGGAGTCTTGGCATCCTAAAATAAATTTGTACTACTAATAACCTAGCAGTTGAAACCATCTTTTGGATTAAAAATCAACCTGTACTTTCCAGTTGAGAAAACAAACTTGCAGTGTAAATCCACCAGAATTTCCTCTAGCACAGGCATGTGGTTGTTTTTGGTAGATATGTACTTTTGAAAGCAATACCTGTGATTGCTTTTTTGAGAGATCAAGTTGCTGTTTAGTGAAATGTCCTCATGTTTTCTTATGATCATAAAAATTTAGATTTGAAAGTGGTCTTGCTGACTCAAGGTGTCACTAACCATGCCATGACCATGAGCCAGCACTGTGCCCTTGTGGCCAAGAGGGCCAGTGGCATCCTGGAGTGTATTAGAAGGGGGGTGGTTAGCAGGTCGAGAGAGGTTCTCCTTCCTCTCTTCTCTGCCCCGGTGAGACCACACCTGGAATATTGTATCCAGTTCTGGGCCCCTCAGTTCAAGAAGGACAGGGAACTGCTGGAGAGAGTCCAGCGCAGGGCAACAAAGATGATCAAGGGAGTGGAGCATCTCCCATATGAGGAAAGGCTGAGGGAGCTGGGTCTCTTTAGTTTGGAGGAGACTGACGGGTGACCTTATTAATGTTAACAAATATACAAAGGGTGAGTGTCGCGAGGATGGAGCCAGGCTCTTCTCGGTGATGACCAATGGTAGGACAAGGGGTAATGGGTTTAAACTGGAACATAAGAGGTTCCACTTAAACTTGAGAAGAAACTTCTTCATGGTGAGGGTGACAGAGCACTGGAACAGGCTGCCCATGGAGGTTGTGGAGTCTCCTTCTCTGGAAACATTCAAAACCCGCGTGGACACCTTCCTGTGTAACGTCATCTGGGTGTTCCTGCTCCGGCAGGGGGATTGGACTGGATGATCTTTCGAGGTCCCTTCCAATCCCTAGCATTTTATGATTCTTTGATACCTGTGCAACCTCTCATACCTCTGTAGTTGATCTTAATGTCCTACTGATAGAGATTTCAATAACCCTTGATGGTCTTTCTACTTTGAAAGTAGAAACTACTATGTCCTTTTTCTTCTGACTGTCTTGCTTTAACATTGTGGATATGAAAAATTCTTTTTTTAGCATTATGTATGTTTCCTCCTCAGCATGTCCTTAAAGGCTTCCTGTGTAGAGAACGTATTTTAGATTTCATAGCTGTCTTGCAGTTCTATTCTGGCCTTTATCTCTGTTCCTACGTAGAAGACATTACTCAGCTGAGACCTTGTTTTGCCCTACTAGCAATGACAGGTGCCCCAAACAAAACTGTTGATGTGTCTCCTTATAAAAGTACACTGTTGCAGAAGGGACAAGGCTATTTATTTAATGTTCAGCTTGGCTGGGTTACCTCGAATACTCTTGCTCGGTTTGAGGTCCCTCCTTTGAGCTGCCTTGCTTAGTGGTTCTTCTGGTGTTTGGGCAGCTGATGCTTTTTGCCTGAGAGTACGTATTTCTTCTTGTCCTCTGGACTTCCAGGAGTTGTTTGCTTTGGTGGTTTGTTTTCAAATCACTTACTTGGTCTGTTCAGCATCTCGCATGACTGGTCATTCTTTCAGTATTCTTGAACACCTGTGCTATTGCCCTTTCGTTTTGCAAGCTTTGTGCCGCAGGAAATGCAGTAAATGTCTTATGTATCACACAGTGGATAACTGCACAGAGCTGGCCTTAAAACTCAGCTCAAATGCTTTTTTTCATTTGCAGATTGAAAGATTGACACCTACTTCTCAAGTAACTGTTGCAACCAGTTCTGTATCTTTCTAAGGCTCTTGCCAAGGACTGAAACAGCATCTCCCTAATGGGGTGAAAAATTATGAGGAGAGGAGTTTGATTCTGTCCTGAGACAGTGGCTTAGGAAGAAATTAAACCAATTTAATAGAGCCCCTCTTTGTTAGTTTACTTCCTCTTTTTTTCTTCCTCAGAGTGCTTGCAGCTAGTTTTTCCAACATCTGTTCACAAAACTGAAGCTTCAAATAATTGATAAAAAATTTTCTGGCTTCTAACTCTTGAGGACAGCAAATAGAAAAGTTTGGGGTGCAATTGGTTCTTAATGCTCTTACACATGGAACAGTATCTGTTGGTGTTTTTCCAGAGGTAGCTGCATCTTTCACCAGTATCCTTTTTATTTAACTCAGTAAACTAGTTAATTTTTTTCTTAACAGTCCTTCTAATATAGTTTCAGCTCTATGGCCATCAGTATGGAGCTACAAGCTGCTTACCAGACTTTTAACTTCTGGTTACTCTAACGGGAATTTTCAAAATACCAGGGCATGAAGGCATGTCAGAGGGTAGGCATAAAGTACAGGACTTTTGCATATTTTTAATTTACTTTTTCTACAAAGCACATTTAAAACTGTGTTCATCCTAAATCAAAATTAAGGCCTGTCTTAGTGTTTGATTCTGCTTCTGTGTGTCACATGCTGGGTGCTTCAGGAAAATATTGTACACTTTTGACTGCCAAGAAATAGATTGGTTCTCTGCAATATCAAGTTGGAAGAGGGAACAGGCCTGTTCCTATATAGGATACTTTTGAACGCACAGAACACTCCCAACAAATATGTGTGTTCTGATAGGGTTGTTGCACAACTTAAAAAAAACCAAAAAGCACAGTTCACTGGCTGTCATTTGACTCTGAATCTTTCCATGATAAATTTCCAACTTGCATCTAACCAACTGCATGTTTATGTTGGAAAAATAATCAGCATTTGATAGAAGACTTGGTGCTGCCATTGAGTGAGGAAAAACTAATCTATAGTTTTTCCACCAGAAGGAATCTAATGAAAGAGTTTTCATGTCAGGGAAATACTCAACCAGCTTTGAACGCTATTGCAGTGTGTAAGGGTTTTGTTTGGGTGAAGGGAGAAATGGTTTCTCAAGTGTCTGGTGGTAATCAGTGCAGCTTTTCCTTAGCATTCTGCTCTTAATGAAAAGGTACACCTGTAGTGTACTCTAATAGCTGCTGGTCCTGGGCAAGTCAGTCTTGGTCAGCATCAGAAAAGTGGCAGCAGGGTAGCCAAGCAGAGAAGAGTGAAGAATCTTTGGTTTTGTCTTATGAATACAGACATAAAGCCCTGGACTTCTATCCTTCTAGCTCAAAAATATGCAAGGCATATTCTGATGTATTCCATATGTTTTTCTTGAAAATATGATCATTATTGCACTTTGTGACAAATTGAAACTGGAGTAGGTTTTATCTGGTTTTGCCAGGTGATACTGTGTCCTTGTGTGCTACTGCATCTGACAAAAGAAGTCAAAGAAGCATCTTGTGAAATTAACAAATGAAATGTTAATAGTTACATAGAAGTGATGTGATGGTGTGATCATCTTGTCTTTTGGATCACTGAAAGCTGTGCTGAAACATGAATATGTCTTGTATTGTCATCCTTCAGTATGAGTCAATAAAACCATACAACTGTGGTGTTTTAGAAGTGCTGCTTGGTATGCTTTTTTTTTTCTTACTATGGCTGTATTTTCCAGGAGTAGACTCACTGTTAAACATTAGGCCTGACAATATGCCAGATCAAAAGACAGACTGGTTTTGTCTAGAATGCAAAGTGCCTGAACTTGCAATGAGACTGGATAAATACCAGAACGTACTACAGAAGGCTGGAGACAGCATTTGTTCATATGACTAATTTCAAACAGGCCATAAGTATGTTTTCCAACTTACGTTAATGTATAACTCAGACATCGAGTTACTGTGGGGAGTAAGTGAAACTGAGGATAGTAATTTAGTGAGAAACATTCCAAATGTTTTGTTTAGTATCCTTACTTTAGAAATTAGTGTTCTTGTTCATCCTGGCATGTTGTAAGCTAATGCTTTTTACTTTACAACTATAAACCTTTAGAGTTGCTGAAGGACAGCCAATGGAAGAAGTAGTTCAAGAAATGACGTTAGATGAGTGGAAAATTCTTCAGCAACAGAATCGACCAAAGCCTGAATTCAACATCCGGAAGCCAGAATCCACTGTTCCTTCCAAAGCAGTGGTGATTCACAAGTCAAAATATAGTGATGATGTAAGCATTGCCTCAGGAATTCTGTAAACTCTGCTTTATGCCCAGAGTTAGGAAACTGTCTCTGTTCTTTTTCTACTAGTTTTAGTATAACCCAAACAGACTAGAAGTTTGTATCTAAGCTTTGTTACTGTAATGACATATATGCCCCCAAACTTGCTTTAAACTTACTGTCTGTTCATTTTCTTCTCTTGGCTCATCACTCCTGTTTTGTGTGTAAATACGCAATCCATGAAGTTATTCTACATTACGGCTCAGTCTTAGCAATATAAAGCCTTGCTGCTGCCACCTGTGTAGATCTCTGGTAATGCTGCTAGAGAAACTTGGTTTACTGAACACTTCTTGTCTTAACTTTGAATCCCATCTAGCTTACTTGCTGGTATACACTTGTACATATATATTAAACTCAGGTTTTGGTATCTGTTAGTGTGGATACTAACTGTCCTATTTCTCACGTGTGCTGGGTCCCCGCTTTTATTGTGTACTTAGAATATATGATTCCCCCCCACACTGTTTTAGAGTCCCACTTCTTAGAAATAACTCTGGAGAGCTTGTTCTGCATGTATGAATGCACATATTATCCTTTGTCTAGTTATAATATAAACATCAAAACTCGCAGCTGTTTAAGTCTTAATCAGTTTAGGTCATTGAGTGCTTCCAGGGAGAGACACTAATACTGAAGTGGCCTGCATCCTTTTTAGCCTGGCTTTTGGTGGTCACAGTTGTCATTATCCCATCTTCCTTCTCTGAGGGAGATGGTGGTAGGGATGAGGAGAATATCTTTCACAAGCTCTAAAGAAAGTATGCAAGTGTGTGAAGTGTGCATGCGAGTTGCTGTTCTTTTTGCCTGTAAAGTTCCTTGGCTGGCAGTATCAAAGGACTTTGTCAAAATGAACATAAAATAAGAGGTACAAGAACTGCATAACATGGACAAGTCAAACCTCTTTGTTAGACATTGTGTAAAGTAAGTGATTCATCACTGTATGAGATGAGTTTACCTATGTGTTAACATTACTACAGTGCACATTAAAATTACGGTGGGAAATAGTCTTACATCCACTAACTACTAGGAATACACAGAGTTAAAACAACAGTAGTCTCACAGCTGCAGACAAATTGACTAACAGATCAGGTAGCAGCCAAATACTGTGCTTTGCTATGGCCTTTTAACAATTAGTTGAAGATAATTGTAGGTTGTGTGATTCTCTAGTCCCTTAGAAAACATTGTAGATTATATTATTTCTGAAAAAGCTCTTCAGTGTTACAGACCGGGTATGGAAGAATTTGTTGCCAGGACTCTGAGCCAACAAAAACTATCCCAGGCATCTGGGAAGATGCAATTGCCTCACCTCTGTTAAAACCCTGTGCAAGTTAAGGCCTGCCTGCGACTCTGGATGTCATCTTGATTTATCTGCTGCTTAGTCTGTTATAAAAGTATGCGTGTGTATATGTACTGGGGAGGGGAGAAGGCTGTACATGGAAGCTGTAGGCTTTAACCAGATCTTCTTTTTAGCTGCAAAAAGAGAACTTTGAAGATGATTCTCATATCTTTCGAAGACCAGTGAATGACATAACATCTCAGCTGGATATTAATTTTGGGAGTCTTCCTCGCCCTGGCCGTGGATTAAGAGGAGCACGAGGTGGTCGTGGTCGTGGCAGAAGAGTTGAGGAGACGGGACCTCGACCAGAAGTAGTGGTAATGATTTTTGTGGTCTTTATTGTTCGCTTAGGGAGGTTGGTTTTTTTTTTTTGTAGTTGTTGTATGTGTGTCCCACCCCTTTTTGTGTGGAATTATTGATTACTGTAGTGACAGGTTTGTTTCTAATTCCTGCCTCATAGTATGTTGGTCTGGTTATTTTGGGTTCTTGACCCATATCATGTTACTTAAAATTAGGTATCAGTTCAGGCTCACAACTCTTAACACATAAATTTGAAAAGGTCTCATTCATTGCTTTGATGGTAACTAGAGGAAAGGATACAGCAAAGATTTGTTTCTACAATGAGCCTTTATATGAATTTGAAAATAATTAAAATTACTAAAGGCTTGTATCCCTTACAAAAATTTCAGCGTAGTACAGTAATGGCATTTTGATTACTGGGAGTGAGGTAAGTGAATCTGGGATCCTACAGATTAAGACAGAATCCAACAGCATCCTACAGAATGATACAAGTGTTCAATTCAACCATTAAGAAAACTTCAACTGACCTTTTTCTCTTAAAAAAAAAAATGCACTGAAAAATGACATTTTTTTCTTCATACTAACTGAAGGTCTCAGTTTAATTCTGCCTTACTCATATGAGAGAAATACTTCAAGGTTGTGACCTTACTGTATGATACAGAAGTTATTTGATTAATTTGTTTCGTCTGAATGAAAAAAGCACTTTATAATAACGGAGCATAGAGTTTTAAACTACAATCCAATACATGCAGTAACCTTAGGATGTAAAAAGATAATAATGCTGCTTCTAAAAATGACAGTATTTTGGGTGAGATTGCTTTACTCATTCTCTTCATTTCAGGGCTGCAGAACTTGTGATGCTCAGGTCCTTTCCAGGCAGTAGATCAGCATTATAAATATATTCACACTGAAGAAATTATAGTAGTCATAACTTCTGAGATAAATGCATAGCATTTTGTCACAGTTTAATTGCAGGGCGACAATAAACAGCAGCACATGTTTTGTGAACCCCCTCCCCTTTTCCCCCCCTCTCAATCTCCCGTCCCTACTAAGGAAAGGCAATAGGAGGGCAAAGAGCGAGAGGACTTGCAAGTTGGAAAAGTGTTAAAAATGTTTTACTGATACTACTAATAAAATAGAGAAAATAATACAAAATACACAAAACCAATCTTGAAATTCCCCAGCAGCTCAGCAGCGGCAGCAGCAGAACAGGCACCCCGAAGTCCTGGGTTGGATTATGCAGCAAGCTGGAACTGGATTCAGTCTGTCAGTAGGCCTCAGATCACAGGGACAGCAGGCAGGGTCCTCCCCAGATGTTGGCCATAGTCAAAGAGAGCAAGACCCTCATGATCTCCCACCTTTATATGATGTATGATGTGGATGGGATGGAATACTTAGGTGGTCAGTTTTAGTCACCTGTTATGTTCGTTCCTCCTTGCAAATACGTGATGTGCATTCTTATCAGTGACCTTGCATTCCATTGCTGTGTCTGTTTACAAAAACATATAGCCAACTTCAGAAAAGTGCAGTTACTTAAAAGAACTTAGCTGAAAAGAAAATTCACTAAAAGAGAAACTGGTCTTGTTTTTGACAAAACCAGGACACATTTCTGTGATAGTGATGGATACAAAGCATTTAACTTGAATAGAAGACCCCTTTTCAGGGTAAAATACATGTACATAGCTGTCAGATGCTTTTGAAATGCATTCATTTTTACAAAGCTTCCTTTCTTTCTTTCTTTATAGGTGCACCTTGTTGCTCCAAATCCTGATGATCCCGAGGATTTTCCAGCCTTAGCTTGAAGAACCGTGATGAAGGGTGGTATTTCAGAGTAGCTTTAGTGTAGCTGTGAAGAGACCAGTTTTATGCTGGTGTGGATAAAGAAAGTCTGTTGCTACTGGAAAAGCTGTTTGGGTGTTTGGTGTGGAATGGTTGTGGCCCTGTGCTAGTGGAGTTGGGTTCTGGGGATACTGGTGGGCTGGGATCCTGCCAAAGGTTCCTGTGTCTGCCTCCATTCGTGAAAACTGTGTGAAGGCCTACAGTACTTCACTACAAGTTTTCAAATGAAGTTCAAGAGTACAGTGTTTAGAATGTGTATATAGAGATTATATTAAGTTCTCCATGACACCGTGGTGAAATGTAAACTGTACAATGTAGTTTGCAATTGGGACTCTTATTTCACTATAAATTTGAAAGCTGCTTTCCCTGTTTCCTTGAGTGGGGTGTAAATTTCACACAGTCACAAGCTGCAGTTCTTTGGAGTTTGGCAAATAAAGGAAAGTGCTTATGAGTTTGGGTTTGAAGCATTATTCTGACAGGTCAGAATCACAGATTGAAGCCTTTGCTATTTGGATGTAGTCTGGAGAAAAAGCCAAACAAATTAAAAAAGAAAACACAACCCAAGCACCGTCTCCCCCAAACACCACCCAAACCGAAAAAAAACACCTGAAACTAACCAGCAGACCTTACTCACCCAAAACAGTGATCTTTAAAATTAAGGCAGCACAGATGCTTTTAACTGATAACTGACTAAAAGTCTTGCTTCGGTAACAAGATATAATCTACAACTATTTTGGGGATGTTGCAAGTGAAGTAAAAATTTTGAGCTAAAGACAGAACTCAACTGTTATGCTTTGATTTCAGCAGGACTAACTACAGACTAAAATGTTTCATGCCTTACCAAGAAGTTTGTGAGACACTGGGGATGAGGTGGGATGTCCTTTCATTGCAGTTTTGACATATTTCCTCACTTGAGCCAGATTCCCCTTTGACAGGGAGGAAGTTAGGGTCACTTAGAGCCGTTTTTGTGGATCTGAGAGAAATGAGATGGTGCCAGAAGCGATAAGGAAAGGAAATGAGAAGAGAACTACACTGGACATTTTCAAAGTAGCTATTGGCCTCAAAGGAGTTGTCAAATGTCTGTTCAACTTGAACTCATTCTTTCAATTTACTGAGAAACCAGATGAATATTAACTTTTTTTCTTCCTGTTCTCTGCCTCACTTTGTCTTATTTCACTTCTAAGCAGTCTCCTCTGCAAGTGAATAGTGTTACGACACTTGAAGAAAAAACAACAATTTTGCTTTGGATTAAGCTCCAAGAGTATGAAGAACCTTAACATAACTCTTTTCTCAGTGGTAAGGCTTTACACAAGTAGGATATATCATCCTAGGAAGGCTACTGACTCTTTTCTATGTGGTCCAAACAGATGGTCTGTGAAGTAGTGCTGCCCAAAGGACTTACGTTGTTGAATTACTTATATGACAATTTGCTATAATGAGAGATTTTTGGATTCTAGAAGGACCTTGTTTTAGTGGCATAGAGATACTCTGACAACCTGTAGTAAAAAAGAATGTACAGAAGCAAAGTGCAGGTGTTAGAGGAACCCATGCTGCTGCTTTTTGAGTAACTGATCTCAATGAAATAATGTATATGACTCTTTCACCTTGTTGGAGCAAGCTACTACTTGGAATCGCTGCAGTTTAAGATTTAATTGCTGCTGCTATTTTAATAGGTGTCTGGGTATTTCTGCCAAAAAAATGACAATTTCATTATTGGAACATAAATTATTTTGTCTGTGGGTGGTCTTGTTCTTCCCTTCCTGTTCCCCTTATCCCCTTGGACAGAGAAGAATGTGTCTGAATTTTTGTTTTTTTGCAGGGGTGAGTGTATGTATAGGTGTGAGGAGCTCCATTGCAAGGCTTACCTCTGTTTTCCATTGTCTTTTCTAAGGTGTAGCCACCTCTTTTACCAACACCTTAAGCAGTTAAATGCTTAAAAGGAACCCTTCATTTTTCTACTAAAAATTTGAAACCTTGTTATTCTGCTGGACTGAATCTGGTAAAATGCAGATGGTTCAGTTTTGACTGTTCTCTGGGAAGGCTGAAAGGATTGTTTTATTTTTCAGTCTGGTTCCTGCTTACACTTCTAACTTTGATCTGTTTTTCAAAACAGAATTACAAGTGGCTTCTCTGGGGAATGCTTTAAAGGACTTGTTAAAGTGTATCTGAATAATCAGCGTTTGGTCAGCAGATTGTTAAAAAAAATGTTGTATGTGGGTTTTTTTATCTTTTTGTTTTATTTTTTTTTGTTTGTTTGGGGTTTTTTGTTTTTAGTTTGGTTTTTGTGTGTTTGTTTTTTGTGTTTTTTTTTTTTTTAAAAAAAAAGCTGATTTTAGGACTGCTTAATAACAATGATAATAAACACAACCAGCCAACCAAAGCCCCCAAAACTTTGAGGTTTAGTGTAATTGGTTACTGCTTATTAAACCAAAAGTGTCATAGAGCAGCTAGGTGTTAAACTTTTGTGTCAGACTTGAGTATGGCTTAAGAGTTTCTCTAGTTGGTAGTATCTAAGTATAGAGAAGGAATTAATTGTAGGTGGTGACAGTGATATGATTCCTTTGCCTAGCTGTGAAAAGAGAACTTTTTAAATCTCAGTCATCTGTCATATCTAAGGTCCCAAAATAGTTGCATCTGTTAACCACGTCTGCTGCAAACAGTCACTGCTGGTTTAGCTTTACTCCTTCATGTAGAGCAAGTGGTAGCCAGTGTAAATATATACAAAAAACACTAGTAAAACATGGCATGCATCTTAGGAAGATATTAAATTGTGTTGCAGATCTTAGTTGCCTTACTCCTTAATGCACTACTAAAAGGTCACTCTGCTGTTAGGATTAATGTAGTGAGTGGCCTAGGAAAAACTACTGCATTTCAGCTTTGAGTTTTAGATTAATGTAAATCACAGTACATTTGCAAAGGAAGGAATTCACCTCTCCACAACAGCGTTGATGCTGTGTGGTCCGCTTGAATCATATGTAGTACTGTGGTATAGAGTTTGTAAGAGTATATTAATATGAAAGTGCCTTTAATGGAAAGAGGAGACAAATATGTGGGGTTAGCATAAGAATACTAAAGAATAAAAAGACTCAGAAGTAAAAAGCCCTGTTAAGAAAACTTCAGTTGATAAATAGGAATATTAAGCAATTGAGCCCATGCGAGATGAGCTTTCAGCTCTGGTTACACTTTTGTGTGTGAAAACAAGTCTGGGGGTATGTACAGCCTTTGGGCCCGAACCCAAAATCTGTAGCCCCAGTACACCTATGTCATTAAAGTTATTCTTACATAATGTTCAAGTCATTTTTTTTTCCTTCAGAGTTGTCTCAGCCACATGTGCATGTATATATACACATCCACATAAAAATATGTATCTATATACATTACTTACAACACTGCATGTATATGTTTGTAACACTGACTCATTGTCTCTGGGTCAATAATTGAATGTGTAACAGGGTTATCTTTACAGAGAAAGTACATTTCAGTCACTGAATAACAGGCATGGAATTAGAGCTTTTTCAGTAGCTTGCTGAGCAAGTACTGAACAGTTTGTTTGGAGGGTGAAAACCTCTGGTCCTTGGAAGAAGTAGAAGCTGTTAACACTTTGGGCCTATTACTTAGAATTTAATGTGAAATCCATTAAATCTTCAGCTGGGCTTTATTTGCAAAAAAATGCCTTTGCTGTGATGCAACAAAAGTTGCAGAGAGCTGCATCTTCAGAGCAGCTTTAGACACTGCGTCACATTTAACGGCAGCGTTATGTTTCAGACAAACTAGCACTTAATATTTTTGCTCTCCCTGTTTGGGTAGCCAGTGTGAATATCTGTATTGTGTGTTTTGTTGTTGCCATGATATTTTACACCTAGTTAACAGGAATCGATAAGCTGCTTTCTGCTTTTAGTAATGGTAGTTCCTCTGTCTAGATTTGTACAGCAGTTGCCATTTGAATGAAAGATACTGTGTTTTGCGTAATATAATTGAATTAGCAGGGTAGCATTTCTGAAAGGTAAAAATAGCAACAACAAGGTACGGATTTATTCTCTTCTGGCAAGATAAAAGACACACTATAATCCAGGAATTCTGTGCCTGCTAATGTTTTGGTTGTATTTCTGGTACTTATAGATAGAATGCTGTTTTCAGAGGTTTTCCTGTCTGTAGCAAAGGCTCTGGACTTTGGAAGCTATTGAGGGAAAAGTAAAACCTAGTAACTGTTTCAATGAAGCTTCCACTGAAGTGAAAGATGACCATAGGCTGGAAAAGGTCTGATCAGTGGGAGGAAGGGAAGGAACCCCAACAAACCAACGTTAAATAATAATTCACTTAAAAACAGCGATGATGTTGGTGTGGAAGAGACGGACAAAAAGCACCTAGAAGCATGACACTAGGACAAATGTCACCTGTTGTGAGAACAGAGTAGAGATTCAGTCTGAGGAACATGGCATTTTGGGAAGAACAATGAAAGATGGATTTGGTAATAGCAGAACTCAAACTTGAGAAGAAGCACAAGCTTGTCTAGACAGAAACTGGCTTTGAAGGAGGGGTAATAGGAGGCTGAGCCCTTCTACTGAGTAGAAAACCAAGGAACTGCCCTGTCATCTTTAGAGAACGGCATGAAAGCACTGATGGAGGTAAAAGCAAGCTCACACGTAAGAATGGGCCTCCACAGTGCAAATTGTCCTGCTGTCTACAGCAATCACTTTGGATTTTCTTGCTGCTTCCAAGGGTACTCTCCTGTCAGCTTTCCTCTGTCCTGGCAGGGCACAAGGAGTTTGGGATTTACTACTTTATCCTGCTTTAACTGGTCTGCAGCAACTGGTGTAGCTGGGAGAGCTGGTAGTGGGAGATGCTTGCGACATTGAAGTGGTCTGTGTGCTGGTGTGCAGCAGGGCCGCTGCCTGCCCTCCTGCAGGGTGGAAAAGAGCAGCTGCTGCTTGGGCTGACTGCTGTAGCCATGGATTCTCTAGCAGCATTGTGGGCTGGGACTGAGTTTGACAAGGAGGACACAGACCAGGAGCAGAGCTGTTTGAAGGACAGACTTCTTAGAGACTGTCCCCCAGACCCCCTTGTCACGCTCCAGCACTTGGACCAGGTTCTTGGAGAAGCCTCATGGATGGAGGGTGTCATGATTAATACCCAATTTACTTGAAGATGGTTGATGTCACATGGCATTTCTGATTTAGAATGATATAAAGTACACTGAAAACACAACGCATGTGAGTTGCACTTTGCAAAATACAGCAATTGTAGTACTCAGTTCCATCACAATTCCAGTATGAATCCCATTACTGGTCCCTGTGATATCCTCGCCATCACCACGCAGGGTGTCCCCAGTCACTGGGAAGGAATAGGAAGGTCAATGCCAGCTCAAGCCCGTTGCTCTCTTAGAAATTGTTTTGGTACTTGTCTGGGGCTTATAGTCTATGTATTAACTCCCCCAATGCTGGTCTGGCCCACTCAGGGAGACATCCACTCTCTCTAAGGAACCTGGGGAGAAGCATTGATACCACCAGTTCATCTGCTCAGCTGTGGATGGTGGTTTATCTAAAACAAAAGCTGCCCCATCCTGGTCCCCTTTGTGTTGAGATAGTCATTGTCTTTACAACAGCCACCTTCCTTGTGTCCTGAGCTTCACGAGCACATGACCATTGCCCACCTCAGCCTTATTCCGTTTTAGGGGCCTGCTGGTCAGTCACACCCATGTGAAACCAACCCCCAAAAAACACAAAAGCAAGAAAAAGCAAACATCTCTTCTTCAGCAAACTCTTAAGGAGTTAGGGTTGAAGCATCCCATTTAACACCAGCCCTCAGTTTTAATCTACTCCCCCATAGGCTATGTAGAAACTGTAATGCAAAGGGGGATACATAGAGTCAAATCAGAGTTATTTAGAAGTGCTATAAGCATATTATTCTCACAGTGCACTAACTTCTCCATGTATTTGACCTTTGCCACTGTAGGATTTTTCAGTCCTCTGCCCTCCGCTGCCCAGTGCCACAACTCCTCAAATTGCTGATGGTATGATAGGGCTAAACTGTGTTTTTCTCTGGACATCACGTACACAAACCAAAGCTTTCCCAGGCAAAAACCCATCATTCACTCTTCAGCAGGCAACTAGTTTGTCAGGAAAATGTGGTTTTTAAACATCCATGAAAGTTCGGAAAAATCTGTGTTCATCTGTTGTAAGATGATCCTTTCTACACAAAAAAACATCTCTTCGAAGCGTTTCCTTGCTTGTCAAACATGCTCTGCTTGGGGTATGAAAATTCTGCATTTTTTTTAATGTGGATAAAGCAAGGGTGATTATAAGTATTTGACTTGATCAATATTTTCTGCTGTTGTGTTTGGATTTTAAAAAAAAAGACTAAACCAGAGCACCATCAACTCTTATGCAAAAATAAGTGTTACTGAAAATTCAGTTTTTACTTTTTGAGAAGCCTTCACTTTCATGGTATCAAAGTATATAGTATTTAATATTATGCCTGTTTCCAAAAATGAGTACTACATGATCATAGAGGAAGAAAACCAATTAACTAGAACCTCATTGTTCTATCTTAACCATGTTTGTACTGGGTAGCAGTATCTTAACAATTCAAATATGATTGCTATTGTTTTCTGAAGTGAGACCCCTGAAATTTAGAGCCAGAAGGTCTCTCTTTTTGAAATGAGAAAAGTAAATGTTTTAAGGATTTGTACTTTAATTAAAGGTTTTCAGGCAGCTGAGGTTCTTGTGTTATTTTTCAGAGCACATATGAGTCAGTGTGGTATAGATATGAGGGGTTTGTGTTGCATTTTTTTAGAGTGCTGGTAATAAAAGAAAACAAACTTCTGATTATTATTTTTAATTTTACACAATTCATGTTTACAATTCTCACTATTCAATATTTTGTATAAAATCAAATACAATATGCAGTATTTTCAAATGAGACACAAATGCATATTGAACTACTTAATATTACAAGATAATATGAAGCTTTATCTTAAAAATACCTTCAGCAAAATAAACTCCCATTCTGTCAATCCAAGTTAAAAAAATATGATTAGAAATATACAATTTAAAAATAATCAGGATGAACAGTACTGATTAGTCAAGGAATTTCAGATCTTGGTAGTCTGTACATGAGTTTACACAAGACAAACAGTCTGCAAACCATTAATATAAAAACTGCAGTGCAACAAACTGGTGAACATCACATTTTTCTTTTTTTTTTTCAATTTTAATGCATGAGTCTCTACAAATATATTCTTTCAAATCAGCAGCACTTCCTCTGTTGTCATACTGGGGCAAAACCACAAGGTCTGGGTTAACATCTGAGTTATGTTACTGATGCTGTAATGGACGTTAGCAGTTTGACCCAAGATATTACAGCTTTTGAGTGTCTTGCATACTTTTGAATAAGAGATCAAGGGAGAATCCATCTGCCATGTATTTGAAAGAGGGAAAAGAATTTCAAAGGGAAAACTACTTATTGATGACAGCAGAAATAACTTTGTCCAGCTGCTCTGTGGTACAACGGTGATGCAGCTGATGCCACATGTTCCATTTTGGCACTTAATACTTCACAATTCAAAAAAGATTTAGAAACCAAGGACTCCCTCACCCATGCCCTCTCTTCATTCTTGTACTTAAGACAGCTTTGGTATGGTATATCAAAAATGCTAGCCAAAATACTGAACATTCAGAAGAACAAACTAAGCCATACAATTAGATGGGATAAAATGAGGTAATGAGGTAATTTTACATATAAGGGTGTTTTGAGAGTTTGAATGTAAAATCCCTTTGATATTTGTGTGTTTCTCCATAAGACGCTGGGTGGTGGAAGTAGCATCTTGAAATACATTAATGCCAAACACGCAGTTTTACTTTAGCTGGAGTTGCTATTCTGTGTATTTGTGCATTTGTTTTATGCAAATTTACTTCTGATGAACCTGAAAATGCTAATGGCTCTGCTGGTTACTTTAAAAATGGCAAATTCTAGTTTGGAGTTTGGAAGGAGTGTGAAATAGAATTATTACTTTTAGGTTAAAAACAAAGGTTCTAAAAGAGGAAGCTCAGCTGAGACAAAAGCAAAGCCAAACACGGTAAATATTACTAAATCTTTCTTGTTTTGACTCTCACCCTCTCACCTCACTAGTTTCATCCCTTTTGCCTTCTAAAGTAAGAATTTTCTTTGAAAATTCACACATTCATATTTGCACAATGTACGTACTGTTGTAGTTAGCTGTACTTCAGCTTTTGAGCAAGTGGCTGACATAAAAAAAAAGACAAGTTTCAAGCACTGTATTGGGGTGAATTCAGTCTTTCTCTTTTAGGTGCTTTTCATCTAGAAGAACATGGTGAGGGTGAAGATTAAGAGAGGAAGAAAAAATATTTGGAGTCTGAGCCTCAATGGTCCTTTATTTTGCACCATACAAGCCTCTTCTGGTTTTGTATGCAGATTTGCAAATTTTGACTACCCAAACTCATGGATGCCACCTGTAAGCTTGCTTACACTTCACATCCTCCTTCCCCTCCGACTCATGATGCTCTTGCCACAAAGTGTTTTCAAGCCAAAGTACCAATTCATGTTGGTGTTCACAGATCACCACCCTAGCAGAAAGCTCAGTTTTTATTTAAACCATGTAGACTGCAATTAGTCACTGAACCTGTCCATTTAGATTAATGAAAAGAAAATTATCCCCCTTGTAGAAGTAATCTGTATCCCCTTAAAAACTCGAGTTATTCCATCACTAACATTTCAGCTCTCAGTTTCTTTTATTTTCTACTGGAAGAGTCACTAAATAAGCTGATAAGTGTTTCATGATTAAGGCGATGTGGTAACAGTCCTCGTCTGAGGGATATGCAGCTATACACTTGATTGGCAGACAAGGGTACACCACCGCAAAGCCAGCTTTGAGATTTCACAACGTGAAAAGTGGCAGGGGAAAAAAAAAGCTGCCAGTGTTTGAAGACAGTCTTGTAGTGGATGAAGATTTCAGTCTCAGGTGGATTCCTTGAAAAATTACACTGCTTTTTACCACAGGTTTTAAAGTGTTAGTTTGATGTTAAAAACTATACCTGCCCCTGAGTTCCACTACTCATCTCAGTTGTGCAGCAAGCTCATTTTCCCCTTTTTGTTGCTGTACTCATTAAGTGTCTCAAAGCTAAAAAACAGTGACATCCGTATATTATCAAGTGTACCAATAAAACCCAGGAAAAATTCTTACCTTTGAGATATGGTAATCTAAAGTTTCACCCAAAAGACTTGAATATAGGAAAAGAAACAGTAATGATATTTCAATATGACAGCACTGCTTTAAATGGTAAGCTGTTTTTCCTTCTCCTTAAAATCGTACCAGATTTAAAGCAATTACAACTAGTTAAAATAGCCATTGGTTGTGAATAACTAAAAATTATTACTATTAAAAACAAGTTAATTGCTTATAGTTAGTTTTTTTTCAAAATAAACCACACAACCTTTGAAAATAAAGCACTCTTTGGTGGACAATAGTTACTTTGTGTACTCAATACTGCGGCTTCATAAAAAACTTCATACAAAATAAGAAAGAATAGCCAGTTAACACAGGAGAGTACCAATACTATAAGAAAAAAGCTTTTGTGGTTGATTTTCAGTCTCAAGTGGAGACTTGAGCCCAGTCTGAATGGACAACACAGATTAATATCCTTAAAAGCTCCCACTGTCTGGTCATTTCTGGTGGTAAGCAGCGAAGTGATTGCCATCACAATTTATACACATGCATCATACATACTAGCAAGCCCTCTTTATAATGGAGAGCTTAAGTATTTACACCTGAGTCTGAATGTACACAGATTTTGTTGTTTTTGTTTGAGGAAGTGTTAGCACATAAGGAAAGTGCGTACCAAGCATGGTGACAGTTCATTTTATTCTACAAGTATGGAAGAGATTCTCCTGTTTTGCTTTTGCTGAAAAACTGAGCCAAGGTTATCTTCCTTGCATTGCATCGCATCAAGTCCTCTTTAGTCACATCCCCTTCACTCCTGAATATCCTCTTCAACACTGGTTGCTTATTTGAAATTTAACGCAATACTGTTCTAGTCCGTGAGACGGATTGGCTGCTGAAATAAAACATATTTGAGGAAAAAAGTTAAATATGTAGTCAATATGTTTTTCAAACAAACATTTCTGGCAAGGTAAAATGAGCAAACGATACTTCAAAGAAAGAAGCAGAAGATAAAAGTCACTGTACTTAAGAACACAGTGACACTGGCTGTAAAGAAAGCACGGACTGGTCTGATCACAGACAACATGAAGAAAGGTTCCGTTCCATACAGAAAAGCAAGAGAGGATTCAAAGTACAATAATTTCATTAAGCACATTTGCTGTAAAGCATTGCTATTCTTTCTCTCCCTCTGAGGTATCAGACTGTAGGAAAAGTAGAAAAAATAGTAAAAAAAAACATTAATTATTTTAAAGCTAGATTTAGATTACATACAGACAAGCTCTGAAATGCTGCAGGTAGTTTTCAGTGTTGAACCAAGGGTGCAGAAGGCTGCTTTATAATTGCCAGCGAAGCAAAAGCATATGAGATTTTTAAAGCATATTCCTCTTTCTTAGTTTTTGTGATAGACCTCTCTGGTTAAAAGAAGTAAAGGAATCTATACTGTACAGTTTTTGTAGATTTTCTCCCATACTGCAAATTATTTTTTCGTTATAACTTCACCTGCGTTCCCTTAAACACCTCTACCTACCAAAATTCCTTCACTATTCAAGATTTCATTTCTAATCAACTAGCTACTATATAAATAATCCTAATTCTGTTATGTGTGGTAACATGGAAAAGACTTTCATTTGTGTCTTACTGAATCACGTTCTTTTGGATCTGATGCATGCACCTTCCTAAAATACAAACTTCTCAGTAATTGGCAAATTATGTCCTAACTGGAGAAATAAGGGCATTCACAGAAAAAGGCTGTAACGCTCTAGTAATGTGATTTCTTGCAAATCAACAGCAGTGTTATTTCAGTAACAAGATATAATGTGTTATGTCCACCAGTACTGGTCTTTTGTAGATGGTACCTGATGTCTGAAAATGTTCTGCACAGGAAATGCAGTGAATGGTTACCAATAGGACTGAAATTCCCTAAATTCTCTTTGCAAAGCCAGAATTGAGTGTTTTAGCTGCAAATGCCTGTTTTGGCTGAAAAATCATTCTGGCAATGTTCTATCATAGTATCTCCAACAGTCTGAAGGATGCAATGGCGAATGAATTAACCAGCTCTGCAGATTATACTGTATTAGGATGGGTCGCAAATGTGATCCATCTATAGGAAGAATTGACTAAAATTATCTGAAGCATCCACAAATGAGATTAATGTAGAAATACTGCAAGATGTTTCCACTGGAACATATCAGACAAGAAAATGAAAAAGTAAGGGTACACAGTGATGTTGGAAGTTCAGAGAAGGCAACAAGGTCTTGACAGATGTTGGTTAGGGCATGGTCTCAGTTTTGTAATAATGATTATTCTCTACCCTGCAATCTATTTTATCTGGAATAGGTCAATCAGTTTGAGCACTATGAGGTAAAGAAAACTGCACAGACTTTGAGAAATTAAAATAAATTTAGGCAAAGTAACAAAGGGATGCTTAAAAAAATGAGTGAGGTTTTGCCAAATGCTACAGGAAAAATAAAAGGACACCTAGAAGATTTCCTCCACGAACTGGAGGAAAGCAAATGTCACTCCAGTCTTCAAAAAGGGCAAGAAGAGGACCCAGGTAATTATAGACCGGTCAGCCTCACCTCTGTCCCTGGGAAAGTAATGGAACAGCTTGTCCTTGGTGCCATCTCAAGGCATATCAAGGATAAGAGGGTTATTAGGGGCAGTCAGCATGGCTTTACCAAGGGTAAGTCATGCTTGACCAACCTCATAGCCTTTTATGAGAATGTAACAAGGTGGATGGATGATGGCAGAGCGGTGGATGTGGTCTGCCTTGACTTCAGTAAAGCCTTTGACACAGTCTCCCACAGCATCCTCACAGCTAAGTTGAGGAGGTGTGGTCTGGACAATAGAGTAGTGAGGTGGATTGCAAACTGGCTTAAGGAGAGAAGCCAGAGAGTGGTAGTCAATGGTGTGGAGTCTAGTTGGAGGCCAGTATCTAGTGGAGTGACTCAGGGGTCAGTACTGGGGCCAATATTGTTCAATATATTCATTAACGATTTAGACAAGGGAATAGTGTGCACTGTCAGCAAGTTTGCTGATGACACTAAGCTGGGAGGAGTGGCTGACACGCCAGAAGGCTGTGCTGCCATCCAGCGGGACCTGGACAGGCTGGAGAGCTGGGTGGGGAATAACCTAATGAAATTTAACAAGGGAAAGTGTAGAGTCCTGCATCTGGGCAGGAACAACCCCAGGTTCCAGTATAGGTTGGGGAACGACCTATTAATGAGCAGTGTAGGGGAAAGGGACCTGGGGGTCCTGGTGGACAGCAGGATGAACATGAGCCAGCACTGTGCCCTTGTGGCCAGGAAGGCCAATGGCATCCTGAGGTGAATTAGAGAGGGGGTGGTTAGTAGATTGAGAGGTTCTCCTTCCCCTATACTGTGCCCTGGTCAGACCCCATCTGGAGTATTGTGTCCAGTTCTGGGCCCCTCAGTTCAAGAAGGACAGGGAACTGCTGGAGAGGGTCCAGTGTAGGGCAACAAAGATGATTAGGGGAGTGGAGCACCTCCCTTATGAAGAAAGGCTGAGGGAGCCGGGTCTCTTTAGTTTGGAGAAGAGGAGACTATGGGGGGACCTTATTAATGTTTATGAATATATAAAGGGTGGGTGCCATGAGGATGGAGCCAGGCTCTTCTCGGTGGCAGAGAACGATAGGACAAGGGGTAATGGGATCAAGCTGGAACACAAGAGGTTCCACTTAAATTTGAGAAGAAACTTCTTCACAGTGAGGGTAACAGAGCACTGGAACAGGCTGCCCAGGGGAGTTGTGGAGTCTCCTTCTCTGGACACATTCAAAACCCACCTGGACGTGTTCCTCACCTAGGCGTTCCTGCTCTGGCAGGGGGATTGGACTAGATGATCTTATGAGGTCCCTTCCAATCCCAAACATACTGTGATACAGTGATAACATCAAGGTACTGCATTCTAAGTCCATGAAATTGTACAGTCATACCAAAATACACTTTAAAGGGACCAGCACCCTCTCAGCTGACAGGATCATTAAGAATTCCAAAATTGTGACATTTTAGGATAAGTTTCTTTATTTGATCCAAGCAAAAAGTGACTGAAATTCTTTGACCTCAAAAGTTAGAAGAAATAGAATTTGGAATTAAATATTTGTGGTAGGAGTTTCACAGAATCAGAGAATCGACTGGGTTGGAAAAGACCTCAGAGATCATCAACTCCAACCCTTGGTCCAACTCTAGTCCGTTTACTAGATCATGTCACTAAGTGCCATGTCCAATCTCAGTTTAAAAACCTCCAGGGACGGCGAGTCCACCACCTCCCTGGGCAGGCCATTCCAATGCCTGACCACTCTCTCTGTAAAGAATTTCTTTCTAATAGGCATCAAAATATGAAGTAGTTTTTGGAGTCTGAGATCAACCTGATACTTGGTCCTCATAGTCATAAATCTGGCAATACACCTGAGGAATTTATTTCAAAATAACTGAAAATTCTATGATCTCTGTGTTAGAGATGCTGTTTCCTCCGAAGGACAGGTATTCTCATCTCACGCAATAAAAAGGTCAGCTTGGAGGTGTGTTCTCCAGAAACTGAAAATCTCTTGTTCAGTTACATGTGCATGTGTACAGTTACCAAGTGCTGCAAGAACTTGGAACTGGGAGAGGCACGAAGAACAAAACCAGAGCGCAGAATCCCATCAGTTCTGCTTGGACCAAAACTGACATGGTGAAAATAATACAAAATTGAGAAAAAAAATGAACGAAACAAACAGGAAAACCCTGAGAAATACTTCAGATTTTTAGTAAAACACTAATTTCAGGATAAAATATTATTTTTTAACATATTGTTATACAAATAAAAATGTAATTCATATAGCCACTGCTAGAAATTCTCTGACTAGAATCTCCTGCGGTCTACTATTACTGACTATTTTCTTTGCCTGACAGAGTTAATTTTCTATAACTTCTGTGAACCTTCAAGGTAACAGGATGAGGAAGGGAAAAGAAAAGCTCTGTGGAGAAAAACCTACAAAAGAACTTGGAATTTTCAGCGATACATGTAAATCAAGCTACATAATTCCTTTCTATGTTATTTCCCACCTTTTCCCAAGAAAAGTCTCCTCAGCACCTGACAGAGCTATTCAAAAGTGTTTCACTATAAGCACAAGACAAATTCTGGTCAATTGTAACCACTGGAAATTGCTTGGAAAGTGTTTTAAGCTACACTCTCAGGCTCAGCATTGGTAATGATGTGGACAGGTTCTGTAGTGGGGGCAGGAACACATGCACACACAAAGAAACAAAGCAATAGTGTGGCCATGTGCTGCTGGGCCAAAGGGCACTTTCACTCTTGCACAAATCCATCTGAATTTAAAATTTCCTTAAGCTTTAACAAACAGGTTCAGTTCAGATTATCAGCTGGACTCTCAGCACAAAATCTCATACCAGTATAAAAGCGCATTTTTTAAACTTCACCTCTCCACTGGTGCTGCATCTCAGCTGTCCATCAAATAATCCCTCTTAGTTTTGACTTCATGTACTGACTTCCACCTCTTACTCCAGGCAGAGGTTTCGTAAAGAAAGGGTTTTTTTCCTTTTTGTTACCCTCACCTTCAGTAATTCTGACTCACATCAGGAATTGCAATATAAAATCCTCAAAGTTGAAACACTGAGCAACATAAACAAATGACATAAGATTTAAGGTTCAGATATTCTCAGTACATGACAGAAACCATAAAATCGTTTCTCATTTCCCATTGCCAGGAGGAGGAGTTCAACTGTGGCAAAAGCTCCCGTCAGCAATGGACACGCCAGCTCAAAGTATTTGCCTAGAGAACAGTTACTGGATCTGTAAAGAGGGTAACTCTCACCTTTGTAAACTGTTTTTTCTTGCAGCAGACCTGGTAGTTCTTTTAGTAATGTCTGTACTGTCAGAAATGCTAGGTTCAGAAGTTTTATTTTTCTGAACACTGGACTGCAGAATTACTCTGGAAAGAGTAGGAAAAAAGAAAGATTATATCACCTGAAAGTTTCTAGGAAAACACTGGAAAGAGGATATTACATAAATTGCAGCAGAGCTAACAAGTTATCAGCTGACTTCACCAATCGTTCTGCCTGAAACACATCCTTCTCTTTATAACATCCTTGTTATAATTATGGTAATGCAAGTTGTTTTATTAGGAGCATAGCAGTTTGTATTTTTTTTTGTTGCTGTTTGTTTTTGTTCCGTTTTTTGTTTTTCTTTCAAAAAGAGTGTGACACTAATGGTTTTGATTTTCCTGTTAGGTTTTTGGAAGACAAAAAGCTAAGAAATTTTATTTTAAATTACTGTAACAAAACAAAATGATAAAATATGAAGTATGCAACAAAAACAAACATTATTTTCCAGACTGACACAGAAAGGAATTCAGAAAAAAACCCAAGAAATTCCATTTGTGAAGATCAAAGTCTAAACCTACTTCAATTAACCATGAGACATTCCCTTCAAATGCAGTCGTGTGGGAAAATCACTGCATATTCTGGCATTTTGCTTTTCCAGAGAATTACTCCACCATACTCAAAACTCAGCTTTATGTGCTGGTTGTGCTCAACCGCTTCTCTGGAAGAGTCTAGAGCAATATATTGAGTATTTCCTTAAACAGGCAGATAAAAACCCCATGTTGCTTATATTGATGACAAAATAATTCCAGACTATGAAATACAAACAACTACTTTTAGCTACCAGCCAGCTGGTTTGTAGGAAAACCACATCTTCTGTATTTCACCTGTAGTGCAATTATGATCCCACGGAGACAAAAAGTGACACCTGGTCAATTGAGTCCACAGTTATCTATTTAGTGCATAATTTTATACCTCTGTTCCCCAGTCATTTCATCTGTGGAAGGTTCCAACTAAAAAGCTATGCATCATTTTGGAGATTAAGAGCTAAGAGTAACTTAGCTATTACTGTTTTCTTGCCCTGCTGTTATTAGACTCTAATTTCCAGGGGCTTCACTGAGTCCATCTGTGTCAGCAAATTATATCGGATTGGAAATCAAAACCTTCATTAAGCTGTACAAACTGCAGCCTGGTTGCTTCATAATCTGAAGCAACTGTTTTCAAAGAATCCTAGATATGAACATAAAACGTAACTTTTGGAGCAAAGTGGACAAGCACACATGGGAGAAAATATAAAGTATTTTCACACTCATGTAACATATTCACCAAAAACAGAAATAGAAAAAAACCCTACGCTTTCATTGTTTTATGTGGTTTTGATACTGGAATTAGAATCTGCATCAGATGTAACACAATTTCATCAAAAATACAGCAGTAAAACTGATCAGCAACCTTATTTACCACATAATTCTAGATTGTTTACCAAACATGATTATAGAACAATGAAGTTCAAATATTTTAAATTTCTACTCAAACAAGTCTCTCCTAATGTTTCAGACTTGCAAAGTCTTGTCACTGGATTTGCAAAAGTCCAAAACAAACAGTCTTATCTTCCTCCAAGAGAAGATAACAAGGCTATCGAAATGCAAAGCAAATTCTACTGTAAACACATTCAAAGTCAGAGGTATCAGTTATTCGAGAGGCTGAAAACAAAAACCAGATACCTTCAACATCATATCATACTTCTGTAGAGGACATAAATTCTTCTAAAAAAAAATCTGTTTTCCTTGCATGCCTAAAGTGAAAAGGTTCAATACCTGGAAGTTCACTTTATAACTTCTATTGTGCTTGTAAACCAGTTCTAACAATTTCTAATATTAAAATTATCTTTTCAGTGCCACAGTTTTCATACAACATGAGCAAATTTGCGCTACTGCACTTTCAACTAAGTTTTAAACATGAACCCGTGGTGGAAAAAGACAGGCATTGTACCTTTTATATGTGCCACTAGCAACTTACAGGGCTGAACAGAAAGGTATAAAGCTGGCTTAACCCCATAACATTTAGTCACTGAAACATAAGTGTGACCAAATCATGGCACATGCTGGCTTACCAGTGTTCATGCAGACAGAATTATGGAAAAATCAGGTTTTCTCCTTAAATATATACGTTGCCCTCTATATAAAACGTATGTAATGTACATATAAAAGAAAGCAAAAGTTATTGGAATGTGATATAATGGTTATAATCTTTCTCTTACAAGTGTCCAATCTTTCCAGACACCAGAAGTTTAGAAAACAGCAGCTCAGTATACATGGCTTAAACCCATATACTTATCTAATATGAACTGAAACACTATGAAGTGTTAAGATACCATCTTGCACAAACACTTAAATACTCGTATTTTCAACATATCACAGTCCCTACTTCCCACAGAATTTTATTTTTCTCTGTTCAAAACAAAGGAAGAAAAGAGGTTCTAAATGGGAATGTGACTTATAAAAATAGTCACCATGTATAATTGCACCTTCAAACCAAACCAAACCAATCATATCACCATCTCAAGATTGCTGTTTTCCACCAAAGTGTAGGGAGAAAAGGAGCTGGCTTATGGGATCAGCTCAGAGCCATCTGTGAGCATGGCAGAACCTTTAACATCACCTGCTCTTCAGCAGGTATGTCATTTTTGCATCTCAGTGATACACAACTTCACACAGCTACCCAAGGGTAAAGATTAATTGAAATCCCTGTGAACAACATATTTGCTGAATGATCAGACACGTTTAAATCAGACTAAGACTCTAGACTTCCGAGGCTGATAGCACCTCAAGGAAAACAGACGAGGCCCCACGTGTACATGACCTGACATGCTGTTACAGCTGAACACCCAGAGCTGTCTTCGGAATATACTATTACCAGCTCAGGAGCAGTAACAGTGCTGTCAGAGTTTTTATTAGAATGCTACTGCATACATGTTTAAGGTAAGAGACTATCTTTAATGCATAGAATTTTGATTAAACATAATTAGACTAGCAGCCTCACTTGACAGGAGGTTTGATAAACAGGTTTTATAATGGACATTAGATGAGGCCAAAACAGAGGAAATCCTCCCAAAATATCAGCATAAAAAAATCAGGATACCTACCTTATTGCTGTGTTTGTGTAAAATAGCATGTCATGCTGTACATGACAACATCCAACTTCCAGAAACACAAGCAGAGAGTGCATCTGATGCACACAAAATTTTTATAACCCAATAAAACACGATTGGCAAAAAAAAAAAAAGCAAAACCAGAACATTTCCTGAACACAGGCTACAGGATACTGTAATAGCCACACTACCAAAACAGGTAATCCATGTATTGTAAGAATTTTTCATCTCCAGTTAATCTGTAATGGAAGCATCACTTAGTAGGTCTGAACCTAATATACTCCACAAACACCAGACTAGTTTATACACTACTTTCTTATTCAAGCTAACGTATTGGCCTCCGAACAAATCAAAACCTGCCTAAATGGAACTGTGTTTGGGTCAGTAGCACCATTTTTTAAATAGTTCACAACATTTTTTCACCATTTAACTCTGAGTGGTGTGGGGGGACAGCTCTTACACACCACCAGGACACAAAAGCCCAAACACCACAATCCAAGATAAAACCTCTGAAACTTGAAATGCCAGCAAAGTAATACATCCTGGAGATAAATCTATCCACGCAACAAGCTTTTTAAAAGAAAAATGATTACAGTATCCTAGGGATGGATGAGGGGAAGAGGGGTTACACAGGAGCATGTGTTCTCTGACCTGCGATGGGCATTTTATCCTTGCCAAGGCTACCTGTTTTATGAGGTCTGTCGAATGCAATATTGCTTTCTCCTTCATCACCTCCTGATTTTTAGGAGCACAGGCTGTTTTCCTAAACTACTGTTCCAAGTTATCGATAGGCAACAAGTGACTGATGCTCTTCAGTCTACAGGGCTCCAGCCAACAGGACTCCCAGGCTAGCCCACAGAGATTAACGATCCCGATTGATAATTTGATCTCTCAAAACACAAGGGGCACTAGCTGGAAAGAACATTAGTCTAGTTGTTACAAAAAGCTTAAGCATTTTCTCTTCCCGGATATAAACCCATATTGTATGACTGCTTGAATAGTGACACATGTACCAACATCAGCCTTTTTCCCTCTAGCGAGGGAGCTTTTAGACAGACACAAAAACCGTAAGAGAAAGGAAGGATGATAGTTGAGTGAAACTGATCTTACAGTACAGGAAAACAAAGGATAGATTGTTTCATTTTTTTAACCCATGTTTTAAGTTTAGCTTTTTAGTCTGAGTTCAGAAATCTCAGGTCTGACTTCTGGAAAACACTGAGACAAGAAATCCTGCTACATTTGGTGTAAAATTTTGAAAACAAGCTCTCATTTAAATATGTTATTTCAGAAATCTGTGTACCAATGGAAAAAAAAATAAAAAAAAACAACCAGACTCAAATGATCTTCACTATTCTTTTTTTTTTCCCTTTCCCTCCCAAAGAACAGATTAAGATGACCTCAGCTAAGACTAACATGATAACGTAAGTTGTCCACAAGTCCCCCAGTTCTCATTCTTTAGTGATTAAGTCATTTACTTTAGCAGAAACACTACCATGCTTTTAAAAAGTGTGGGAAAAAATGTTGCAAGGCCAAAGGTAATAAAGATAGAAACTCTTAACCTTAATGTTCTGCCAGGGGATAATGCCTTTTCTTACTTAGTAGTTTTGTGCAAAACACTTTTTCTGACCTCTTATTTCTCTGAGAGCACTGAAGTTTCAAGCATTCGCCCAAAGTAACCATTTCAATTTGAGGGTAGTGAGGCTGAGCAGCTCCAGGAAGACACGGTACTGAGCAAAAAAGTTCCTGTTTGGGTTTCCTGGCGGTTCTCCACACTGCTGGAGTTTTGTTTGACTGACAGATGAAAACTCATGCACAGCAATCACTGCAGCCACTCTGACAAAAGCAGAGTGGAGAGAGAGGGAAAACTGTACTCAAGGAACTAATATGTTTTTAATGTTTTACTCAGCTCCTGAATCCAAGTAACAGAAAGAATGGATTTAACTAGTCTCATAAAGCTCTATAAAGAAATAAAGTGAGCATAAAAGAAGATGAAACCAAATTAGCTGGGTAAACACGTGAGCCTTGACCTAACATTGTAACCTGCCTCATCCACTGTTATGTTAAAAAAGAACAATCCCATTTTACTGCCTCTTACAGCATGTAATACTAATATCTCTTAGTAAAAACAAAGATCTACTGACATTTCTAAAAAATTCTAGTTCCTGGCATTTCATGTGAGTAAAACTATCCTTTCAGAAACTAAGCTCCTTTGCAAGTTCATGAATTTTGAAGTAAAACTGGAGCTAGTATCTTCATTTGCAATATGCAAACATAGGATCATACTATTTTAAAGCAGGAGCATGCAGAGAAGAAAGGCTTGAAAATAATAAATTATCATAAGTACAAAAGCTCTGCACCTTTTTGTATTGCAAGCCAGCCACAAAAATCACTCAGTTATTCCAAATAATACATACAAAACCACAACAAAGCCAGAGCAGTGCAGCTTACTCTTGCAGCAAAGCCAGTAAGAAACATGATATGAAAACATGCATTTATGAGACAAACTAGGCAGAAAGTGTGAGCTATTGTAGAGAAATGGAATGGGACACTTACACAGTGGCTCTCTCAGGGGGTCCTGATGGTTACTATGTTCTTAAACCATCTAGACAGAATAGCAGGCTGGGCAGAAGGGAGCCACATACAATCCACCAGATGACAATGCTACACAGTGTAGACACCAGCATAGCTAGGAGCCATCTAAAAAAGGGGTTGGAGGGGGAGGAAGAGATGAACAAAAATTCAAAAGCAAAAGCTATTGGTGCATTTTAGCTTGTGTCAAGTTCTTGAAAAGCATGTTGCCCTACAACCTTTGCCAAGCATCTTACTTTCGATGACTGTAACAATCCATGCAACCATAAATTGCCAAATGTAATATCCACGTGTTGCTGGAATCAAAGCAGATTTTCTGAAATCCTCACTAGTCATCTTTTTCAAAGAAAGCCTGTATCACTCCTTTGAAAGTAGGTGCATGCTGGAGCAGTGCATCTCTGACCACTTGCTGCCACCTCTTAAGCAGTTTGATCAGCCTGTATTCATACACCCTACTTCACAATCCTATGCTTTAATACGGAAACATTAGATCAGAGCCAGATAAGTATGTAGGAACAAATAATTTATGTAAACACCCAGATGATGGGTCATATTACCCTCCTGTGTTGAAAGTTGCAAAAGCTAATTCATAATCCTTCGCCAAAGGTGCAGAATAGTGCTAATTAGAGCATATACGAAGTATTCTTTCATCGAAGCGTACAGAGTTTATACAACCAACTTCAATAAACATTAAGAAACGTTACACTCAAATCCCTTTTCACTTAACATAAGCAATGCCTCTAGCTCTCAAAGACTGTAATTGTCCCAGCTTCCTGTGCTCTTATTTTGCCTTTTTTTTTTCTTGTCTGTGAAATAAGACTACACCCAGGATTTAGAAGCTGCTTTTTGTTTGCCTAGATAAAATTAATCAATTTCACTGCAAGACTAATTATTTTTAACAGCCTGAACTAAAAGAGAAAAAGACTGGCACCTCTTTTATTAGGGAAGACTTCTGACTCATGTATGGCAGCTGAATATTCCCAGCAATATTTTGATTGAATAATACTAACACAAAGAATGTAAGGAGTTATACGTTCATTTTTTTTTACCAAATTATTTCAGTACGAGCTGCAAACCATGCAAATAACTCAGAAGAAGAGGAGGAGGGAAATTCCAACCCCCCCATGCCACAATGCACACTATAAAAACACAACTATAAGCTCTCGATCAATTATTCTACAGAAGTACAAGCTAACTAGTTTTCATTAGAGCAGTTATTTTGCAGAATGCTTCATGAACGGGCTAATATTTTAAGAGTTGGTAGGCTCTCTGTATATTAAGACAATGGCTCTGAATTCCATACAGTCTACATTGATTCTATGGAACAAAAATGAATGCAATCTCTCACAATCTTTATCACATGACTTAAAGTACCTTTTTTATGAAAAATACTATGAAGTGGAAACTAAGGCACTATGTGTCTTAGAAATTAATGTGCAAGGTAGCTCATTTTTACTGTGCTATTAGAGGTAACTGAGATGAAGTGTTCTGTTTTTTTTTTAACATCAGTTGGGTACAGGCTTTGTCCTGAATCTGTTTTTTCTTATATGATTGCCTGTGTAAATGATGAACATGAACAAAAGAGAAGCTTTTAAAACAAAAGCAGAATTCATGCATAGCAATGTGTGATGGTTTCCAAAGACATATTCTTTTACCTTCAGCACATTCTTACTACATACCTCTCACTTTTTCTGAAAATCTGATGACACTGTTTGGTATTAAAAAAAAAAAAATAAAGAAAAATAAAAAGGGCCAGCAGCTAGCAGCATCATCCCCTACAGAAAGACAGCACAACAAAAGCCAAGTCGCCTTTGGTCAGTGACTCTGGTGCCATGTTATTTCCAAAAATCTGACAGCCAGGGGTCCCCATTCCTCTCCTAGCAATCAAATGAGATCCAGATATGTCTTGCAAGTCTTGCATTGTCTTGTAGTTTATTTAAGGGCGGACAGAAAGTTTTGCTACCTACAGTTGCTACAAGCTACAACAGATGCAAAGGTGACTTCGAACTTTCTTCTACAGGTGGTGTTTCAGTACTTATCTAAAATAAAGAGATTAGTATACCAGGTTCCCTGACAGAACTGCACTCCTTTTGAATTTATTTACTGAAATAGTGCTACATTCTGCCTTTCAGGTCTACCAGCCATTATCCCAAAACCCACAGGATTTAGTGAAAGTTCCTTTCCAAGGAAGAGGAAATGAAAGGAAGCTAAAATTCTTCTTTCAACTCTTCCTCTTAGGTAACTCACTTCAAAAAATAGTGCGTACCTTATTTCAGCCAAACACCACCACACAGTCATATTCTTCCATTTTTACACTACTACAGGAAAGACGAGAATGTTGTGATTAAACTAAAAGTAAAGCACTCAGAAATACTATGGGAGCTTGTAATGTGCAGACTAATGAAATCAAAAACAATGCAGAAAACTAGAAACTGAGTAATGCAGTTCTTCAACCAAGTCCTCTTGCCTACTTAACGCTCACCAAGCCTTCAGTGAAACGGTGAATCTCACACTTGTTTTAAATGAATAAAACAGCCGTGGCAACAAACTTTTTGGGGAAAAGGGAAGTATGCATAAAGAAGAGGATAAAAGTATTTCTTGCATTTATACCTTCAGAAACTGACTTACGTTAGTGGGGATGCAATTGGAGATTTTGCCTGCCTTCTGCTTTTCAGAGCACGAAGCCTGTCACCTTGCGTTACACAGTTTGCTTCATCTTCATCACTGTACTGGATAAGTGGCGGGGGGGAATGGGCAAACAGAGATTAAAATACAGACACACATTTAAGAATTAACCTTATCTTAAATCTTCAAGTTAGAATTATCCAAACAGGGAAGTCTGGCAGCGTAAAATCAAAGAAAAGTCACTTGTATAAATACAATTCCAGTTTCCTGTTTGGTGCTCTTAAAGCTGTAAACCATTAAGAAGTGTCATAAATTACATGCATAAGAAGGTTGTCTACCTTTAAGACAGTGGAAATAGCAAATCTTTGCTGAGGCACAATACAATCTTCACTCAAGTACAGCATTTCCCTCCTTCACCTGCCTTTTTAAAATAGCAACACTGTTTTTTTAAAAGGCAACATCAAAGCGTATTATAGAAGTTGCAACTACTTAGAAACCAAAAAGACAAAAAAAGTTTTCATCCCTTCCATTTAAATAAACACAATGAAGTGATACACAATCCAAACTGAAATCATGGTGGTTTTGATTGCAAAATGTGAGTACTTTTTAAAATTCTAATATTTACCTAATTCCTAAGGACTGAAGTATGATATGGATGCTCCTACTTCACCTGCATATGGCACTTCATTTTTCATACTTGCTGTTCCCCCCACATATCTCTTCAAACAAAAAGGGGTTGGACTAGATGACCTTTGAAGGTCCCTTCCAACCCAAACTATGATTCTATGAAAAAGAATCTGATTAACATAGTTTTAGCGTGCCCACAGATTTGTTCAAAACCTGAGAGATTCTCAAGAGCAGTGACAACTTTTACAAGAGCAAAATATTCAGATGGTTACCAGTTCAATGTCCTTTCTGATGGTTCTTCTGTTTCTCGTGTCATTAATTGAAATATCATCTACTCCTGACAGAATTCTTGTTACGGCGATTTTACGGTTTCCTTTCGACTTTGCACGGAAAATATCTCCTTCTGTCCAAAGATCTGCCTGTTTGCTATCATAGCAAGGAAAAAAAGCCCAAAACACAATAAATTAACATCAAATATCATTAAGAACACAATAAAAGAAGAAGAAAAGAACAACTAGATCTATTTTTGAAATAATTTATAGTCAATTTACTTACTCCAACAGGAAGTGTTGTTGCGGTCCAATGACCGAACCAGGTCTATTTATTCTAATCCAGGCAATAGCTTCAGCAGCTGTCATCCGATAATGCTTCATAATGTAACAGGCAATAAGTGTGCCGGTTCGTCCAAGACCAGCTGTGTAAAATAATGGCTTATTTTATACACGTATCTTCATCTGGAATCTACTGTAGCTACAGACATGGTTACTTGGACAAACATTTACTTGTCTAGTTTATTAAACAAACTTGTTACTGATCCAACTTGGTAAGTACAACTTACCTTTCAATTTTTTTTCCATACACAAGGTTACTAACATATTGTTCACAGTTTTTTTGAGTGAAGTAACATTCCAAAGCCAGCAACTTTACAAATATCTGTAACTTTATCTACATCTATGCACCTATGTATCTATGAATATGTAGATAGTTATGAGAATGTTTTCAGGCACTGGGTAAAACAGGTGGTATTTTTCAAAAATTTTCAAAGCACCTTCTTGCAAATTCATCATACTCTGCACTGAAGACAGTTGCTCTTCCAGTCCCTTCTCTAACAAGTCTCTTACTTTAGTTCCAAAAGAAAAGACAAATTTTGCATTAACCAAGCCTAGGTACCAGCCAACATAGGCAAAAAGTACTGCAGAACAAGGCATCTCCTTTGCAATGGCCCTCAAAACAGTTACCCTGGGAAACAAAAGGAAAGGAGGACAACTCCAGCTAAGTGACTCCTCTCCTCGATCCCTTGCTGTGAATGTCAAACCACACATCACCTTCTCTCATTTAACAATCAACTGATCAACACCAGTGTAAAATCTTCAGCATAGCCCCATAGCCAAGACAATCACACAGCACTTTCCATGCCTTGCCCAGCTTTAAGAACAGGTTACAGAACTCCACTCTTTCTCAGGAGTAAGAGCAGGTTGAGGAACATAAGTTAGTCTAAACACCATTAGTATGACTAATAGCAAAGAAAATCTTAATATAAATGAAAACAAAGCACTTATACCTCTAATACTCAATATTCAGCCATAATCAATTAAGCCATATGCCCAAATTTATCACCGCAGTGGACAGTAAGAGTATGCACTTGCTTCCCAAGAGTCAAGATACTGTTTTTACCAGTTCTTCCACTTCACAGTATAATCCTGTTAAACATGCAGCAAACAGATGGCAGATCCAGGAACAAAAATGCAGTCCTTGCAGGTCCCAGGAAAATGGGTTAAGAAAAGGCCTTTCTCCTTCAATCACAGCATCATAAGGTACACTAGTGAGGCAAAGTCTGTGGAGAATACGTGTCTGATAGACTATTAAAAATGGCGTGGGAATGGAAATATAGGTCCTCTAGAACCATGGAAAATTGTCATCTTTATACTAGCTGCATTAGGCATGCTCTGAATACCTTTTCCTTGGCAGTCTAACTCTGGAGGAACAGATATTCAGAGCACGCCCAAGGTTGCCAGTGTAAATGGTCTCTGCAGGATAAAGATTTTTGTGGTTCTGAAAGAACACTCATACTTTATAAGGAATCTCCTCAAAAAGCTGCACTGATATTTTTGAAAGTTTATTACTTGGTATATTTAACCCTGTATCTTCAGGAAAACCTATAAACCTTGCCAGGACTTCAAATTCCCACTCAAAAGCATCCTTTGAAAGTACAAACACTTTCCAGCAGAAAGAGCTGTTAATATTGGCAACCTCACTTTCCCCAGCCTCGTTCTTAGAAACAGCTGGGAAAAATTTTCTAGACCTTAAAAAAAATCAGAAGATGAAGTGCAGAACAGAAGCACACAAAGAATTTGTATGGAAAAGTTTCAGTTTGGCAGAGATGCCAATAACTAGATATAATGAAATTATAGCGCAAAATACCTCAGGAACTGTAGCTATAAGCATCACTTGGAATATAAATTGTTCTTACACTATACCTTTGCAATGAACGGCTATAACACCTTCAGCATTTTCACAAATATTTAGAAATGTTTTAACTATAGTATCACTAGGTGTGCTTCCATCAGCAAAGAAGAGGTCAAAATGCTCAAATCCAGCATCTGTAAATCGTTTGGCATCATACAGCTTTCTGTTGAGGCGTATTATAGTGGTGACCTTGTGTTTCCTGAAGTATGGAAAATAAGCCTCTGGAGCATGGTGGGGATAGTCTATTTAAAAAAAGAAGGGAAAAAAAAAAAAAAAGAAGAGAGTGAGGCTCAAACTGCAGAAATAAATGAAGACTCAGAAAAAATATATTAAAACACTTTCAAAACAGAACTCATGTTCAACACAAAGAAATAGACTAACTGAAAATGGAATTTTAACATAATCACCTAGGTCAGATACAATTAAACCAAGCGTTAAAATTTACTGCCAGGGTTCTTATAAAAGAAAAAGAGCCAAGGAAAAAACACACTGTTTGAGGAATGATTTTTAAAACTTTTTCTTACTGATAACAATCAATTAAGAAAGCAGTGGGCTTGTGTCCCCCACCTCCTGTTTTAGGCATACCATTTTCAATTTTACTTCTTGAATGAGGTCCACTGAAGGCAATGAATTTGTTTGGTATTATCCAGTTAAAATCTCCATTTTCTGCTCTCTGTCAAGAGAAAATGCTTAGTTTATCATTATCCCTGTATTTTCAGGCTTTTCCTAATTGTTTCAAAATACATGCTAGATAGAAGTGATGTACAACTGTTGCCAAAAAAAGTTATGTTATGTTTTTTGTTCCATCAGAAGGATGCCGAATACTCTCAACCTCACTTTTCTTGCCTTTTCTAAATTAAGAGTTTTAGAAAAACACAACTTCCAATTTTTTATAGGTTTCTAAATTATGACCTTGGCCTTATCTCTGTTCACAATTCACATAATGATGTTTTAGATTATAAGAACACTTAATTTTCTCTTTACAGATAACTAGCAGCTTTGCATTTATGAGACTGCATATAGTTAAGAGTTGCAGTCCTTCATTGTCACATTTGTTTCCCATGCCCCAAAGTGAATTTTATAGGCTTAGAGTTTCCCAGCTCTGTTTCCTTCTTTACGTCAAAGAGTGTTATTATACATTTGCCATGTATTCACAGATACATACTTTAATTGCTCTACAGAATTCAGTTAGCCTTGGACTTGTATGCCCTTAGTTTCCTATTAAGACTGCTCAAGAAAATGCACGACCTCTAAACGGTAGCCAAATTCTCACTCCCCAGTCATCTTTCAGGGCTTTACTAATAATGGAAGAAAAGTATTTATTTCCATTTTGCTTTCTGCTCCCATCCCACCACGTTTGAGAGTGACTATTCTTAAATGTGAACTTTAATATCCACTCTCTGACTAAACACCTTTATTTAACAATCAAAGTTTAAAGAGACAAAACAGAAGTGGAACCTAATAGTACAAAAAAAAGCACATACTATTAACAATTCACAAATCAAAAGACTGATACTGAACACTTACTTCATAATGCTCATATTCATTTACATCAAATGTATTGAAATCCAGGAAACCATATTGCAAAGCCTAAAATTCAGAATACAACTATTAACAAAGACAACACCTTTTCAAGGACAGTTTACCACTCTTTTAAGCTACTGAAAGCCCCTTAAATACCTTTCCTACTCTTTCAGAAAGATTTCTTCATAGACAAACAAATCCACTATTTTCTGTCTTCATCGAATCACTACAAAATTCCAGACTATAGAAGCATTCAGTCTTTTTATTACTGCTAGGTGTACAAAATGAAAAAGAGAAAAATAACTGGTAAAATTTATCTATTGAAATGATGAGTACATTCTAAAGTCTACATTCAAACATTGCAAATATTTTTGTGCATGAATGCTATTCACTGTCATTATGATGCTAATATCTTCACTGATTTTAAATTGTTTGCAAACATACAGTCCTAAGCAGCCACCAGCGTGGTCCCTGATGTCCTGTAATTATCCACAACCATTACATTTTATACTGTATAAAAAATGTAAGCATTTGGGTACTGACAGTTTACCGACTTGTGAAGTCAGGAAGCACAAATACAGATAATCCCATATCTACAGGTATTTAAAATACTACGTTCTAATCTCCTCTTTCACTGCATAATCTGCTGTAGTTTTCCTTGCTGTTCACCGGTACTAAGAAGAATAGCAATTCACCACACTTGACATATGAGTAGCTGATGTCAAAACATCCAAAAAAGCTGAAGATCACAGATCTGCAAGAAGCTGTCTTAATCAGTAAAACACCAGTATTCAGCAGAGATACCCATAAAACAAAAGACAGTAATAGGGCAGAGAGCTGCAGAATTCCCCATTTCACTACTCACACCAACTGAAAAGCAAGGATGTAAGTTCCTGTCCTTCAGTGTCGTGGTACTTCACCACTGAATTGCTACAGAACACTAGATTATGATAATTTATAGGCCTTTTTTTTTTTTAAAAAAGCACATCTGCCTTCTAACATTTGTTCTATTTATATTACTAAAGTGAAACGTGAAGTCATTAGCATATGCTGCAAATGCCTAACAAGTACCACTAGCCAATTCAAAACCACTTTCAAAGTCTATATTCAGCCTAAAATGTAATACTGGAAGGCATAAAATAAACCTATCACACAATCCTCAGGGATTAGAGGTGTAAATTACTGTCCTGAAAGATTACATAAATAAAACTCAAAATACTCTCTTTATAATCTTCACAAGTTTATTATATATGTTATCGGTTGACTTCCCTGGCTGCTGGATGTAGGAGTTTTATTACAATTCATAATACATAACAAACCAGGCAACAATCAGAAAATCTGCTGCTGCACAGCTCTAATGGGATCTCAGCTTCCTAAGCCCTTTTTCTGATGGGCAATATTTAGCTGACCTTTTGCGATATGAAAAATATTGTTCTACAGACCTTGTTTATTGCATGAAAACAGTCCAGCAACGTCAGATGAAAACTGCAAGTACCAAAGGAAGCATCCCTGTAAGATATGATGATGAAACCAGTAAAATTATCCCATTTTAATCCAAGTGAAAGCAATTGAAGATACTTCTCTTAAATGCTGTTTAAAATTTCTTCAAGATATAATAACTATTATTACAGTGAAATAATTCTGTCAAATGATTACTTAATTTCCCCCATCTTGCATCTTACAACAGTAACAAAACATAAAATAAGTTATGTTAACAGATGATCCAAGAGTAAGATTACTCCAGTTATAGTTTTGGTATAGCTGACGTTCAATTTCTGACATGAACATTGAAACTGACAAAGAACAGACAACACAAACTCATTGTGGCAAAGGCTAATGCTTAAATTAGTATCATATTCTAACATATACTCTTAGAACATTTTCTTCTGAAGTGAATTTTCAAAGAAGTCAAAATTTTAATACACTTATTTTTTTCTTCAAATTCCATTTAAAAGAAAAAAAGATGCTATGCTCATGCACTCTATGTATATGTGAGCAGCATCTTCTTACTAAAATTGTCAAGATACCCATTTGTGTGGATATATTAAAAGACTTTCCTCAAGATGCACAGAATAGTTTATGCTTAATCGTGAGAAGAAACTGGTTTTCATTAAAAACCCTTCTCTTCAACTACAATTTTAAAAATTCTGCTGATCCAAGAATGTCAGGTTCTTAGTTTGTGACCATTACGAGATTCTGTAAGCAGTGTAGAGCAAGCATTCTACAGGAATACTCCAGTCAAGTAAAAAAAAAAAAAAAAAACCAAAACCAAACAACAAAACAAAACTGAATCTTGGTCAAAGAATATTATGTCTTGGCAGAACACCTTCTTTTGAGACCATGAAGCCCTCATCAGTACAGAATCACTAATGCTTCAAAAAAATTAAAAATATATTATGTTCAAATTACAGCTGAGAGGAGGAAGAACTTCTGAAGAATGTGGATGTCTGCCTCTACAATTTGTTTGCATCTTTTCCTCCCTAATGAATCAGTGTGAAAGGTGGGAAAAAAAAAATGAGCAGGAAAAGGAAATTCAGCCTAAAACGTAACACCAGGGCAGCATATAATAAAATTATCACAAATAACAAAACCCCATTCAGGTAAGAGAAAGGACAGGTAAAGGTGAGATTGTAGTGGGTGTCTGTTAGGCCACCTGACCAGGAAAAACAAGTGGATCTGGCCCCCTGCAAGAGCAGCCCCACATTTGCAAGCCCTGGTCTTCATGGGGAACTTCAACCACTTTGATACCTGTTGGAGGGACAACACAGCAAGACATAAACAATCCAGGAGGTTCCTGCAACAAATTGGTGACAATTTCCTCCTTCAAGTGAGGAGGAAGTCAATGAGGAACAGTGGTCTTCTGGACCTCATACTCACCAACAAGGAGGTGCTCATTTGGGATGTGAAAGTCAAAGGTAGCCTTAGAGGCAGTGACTATGAGATGACGGAGTTCAGGATCCTGAGGGCAGAGAGGAGTGTGAAAAGCACACTGATGACCCTGAAGAGCTTCTTCAAAGATCTGCTTGAAAGAGTCTCGTGAGATAAGGCCCTCAAGGGAAGAGAGTTAATATTCAAGGATCACCCCCTTCAAACTTAAGAGCAGTTCATCCCAACAAATAGAAAGCAGGCAAAAATGCTAGGAGGCCTGCTTGGATGAACGTGGAACTCCTAGCCGAACTCAAACACAAAATGACAGCTGGAAAACAGCTTTGCAGAAAATGACCTGCAGGTCCTGGTGGACACCAAGTTGAACATGAGTTGGCAATGTGTCCTGCAACAGAGAAGGCTAATGGTAGCTTGGATGGCATTGCCAACAGATCCGGTGGTGATGCTTCCCCTCTCCTCAGCACTAGTGAGGCCACACCTGGAGTACTGTGCTGAGTTCTGGGCTCCTCAGTGCAAGAGAGGTATGGTCGTACTAAAGAGAGTCCAATGAAGGGCTGCAAAGATGATGGACTGGAGCATCTCATATAGGAGGAAAGGCTGAGAGAGCTGGGACTGTTCAGCCTAAAGAAGAGAATCCTCAGGGGGTCCTTACCAATCTATATAAATACTTGAAGGGAAGCTGCAAAGAACACAGAACCAGGCTCTTTCCAGTGGTGTTCAGTGACAGGACCAGCGACAATGGGCACAAACTGACACACAGGAGGTTCCCTCTGAACATCAGGAACCATTTTTTCATTCTAAATGTGACTGAGCACTCAACAGGTTGCCCTGACAGGCTGTGGAGTCTCCATCCTTGGAGACATTCAAAAGCCATCTGGACACGATCCTGGGCAACTGGCTCTAGGTGGCCCTGCTTGAGCATGGATGTTGGACCAGATGATCTCTACAGGTCTGTTCCAACCTCACTGTGATTCTGTGATTCTTTAAGTGAAAAAAGAAATTTTTTGCATCTGGCTAACAAAAGTCTGTGTTTTGATAATGGTCCTACGTAGCAACTACCTGACTGACTTTTTATTATTCTGTGGGAAGGTACTCTTTTTTGGAGAAAGGAAGAAAATCTTAAAGGAACAGCATCCAGACCAACATCTTAGCTGATCACTAACATAATCTGAATTCCTCTGTTTGCACCAGGTTTAGTTGCACGCGTAAATGCAAGAAAATGGTAAGGTTTGCAGGTACTTCAGCAGACTGTATTCTTTATTTCTAGAGGGTGGACATGTCTTCAGAAGTCAGCTCTCAGTACGTCTTATTATATAAAACATCTTTGCATTTATTTCAGTAGCGCTCTTGAAGTGATGGTCTGGGAATCTGGGTGTGGTATATGACCTGAGTTAAAAGCTACGATCTCCATCACCCATATACACCTTTATGACACTTAGAAACACAACTTACAGTCTTTGTAGGAAGGACTTTTGTTCTTCTGGGAATATAAAAGTGGAATTCAAAAGTGAGAAATGAGATGATGGAAGTATGGAAATAAAAAGAGGTACTAATACACCATTATACTGTGGCAGTGGTGGTGGGGGGAAGTAATAGAAATTCAAATCATCAAAAGCTCATCTCTTGGCAGGAGAGCTAGAAAACACAAGCAAGCAAGGACTGAATTAATCATCCCAAAACAATATATTTGGAACGTAAACTTGCCTCCTAAAAACTTTTTGGCCATTCTTTTCTTCATGTTGTGGCAGCCAGCGGAACATTAGCTTAGTCCAACTTCTAGAAACTCTTGTTTCAAAGAAATTAGAAAGTTTTTGCTCTATGTGACAGACCGACTTTATTTGCTACATTAAACAGCACAGCATATACCACAAAGAGAAGTCTGTGGTCTAAAACAGCTAGGATTACATTCCCTCAGGGTCAAACAACCACGAACCAACAGTTCTACACATTTCCTCATTGGTAAAAATAAATACTTCAAAGTTATGCTAAATCACATGAGGTTAGCTGGCATTCTTGATGCATAAAAAAGTATTTGCAAGTTGCCTCATACATTCAACAACCAGGAAAAGCAGAGTTCGAGCAGTATTACAAGCCATTTGTGATGAATGACAGATATTTTGATATGTTTAACTATCAACTATTGGCACAAAACCAGATTGCCAAGTGTGAAACAATGTAAATCAAAAAGCTCAGAGTGCATACAAAGCAGCATGGCTCCTTCACCTGCTGCCAGTACACTTTGGTACGAGCTGCTAACACCCCTGTTCAGCAGTCTGCACTTCTAGCTCAACCAGTGAGTATGTCACATGTTAAAACTTCAGAAAAAAAAAAATAGTACTGAAAAATGCTACATTCTTCTTCAAAATATCAAAGTACACAAAGTTCTAACAACTTGCTATTTACCTGAAAGGAAGATATGAAATGCTTCCAGCCAATATAAGCCTGTATACATCTTCTGGGGATTGTCTCAGGTATATTATCTGGTTTTGTGGAAGAAGACAGAAAATAAAATAAAAATATTATTTTAAGATTGATATTAGTAACTTCAAGTCACTTGTTTACTACACAAGGCATAATTAATTATCACAGAGCTCAAAAGTCTTGGGAAAGTATGGCATCAATAACTATGGTATGCAAGTGTGCAACAATAAGACTAACACACACAGTATAAAATGGTCAACATAGAGGAATGTGTATTTTTGAACAAAATTTATAGATTTGTGCAGATGTTGTTCAACCATAGGCTACAGTGAAAAAGCTTCTGTCCGTCTGGATTCTTCCATGTTTCTACTGGACCAGTTTGTAGGTTGTTTTTTTTTTTTAATTAAGCTTTTAAGATGTAAATCAAAACACAAAACCCCACAGTGATATCAGCAGAGCAATGAATCACCTCGTCTACAAAACAATGTGTACATTCAGCAGACAAGATTAAAACAGTAATTCGCGTATGTTTTGATTTTCCTACAGCAGTACATTTGCATTATTCCAAATCCTGTACTTCCTTGTTTGCACTGGTGAGGCAGTAGGCAGTAACTAAATCCAGATGCCTTAAAGGAAAAAAAAAATCTGTAGATTCAGAAGCAAAATCCTAACAACAGAATGAAGTTAACATACTTGAAGCACTAAAGTCAGACTTCCTACTGTCAAAAATACTCAGAAAAGAATTCACAAAGGACCAACTCAAGACAAATATCTATGTGGTCTTCCACATGACATGCCTAATCTCTCTTTGATAGCCTCTAACACTAAGGTCTTATTAAACGATATGGTAAAACCCCTCTTGTATACAAAACGTCTTCCAATACCGACAAACACCATTCCCAGCATAGCCACAAGATAACAACTGTTAGTTACAAGCTGTCATTAACATTCACTAATTTCAAGTTAATACTTTAATGTTGCATTAACTGAGCTTTAACACAGTACAGAAAGTTTTTGTTTTTCATTACTGTTCAATTAAATTAGCTGCATTTCTTATATTAATGTCCTTTTTCCTTAGAGGTGTTTTGAAAGCAAGAATCCTAATGAGTATTAAACAAGCATCCCCTAAAATCCTCAATTTGGCATTTTTGCTTTCTGTTGCTTTTGACACTTTTTTCTTTTAAAAGCTGGCATTGCCTTTTGAATTTCTTTGACGCTGCTGCAAAGCCAGTTTGAACAAATGGCTTAACATACCTTCAACATCCCCTCTCCACAAACACACACATTCTTGTGAGGCAAGAATGGGAAGGGGGACATATGTTGCTAAAACAACCAACCAACCAAACAAACAACAAACAACCAGCTTGAAATATATCCTAAACAGACAGCTAAAACATACATGGCAAGATGACCCCTTTCACTTTTCCTCTGATTCAATTACTGTGTTAGTATTTTCTAAGCATTCTTCCTGTGCAATTAGCAAAACAAAAGAAAAATACACGTCTTGTTTGAGTAGGTAAGTAATGATAACTGCATATTTTGTGCGTGCGTGCTTTCACTGGGGCGTGGTGACTTTTGAATTTATACTTACAAGTATATACCCAGAGTAGAAAAGAGACTTAAAAAGCCCTCAAAATGTCATTGAATAGCTGCTCCTCAGATGCCAGAGTTCATTTTCTATTCTGCAGGCATATTCTTTGCCTGAACTGGATATAAATGTTGTATTACAAGAAATTTCAAGTTGTGTGCTTGAATATAGTTGCACTTTGCCTCTTGCAGCACAGTAAACACATATTGCTAGCAACCATATAAATCTAGCACTGCTTGCTTATCAGAAAAAGAGCCCTGCCCCAGATAAAACTTACAAACCAGAGACATGAAATGGCATTTGCAAACAGAACGTAATTAAACAGCAGAAACAGAGTCTGTAGCCAAAAATGAGTCACCTGGAAAAAACTTGGGATGCAGTGCTGTCAGGCTGGGTCACACACAAAGAGTACAACTTGTATAACAGGCAAATAGAAATGCAGCTAATACTGGCTAATCCTGTAAGTGCATGTAGCTCAGAAAGGCCAAGGATTTCTCTTTCTCTGAGCTTTTACCAGCTTCTTAAAAAAAACAACCTTCAATGCAGAATCATTTGTTTGCAAGTGCAACAGTTGCAATAAGCAAGATTTTTCTATAACATTAAGTGTTATATTAAAATAAGTCTAAATAATGTTACAGTACACTGAAACATGTTGGTTCTTAAGCACAGGTCTAACTTCTGAAATTACATTACCAGTGAAGTTGCTAGAAACATCATTTTAACATACATGCATGTGTGTATGGACCTTCCTTAATGTAGGTATATGAACACTTGTTACATATGAGAATACTTAAAAAGACAATCTGATTTTGACACAAAAATCCAGCGTCTACTACTGTTTAGTACGTACAAAAAGCACATGCCAGAACATTAAATTCTTCAGTGTGGGCAAGATCCTATGCAAAAATATGCAGTACTTCCTGTGCAACGGAAAAAATACACAGTATATTCACTGAAGAAGGAAGCTCTTGGAGTTGTATTTCTCAGAATTTTCTGAAACAAAGAGAGATCCTGCTACACTTCAGCTGTGACACTAATACATACACAGGATACGACACGTGAACAGTTGCGGAGACAGCAGTTGATGAAATGGTCAGATGGTGTTCTCAGTGAAAAGTGGCTTGCAAAAAAAATAGGTTAGTACGAGGATATCTGGACAGCTGCAGTGGTGGGGAGTACTTCAAAAGGGAAGAATGACATTCAGTCTCGACACAGAACAGGAAAGACCATAAACAGATACTTACTTCACATGGAAAGCATCCTGGCAGTGACACAACACAAGAAGCTGTCACAGCCAAAGTGGAGACAGGATCAGTTTCTGCCACAGCTTAAGACCGTAAGAGAGGACCCAGCCTGGATGCAAGCAAGGCCAGAGGGAGGCAGAACATGGGTGAGCCTGGGTTCAGGTTGTGGGTCAGTCAAATTCCAGATATGGAAACAGGTAAGAATGAAGGAGTGAGGGAAGGAGCAGCAAAGTCCAGAGATGGAAGAGCCATCAGGGCAGCAGAGACCACATCTGCATTAGGAAGTAATGGTGCACCAGCAGGAACGCACCTGTAGACCGAGAGCTGGCACTGAAGATCTGACATCTGCACTGTACACTTGGAGCAGCATTTAACCTTCACAGCTAGACCTAGTCTGGTCTTGTGGCCTGAACACACATCAGTCACCTGTTAGGATCACTCCTAAATTCCTCCATAAAGTGAACCAATGTGCAGTGAGCAGGGTTTAAGGAAAAGATTCACTTCAAAAACATTCTGCTGACACAAACTGAAACTGTAACATAGTGTTTATATATATATAAAAAATATATAAGGAGGAGGGCACTGAAGTTTTAAAGATGAACGATTCATTGGAATGATGTGGGTGAACAAAGGACTGAAGCAAGCCAGTAAATGAGAGAGCAAAAGTGACCAGAAAGACCTGTAGTAGAGAGGGTGTTGAGAGGGAGAAGGACTCTCTAAGGCAATAAGCAGAACTGAAGTTTCAGATAAGAAGAGAATGGAAATGTTGATCTGATGAACAGCAAAAAAAAGATATGTCTGTAAATTCATGAGGTACGTACTGGGAGAAGGAGGGGAAATGGGGAAAGACATAACCTCCAGAAATCAGAATATACAACAGCTGAAACTGGCCTGTCCAGGTGCTGATTTTAAGTTACATTTCTGCTGTGCTTTCTAAGACGGCAGAAACTTTTACAAATAAAGTTGTTTTCTTAAGTTAATGCCATGAAAGTAACTAACAAGAAGTATTAAAAAGATGAAAAATATGAAAATTAATTTCAAGCAATTATATTAACTGTTATTTAGCAGACGCAGGCATTTTCTGGGATGGTTTTTGTCCATTCTTGCATATACAAATGGAGAAAAGTCTATTAGAATTCTATGTTGATTTCCCAAGTGGCTCGTTTTGTGCAGCTCAGGCAAATACTTGGAAAAAAAATAAAAAGTGCAGCTTTTAAAAAACCTTAACAATTCAGCAGACCTGAAAGAAATCATCCACAAGCACAGTTGCTTCAGTTTTAGAATTTTCCTACAATCACATTCAAGTGCATATGGGTGTACATATACATCTCCATACACACACAAATAAACATGGAAAAATTCTTAAAATCATTTACCAATATTTTACTTATGTGCCTTCCAGTAAAATTGTTACTATGAGGAACTGACATCTTTCAAGCCAAAATAACACACAGTTTTATCACACCATGTAACTACTTATGTACCACCAATTTCTAAATTTGCTTTCTCTATGCACACACAAAAAAATATCCTACTGAACTTCGAAATACAGCCAGAAATTTGCAATTAGCAGTTGAGGCATTAACATTGCTCTAATCATCCTTTTCATTTCGGACATCTGTTTCTAATTAAGGGACCGCAGGCAGCCCTGCGAATGGTCACGAACCACCCGAGCACTGAGCGCTGGGAAAGGTGCACTTGGGCGTTGCTCCTGCCAACATCGCCGTGCAGCCAAACAGCCGCTGTCACGCTCACGGAATGAAACAGAAGGGTTTGCAGGACTAGGCAACCCAGTCTTTATTTATGAGCACTGAAAATCAACCTTAGAATGAGAGTTCTTTTAGCAAGCCCTGTTATTGTCTGATTCATGTCAGTGTTTTCAGACCAGCCCTGTTTTTTAAACAAAGGTTTCCTAGATAAGTGTTACGATCATGGAAACGGTATTCACAACAGGACGAAAAGGATTCTTGGTAGAAAAGGAAAGGAGGCTCTGGTTGAAAAAAGGATCCTAATCTTTAATATGTGGAACTGCCAAGTGAAATAGTAACACTGCAGGCAAGACAAATCATGTTTGGTAATAATAATCTATGACATAACTTGTTGTTTTTTCAGGAAAATTAAACAGGATATTTAAGTATGCTGTACTGTTAGAAAGTACATCAACTCAAGTCTGTAAAGAGCACTTTAAATCCATGTCCACGATGTGCTTAGCATAAGCAAGCTTATCCACCTGCTCAATGTTAACTGCAAAATCTACGAAGGCTGCTAAATCACACATTTTACCAACCATATTGACTTAAAAGCAAGAGAATAATGAGATAATTAATTTTAAACTGCCTACAAGCAAATTTCATGTGATACAACTATGTTCCAAAAATGTCACTCACCCAAAATAGCCTGAACTGCTGTAAACTGTAAATAATCACAACCCATCCATTCTGAACAAACACAAATAACTACTGTGTGTGACCAGACTCAAACACAAGCTCACATACACAAGTGATTTTGCTATAAATGTATGAAATATTTTGCTCCACTAAAACCTCCATTAGATATACTAGTCAGCTAATATGTTAAATTTTCTAGCAATATTCCTCAGAAGAAAAAGATAAATACAGCAAAATTAAAATAGAAATATATTAGAATAAAAAGCTTCCTGTATGGATTTGTGGTGTACTGAAGAAATGCACATGTGGCCAACGGTCCGTTCATTAGCAGAAACACAGTTGTTAAGAGGATAAAAGCGTCAGAGAGGGAATAAACCACCTGACTCTGGCAACTCTCTTTGTTCATCATAAACACAAGCAAGAAACCTCCAACTACCTCTTAAACAGCAGAGGGGAGATATAAAAAAACCCTGTTACCTCAGCAGGCTGGCCACATTGGTACTTCAGGGCATCTAAAAAAGCAAGCAAGCACTCTAGTGAGGGTCCCCCAAAGAGCAACCCTTCTTCGCCTATGGAGACAAGCTGCCTGGTAAGAACATCGTGAGGAAGAACCTAGTACAAACAGCAGGAAAAGCTGCCGTCATGAAGACTAATCAGGATTTCCCAAATACAACTGCCGAGAAAGTAACCCTTTAGGGGACATGAGCACAGCAAAAGACAAAAAGACTAGAGGTAACTTTTGCTTAGTTTGGAAGGCCAGCACTTGGTCCATCTCATCTCTGCCACTTGCTTGTCAGGCACAAGCACCTCTCACCAAAACGCAGCTGAGGGTAAACACAGCTTACCCACCTGTAATTTGAGCACTTGCCGCAGTTACCCATTTACTGCCACTCAGCCTGGACCACTAAACAAACAGGTCCATCTGCTTTCCCTGGTTTAGCCAGAGATAATTCTGCAAATGCCACGGTAGGAACAGAGCCTTCAGAGAGTTCAACATCACACAGATGAGTGCTAATTGCTTCTGAACCTCCAGCTTCCAGCCAGTATTGGGCCCACAGCCAGGAAGGACACTAACAAACCGAAAATGCAAAAAAACAGTACTATGGATCAGAATGGATGAAGGAAACGCTGCTTACCCTGAAGAAAGAAGATGAGAAAATAGACAAAGTACAGAGATGAGTCCTGGAGAAGGTGACCTGAATTACAGCAGTTCATGGGGCGGTACCCTCGGAGGGTCACCCTCCAAGTACATAATTAGTGCCAGGCCTGAGAAAAAAAACACTAAGTTAATGCAGCCAAGGGGAGAGGGGGGAGCTTGGGAATTGGGTGGACAGGGCACAGAGGGTACATTTTCTTTATTAATATAGAAGGAGCAATGATGGAAGAAGCAGACTTTCCTCACCCACAGCCAAGTCCTGGCGAAAATCAAGAGAAGCCACTGTAGAGATCAACTCAGAAGATCACTGCTGCTTTGGTAGAGTGGTAAGGCCTGAACAGTGCAGACAGCTTCCAAGGAAAAGCAATTTTTCTTTAAAAGGTGAAGAACAAAGGTTTTCTCTTCCCCCCCTCCCTTCTTTCCCCTTACCCCCTCTGCCCGAGTGTAAACATTCAACTCCAACACACTGAATTCTGGCCAACCTTTTTGCGGCTGAACCTGCCAAATTTATGCTAATCTATACAAAAGAATATTAATCCCATTACACAGTGTATCATCTCCAAAAATGAAACAAAATACAGAATTAAAACGGATGGAAGAGGAACAATAAAGGGATTAAGGTCTAAATTGTTAAGATTTACTCTAAAAAATCACATTTTATTCTAAAACCACATATATAACAATGTATTTGAAAACTTTGTTCTTCACTTTTTAGGCCACGTTATACTGAAGAACCCTGTATGTAGCTTGAGTTAGGCTGTGCTGTCACATCAAAGTACACCTGGAAGGAAGCAGCAGATGTGGGAAGGGGAAGAAAGAAGTGTGTAGCCTCGAGAGTTCGGAAACTATCTCCACTGAAGAGGAAAGAAAGACAAGTTAGATGAAAGGGAGAGAGGGAAACATTAAAACACACCAACAGTGAAGAAAAGACTGAGAACAGACTTTGCTTGTAAACCAGAACACTGAACAGCTGCCCTTATGCTTCACCACAGTTAATGAAGATGTTCATAATTGCCTTCGTAGTCAAAATGAGCATATCCCCACATGATACATAGACACACATATATATTCACACAAAAGATGCTGAATGATAAACCATTATAATATATCCCAATTCCTTTAAGCAGAAGTTATATAATGTTCTGTTTAACAATGCAGATTTAGGGTCAAAATGACCTTAAAATGACAAACTTGGAAGTTGCTAACATAAAAATACTGAATGTTTACGAGGACATACAAGTTCCAGAGGACAACTAGTTATATACAGTTCATTATAGTTTTATAGTTAAAATGTGACTGTGTTAAGAAACAAGAGAACAAAACCGGAAAGCACACACACTTACTGCGTCTGTGCTACTCCTGAAAACCTGGCAGCCTGTTATTCCCAACAAGTCACTCAAAGCACCTGCATCTACAGAGCACCTTGCACCCAAAACTATGCTTAAGTTATCAAAGGCCTCACAATACATACAGACAAGCACTGTTTTCATTACTAAATCTTGAGAAGGCTACTTTCCTTTTCTGCTTCTTTGCTCTTCTCACTTGAACTCCTCCAACCTTATGCACTACCATGCAGTTCTTCAACCTAAGGTAAACTGCTGAAATGGGAACCCACCATGAAGCAAAAAAGAAAAAACAAAATCAAAGAGGAAAACACATTCAACCCACAGAAAACAAACCACAGTGGCTACCTACCAGTACACTGTAAGGGAGCAGAAATTAAATTATGATACTCAGTTCAAGCAGCAAACAGCATTACCAACAGGATAGCATCTGATTAACTCAAACTACAGAAAAGCTGCTTAAAGTTTTGACCAATAGCTGGATGAGCCCTTCTTCCTGAAAAAGCAGAGCACTCTGAAGAATTAGGTGGATGCTTAAGCCTACGTATGTTTTAAACAAAGAAGGCCTCTATATATTTCCTTTCAATCAGGAAATATGCCTATAAACGTATATTTATCAGGCAGACTGAACAGATCCTACATCATTGCTCACCCAATAGAGAACAGTCCAATTCTCACTGCAGAAGGCAGAAACATGGAACGTATACATTTGAACACTTCAGCAGGGAATGCTGTAATTAAGCCTGCCTAGTCATGAAAGACCATCAAAGGGCGCCAGGGAAAAAAAGTAAGCCTCAGGGGCACAGCCTTTTTTCTGTAATCTTCCTTCACTGGAATCCCTCCCACATCAATCTGGGAAGAAACTGTACCCTACTTTATAGAAAAAGCAGTACCAAACCAAAGTCTGTTGCATTGGAAAGAAAAACAGTATCTAGCTAGAGCTACCTCACCATCCAGGACTTGAGACTATGCAAGACAGACACATCCCCATTCAAGGAGTGGACTGATACGTAGTGCTTCACTTTGTGGTGAGTCTTTAATGGAAATCACTGAAATATTCAGCCTGTACAATGCGATAACCTAACCACAAGTCTCTGAACTCTGAAAATGACCAGTGGTTTTGACTAGCCTCTTTCTGCCATATGCCAGTTGTCTGCAACTATCCCTCCCATATGCACTGGCTACTCGGTCATGTTCTCATGTCGTATTATACTTCAGCTGGATCTGTCTTAGCATCTGTTCTGTATTCTGCAACTCACACCTCCTTCACTGCAGTTCTCTGGAACAAAAACTGTCCACTCCTCTGTCCAACACAATTGGACTTGTTAACCGCAACGTGGTGGGGCTGCTGGATGATAAGAACTAAGATTCCTGTAAATAACTATGTATATTTTTACATAGTCAACCATAGTATTTTCGTATTAGATTGTTTTGCCATTAGTTAATTTTCCATACAGTGGATTCAGCTAAAAATGTCAGCTGCTGTGCCGCACAATACTACTACATGTATTCAGAACAAAAGTTTAGAGAAAAACAAAACCCGCTTCCTTCCAAATAACAGCTGATAACTGAAGCCAGTCCATTCTTGCTTTCTGGGCCTCCATTATGATCAAGTCACTACTAGCAGTAGTTTTTCTGAAAGCTGCAGCTGTTCCATCAACATAACGCCTTAACTGCAAACAAGTTTACTAAATCATGTTGCCAGTTTCCATGTGGTTTGAGAATGCAAAGGTCTACAGCATCATTTCTAAGCACCCATGTTTCAGAATGACACATTTTGAAATCTAGTTCTTAATTGTAGGCAACAGGGAAACCCTGGGGAGCAGGAAATGGACTTCCTGCATGATGTAGAGAGGCAGCAAGGAGACTGCCAGCATCACAGCAAGTACTGTAAAGACTTGCTGCTAATAAATGACCTAAGGCTACATGAACTTTGACCCTTGAAATCTCCAACATCAAAACCAGCATAGGTTCTCACTTCATTTTATTACTCAGTAAACAAGAGAGATGGTTACAATAAAGGCATGTTGCAAGTCAAAGCAGAGCATGAATACGGTATATCACACATCTCGTTCTGAAGCATTCGGCATTTTATTCCTTGAGCACACTGTTGTGTACCAAACACATGCAGCTGTGATGTAAAGCCCCTCATTTTCCCCTTGGGAGTCAGAGACCTGGCTCAGTACATTTCCATCCACCTTGTATATTCAGAGGCTTGATACCTGCTCTAAGTCTACCACATGATCTCCCTCCTTCTCCTACGTTAACTGAAGATATCACCTTACATTAGAAAAGAAGGAGCTGGGGAAGAAAACATACATTTAAATGTGCACGCAGTGGGAAATGATATACTGTACTTTGTGCAAGATTCTCTATTTTAAAAAATAAAAAAAAGAGTATGTGTGGGTGGAGGAAAGGAAAAACATCAAGAAGCAGTCATTTTTTCTAAATAAAAAGATTAATGAAGTTTGTTTTGTTTTGTTTTTCCAGTGGTGCTCTTATGTCTTAGGAGCACAGATTGCAGTAAAGAGCAAAAAAAACTGAACCATACAACCCCATTCACATACCTGCTAGACTTTAGACTTAGTAAGTGGTACTTTACTATAAAATATTTAGTAGGAAGGGTATTCAAGAGAAATCTTGCTGGTTTAAAAATTACAAACTGATGTAATGTAAAAATTTAAATACTTACTGCGTAGGAGCCTATGAGGAATGCAGCATTTGCTTGTTTTTTCTGATCGAAGCCAGTATAATGAATTATTTTCTTCTTTATCAATGAAAATGACTGTAACAAGAAATGAACAAGATAATGATTTTACATTTTAGACTTTTCGTGCCTTCTTTTATAAAGTTAGAGGAATGCAAGGGTCTGTTCACCTACTTTCAGCCATGTGTATTCAGAAGACCAATTATACTTTGTCCCTCCAAAACTCTGGAAGACTCTATTGCATCTCCACCTAGATTGTTCCAGCATTTTCCCAGTATCCAGCCTAAATAATTTTTGACGCAAATTGCAGTAATCTTTCTTTTTCCTCCTTAAATGCATTTAGTAGTTCTGACTTCAAGCCCTATGTAATGGATAGGTGTTTATAAGAAGTAAATCTAAAGTGGCATTCTCAAAAACATCACAGACATGTTACAGTCACAATAATTTTGAAAAGGGAATTTAGACTTTTTTATTCTTAAAGTAAACCTAACACTAGATAAATCAACTACTAGTTGTTTGTAAGGATCAGAGCCAAGGGAAAATATATGCTTAGACTAAAATATTTTGAGACTATTTCTAAATTTTATCATAAATAACTTCTAAAAATTTCATCTCAGCTTGGCATATAGTTTCTCCAATTATCTTAGAACAGGGATGGAATAGCATTGCCTATACAGATGACACTTATGTATGCGATGGCAGCAAAACTCATCCCGTAACTGGCCCCTGAAACAAATTTTGAAGTGCTTGAAACTGTATACTTTGATCAACTGCTAAGCTATCATAAAATGTCACTATTTAAATAGCAATGTTACTTGCTCTCATACTATTCAATGCACTCAAGATAAATAATCCCCAGATCGCTAGTAGTATGTTCCCGGCAATCCTAACACACCTCTCCAATATCCAACCCAAGATAATAAAAGAGATTATAATATAGACTTGTGTTGTTTCAGAGCATCCTGTAAACAAATATCAGAGAATTTTCTTTCCAGTAAACCTGTTTGCAGCATCAGAGGGACAAAGAGAGCCTGAATTATGCAAACTAATACCAGTGACAGACAAAGAATAAAATATTAAAAAATCTCTGTTAAACTATAATGTTCTGTGTACTTCCCAGTTTTCACAGTTCAGTGGCAGTTTCAAGATCTAAGCAGTTTTGAAGAGGCAAACTGTGATTCACATTAACGCTAATAAGCTTTTTAATCTGCCTAACAGGTTTTATACTCTAACATCTGTTAGAGGTCACCTAACTTGAAGTCATTCATGTTAATTAACTTAGGAACTCTCTGTTTTAAAGACATCATGATCTATCAAGAGTCCAATCCCCAAAATTGCTGAGTGACCCTCAGAGAAGATAATTTTTTAGGAGCTTAACATTACTAACTCAGTGGTGCACCTTCTGGGTCATAAAAGTGGCTTTTCCCTCCTGATCCTCCTTCTTCCCAAATTCACCTTGATAAAATTCAGCATTCATATTCTAAACTTAGCTGGATAAGTAACCCAGGAAAGCACCTAAGCAAAAAAAA